>NC_060119.1:722145822-722464433 GCF_021461395.2 Schistocerca americana | reverse complement strand
GGTGTATCCCCTACCGCGACCTGAATAACTTCCTCTTCCTCGGCCTCTACCTCTACCTCTCTGTATCATATTGACGCGAAACCCTTCGCCGTCGTTTCTTTCGTCATTATTACGGTTATTTCGGTTACCAAAATTTTGATAATTGGCATGACTTTCGCGCCAGTGGTCTTCGTCTTCGACCCTTTCGAGAAATGCTTGGAAGCTACGATGATTGCTTCCCACGTATCTCTTTGAATCTTCTGGAAGCTTTTTATATAGCTCCCAAATAATTTCTGAATCTGATCTTCGACCTATTAAATGTGTCAATTTCCGGTACCAATATCCGCAGAATTCTTTCAAAGAATTCCTGCCCCTGTTATCATGATGTTTGGCCATGATAAACTCATGCCATAAATGATCCTGTTTTTGTTCGGACCAATATTCTTCCGTAAACCTTTGCTCGAATTCTTCGAACGTCATTCGTTCGATATTCAATTTAATTCCCCAGCGCTTAGCGTCACCTGCTAAGGCGCTAATTACTACGTTTATCTTTTCCTGATCAGACAAGTGTTCAGGAAACATTCTCTCGCAATTTTTGATAAAATCTAACGGATGCCATCCGTTATGTTTCTTGGCGGGATCGAAGCGTTCCTCACCTTCTAACAGCTTCGTAATTGGTGTGCCATTACAAACAACACCAGGTCTATCTTTAACTTTACTCTCTAGATCGAAAATTTTGCCTTGAATTTTCGAAGTATTTTGTTCACATTTTTGTACACATCCGGTAACTTTCTCACCTACATCTCTTTCAGTGTCTGAAACTGCCTCTTTCAATTGCGAGATTCCGTGTTGACATTCGTTTACGATTTCAGTTTTAAGACCGAAAACTTTTTCGTCTACTTTTGTTTCAACTAGAGGTTATAGTTTCTCTTGCATGTTGAGAGTTTCAACATCGAACCTACTGTTAATGTGACCAATTTCCCCCTGCATAGTATCCATATTTTTGTTAATGGTGTCAATTTCAAATCTCATAGTATTTACCACAGAACTTAAATTACCCACTTTTTGTTCTACCTGTTCTATTTGTTTACTAATTTTAATTCCTTGTTCTTCGATCTGTGTTTTGAGCTGCTCGTCAACATGGGTTTTAAGCTGACTAACCTGACTACCGACTTGTTTTTGAAGCTGATCATTCTGTGTTTTGAGCTCATCAACATGTGTTTTAAGCTCATCATTCTGTCCTGCAATTTGTTTGGTCAATCGTTCAAATAATTCGTTCATGCTTAAAATTTTCACACTACTCTGTTCTACAGAATCGGTGAGTTCCGATCCTACTTCAGAAGTTTCTTTCGGTTCTTTCTTTATCTGTGCTGAATCAAACACGTCAGTGGATTCATTCACATACCCACTATCATCTACAAAGTCACCCTCTACTTCCTGTTTTATCCCTTGCTGTGTTCGAGACGATCTCGACATTTCAATCTGTTCGTTAACGTGTTCATGATATTGTATGTACGCCAATTGTCTTCCGCTAACGCCATCTGTTATCTGGCCGCGTAAACTCCTGCTACTGCCAGCCGCATTTTCCATTACGCTCGACACATCTACCGTGTCTACGTTCCTGTCCATACTGAATGTCAATTACACCTCTCCACTGTACTTGACGTTCACTGCTGTTTACTTAACTAAATGTTATTGCAATTCGTGCCACTTAACATCCATTGTTCGGTATTCACATTAATTTGTGACCGACAACAACTGGAAGTCCTGTCACCAGGAAGCCACTTGTAACGCTCTACGCTCTGGCGTACGTTAACTTTTTAAAGCCTGTACTATGATAAGTTGGCGGGCTTCACCTTTTTAAGAAAGGATTTTAGTACATATGTTGACCGCGTGTACCTGAATGGAAGCAAAATCGGACTTATACCCAGTCAGTAACAACAATGATACGTCAAGCAAGTATAAAGTGCAACTACACGTTAGGACGGGCAAGGAATATGCACAGCAGATGTTACCAATTGTTAATAATACGGTCGCCAGCCTAATTAGGCATTAAGTGAGTTTTTTCCTCGTACAAGTGGATGTACGTACAAGCATAACAACACGTAGAAATACTGCATCATATGGTAAATTTTAGAACCAGAAAAATCTACTAAACTAATATTTTCCCTTTCTGTACTAATTTTGACAAGCTATAAATACACAGCATTACACTATAATGATTACTACAAGCTGCATTTTGTCTATTGATCTGACTGAAATCGGGCATAGGTTACCCTAGAAATAGGACTTTTGAAACACACAAACAATGTCAATCTTAATAAGGGTAAAACACTGATAAATTTAGGTTTTGTATTGACTTTAACTTTGCAGGTCAAATCAGTTCAGTACACTCCAGAATTTAAATGAATAGAAAAGAAAAGAGTGGAAGGGGGGGGGGGGGGGACCCTGAAACTGTTATGATCACTGTGTTGAAACTATTAACTATTGGAAACATTAAGCACTCAAGATTTACAAATATGAGTTACTACTCTTTTAGTCTTATTACTTCCTCATTTAACTACCATTATTTTTGTCTCAAATTATTTAAGCTTCATTACTAAACCAATTCCAAAATTATCTTCCTACTTTGTTAGACCTTAGTTCTTTGCTTATATTTTCATTAACAATAAAGCTCCTTAAACATCTTTCTAGCATAGATAGTTCTGCAGGTAATTCTTTTAACATAAACTTTAAATCTTCATTTCGGGACACTCGGGTTACACAACATAGGTTAGTGATAAGGATAATTAATTGCTAGGACAATTCTGGTAAAAGTTAAGTTATTATTGAACAGTCAGGAACAAAATTAACACTGGTCCACACGAATACAATTCTAAAGATTCAACCTGTTCGTGTCGATGCGGCGGTTGGCGGGCGGCGAGATGGCGAGGCGTACAGCACGCATACAATTACAGCTATGGCTCTTGCTGTATCGGCACTTTGCTTCTTCTTGGCGTCGCCATCCTTTTCAATTCAGTGCCTATAGAATATAGCCATGCTGTATAGTCGTCGGAAACGGCACATCCGAGGCTCAATGAAACCACTTTTTCCAGGATAGCCTCCTCGACCCGGAACGTGTTCCTCAGACCGATGCCCAACTCCGACTGTCTTACTGAGCCCGTTATGCCGTGCCGCGCCCGTGTGCATTTTTCCGCGCTCGCCTGCCATCCACCTTTTACTGCTCCCCTACAGATAGGGTATTCACCAAAGTTTTTACATTCCACATATCCTAATACATTGCCTACGCATGGACCAGGCGCACAATTACAATTTCAAACATGTTACAATAGATTCAACAAGGGTTACACTTCAATTTTGTTATAGCATTGCTTGAAATCTGACATAAATACTAATATTCACATCTAAAGTTGCTTACATTTTCTTTAACATAATGACACGAAAAGAAAAAGAAATGAAATCAAAACATTGCTTACACTAATTTATCAAAAATCCGAAGAAAAATTTGTTTTATGTACAGTTGTTGTTGTTACAAACCCACTCGAAGCGTAGATGGTTGCGAAAGCATACTTGACCTCTTGGCAACAAATAATCCTGGACAAATAGTGAGTATCGTGACGAATACAGGGATTAGCGACTACAAGGCAGTAGCTGCTAGGCTGAATCGTAACTCCTACAACCATCAAAAAGAAACATAAAGTATATCTATTTAGAAAAGCTGATAAAAATGCTCTTAACACCGTTTTAAGAGACAATGTGCACTCCTTCCGATCTGATCACGTAAGTGTAGAAAAATTGTGGAATGATTTCAAAGAGATAGTATCGACAGCAATTGAGAGATATATACCACATAAATTAATAAGTGATGGTACTGAACCCCATGGTACACAAAATGAGTCAGATCGTTTTTGCAGAAGCAGCGAGAAAAAAAAACAAATTCAAAAGAATGCAAAATTTCCGAGACTGGCAAAGTTTTGCAGAAGTTCGAAATAAAGCGCGTACTTCAATGCGAGATGCTTTCAATAATTTGCACAACGAAACTCATCTCGAAATCTGGCAGAAAACTCAAAGAGATTCTGGTCATACATAAAGCACACCAGTGGCCAGACGCAATAAATACTTTCACTGCGCGATAACAACAGTGACGCCACTGATGACTGTGTCACTAAAACAGAGTTATTAAACGCGATTTTCCGAAACTCCTTCACCAAAGAAGACGAAGTAAATATTCCTGAATGCCAAGATGACAAACATAGAAGCAGATATCCTCAGTGTCGCAAAGCATCTTAAATCACTTAATAAAAGAAAGGCTTCCAGTCCAGATTGTATACCAGTCAGGTTCCTCTCAGAGCATGCTGATACAATAACTCCGCATTTAACAATTATACGCAACCGCTCAGGGTTTGGGGACATATACGGTATCCGAGCATTATGAAGTACCTCGAAGAAAACGATTTATTGTCACATAGTAAGCATGGATTCAGAAAATATCGTTCTTGCGAAACACAACTAGTCCTTTATACTCATGACGCAATAAGTGCTGTCGACAGGGGATGTCAAAATGATTCCATATTTTTAGATTTCCAGATAGCATTCGACACCGTACCCCACAAGCGTCTTCTAACCAAACTACGTGCCTATGGAATATCGCCTCAGTTGTGCGACTGGATTCGTGATTTCCTGTCACAAAGGTGACAGTTCGTAGTAATAGACGGAAAGTCATCGAGTAAAACAGAAATAATATCCGGCGTTCCCCAAGGAAGTGTTATACGCCCGCTATTGTTCCTGATCTATATTAACGACATAGGAGACAATCTCAGTTCCTGATCTATATTAACGACATAGGAGACAATCTCAGTAGACGTCCTAGACTGTTTGCAGATGATGCTGTCATTTGCCGTCTTGTAAAGTCATCAGATGACGAAAACGAATTACAAAATGATTTAGTTAAGGTATCTGTATGGTGCGAAAAGTGGCAATTGACCCTGAATAAAGAAAAGTGTGAAGTTATTCACATGAGTACTAAAAGAAACCCGCTAAATTTCGATTACGCGATAAGTCACACAAATCTAAAGGCTGTAAATTCAACTAAAAATACTTAGGAATTACAATTACAAATACCCTAAATTGGAATGATCACATGGATAATGTTGTAAGTAGAGCCAACCAAATATTGCGATTCATTGACAGAACACGTAGAAGGTGCAACAGGTCTACTAAAGAGACTGCTTACACCACGCCTGTCCGCCCTATTGTGAAGTATTGCTGTGCGGTGTGGGATCCGCATCAGATGGGACTGTCGGATGACATCGAAAAAGTACAAAAAGGGCAGCTCGTTTTGTACTATCGCGAAGTAGGGGAGATTGTGCCACAGACATGATAAGGGAACTGGAGTGGCTATCATTAAGACAAAGGCGTTTTTCGCTGCGACGGAATCTTCTCATGAAATTTCAATCACCAGTGTTCTCCTCCGATTGCGAAAACATTCTGTTGGCACCCACCTACATAGGGAGTAATGATCATCACGATAAAATAAATGAGGGCTAGCACAGAAAAATTTAAGTGCTCGTTTTTCCCGCTCGCCGTTCGAGAGTGGAACGGTAGAAATGGTTCAATGGCTCTGAGCACTATGGGACTAAACATCTGAGGTCATCAGTCCCCTAGAACTTAGAACTACTTAAACCTAACTAACCTAAGGACATCACACACATCCATGCCCGAGGCAGGATTGGAACCTGCGACCGTAGCGGTCGCGCGGTTCCAGACTGAAGCGCGTAGAACCGCTCGGCCACACCGGCCGGCTGGAACGGTAGAGAGACAGCTTGAAGGTGCTTCATTGAACCCTCTGCCAGGCACTTTATTGTGAATAGCAGAGTAATCACGTACATTTAGATGTAGATGTAGATAGCCGTTTTGCTTGTCACAGAGAATGACAACTGTAATCACGGTATGTACGTGTAGGAAGTTACATTGAAATCCGATAAGGTCTTCTGGGCACTTTTCAATCAGTGTAAAATTAATAAAACAAAATAACAAAGGAGAGATATTTATAGAAGCTCCCTAGAGAAGTACCTTCACAGTTTTCTTTATCTATTTGTTTTGTTTCTTGACAAAAGTTATTTCGGGTTGTCAGGGTAAATGAGACATATCGTACTGGCAGGCAACAGTGGCGGCATCGTTGGCGAACACGATGTTACAATTTTTTGTGACCGGCAGCACAGCCGGGATGTATTATCAGCAATGCACAGTTTCTGTGGCCCGTGACTGCAGCGGAACCGTCAATGACGAGCATATTGCAGTGGAGCAAACACATTTTATTATTAAATCTCTCCATCGTCGATGACAATGGTATCTCAGGGAGATGCAGCCACTATGTATTATATTATGTGATAAATTACAGACATCATGAGTCTGAACTTTATTGATTTTAATTATTTTGATACCTCTGAGTGCGGAATGCATGTGCCGGTAGTGTTGCTGCTAAGATTGTAGGATAATCAACTTTCAGAGGTGGTGGTATGGACCAGTACAAGAAAAAAAATATGTAGTAGACACGAGCTCTAAATTGCATACCGTAAGAGCTATGAGCAATTATTGATCTACATTACCGTGAACATCCTCTCGTCTGCCGAACAAGTGCATATGGGTGCCCTTAAATGGTTCAAATGGCTCTGAGCACTATGGGACTCAACTTCTGAGGTCATCAGTCCCCTAGAACTTAGAACTACTTAAACCTAACTAACCTAAGGACATCACACACATCCATGCCCGCGGCAGGATTCGAACCTGCGACCGTAGCGGCCGCTCGCTTCGAGACTGTAGCGCCCAGAACCGCACGGCCACTCCGGCCGGCTGCCCTTAAGGTACGCATTGTAGAGCCCCTGATTACTAAACATTTTGTCTTTGCTTTGGACTGTACTACCGCCTCTGAGAGTTGCCCATTCCGCAATCTTACCAACAACAAGGCCGGTGCATGCGTTCCACTGTCAGACGTATCAGAACGATTTTCGCTTATAAATTTCGACTGAGTCGTTTCGGGACCAGAGTTCCTTATCTCAGATTGATACATTTACCCTACTTCATCATCCCTAAAAGTTCGTAAGATCATCACCCTATACATCTACACATAGATAGCCGCTAACAACAATAACCTCTCGTATCCTGCCATACCCCTTCACTTCACAGGTAAGATCACATAAATTTATGAGAAACTTTTTTCTCTTTGTAGCGTGTACGAAACCAAAACCTGTAGTAATACATACCAACCAAATCCCAAACATGTTTTTATTTCGTGCTGGAGGCTAATAATAATATACAGCAGAAATGTGATGCTTAAGTTTGCTGTTAAAGCTTTTAGATCACATGAGACCACGTACAACGTTGTGGATCTGGATAAAATGACTTCCTCAAGATGAGTATATCTACGTGAATGGGTTTTAGAAATTACTGAATGGTCTGGAATTGTATGCAGAACAACAAGAGTAGTCAGATCTCGATATGTGCATCGGAGTTTTGTGCCGCAGGTCATCTGACATACTCGAGCCTCTGGATGGACACAAGTCGTAGCGTCGCGGCCCCGCGTCCACGCACCTAAGTTGGCTGTTCAAATGGTTCAAATGGCTCTGAGCACTATGGGACTCAACTGCTGAGGTCATTAGTCCCCTAGAACTTAGAACTAGTTAAACCTAACTAACCTAAGGACATCACAAACATCCAAGCCCGAGGCAGGATTCGAACCTGCGACCGTAGCGGTCTTGCGGTTCCAGACTGCAGCGCCTTTAACCGCACGGCCACTTCGGCCGGCAGTTGGCTGTTGGCGACGTCTCGTGCAGGCGGCGGCAACAGCAGCAGCCAGGGGCGCCCCCTGCCCTGCCCTGTCTTGGACGCCACAGCCACTGCCGCCTGTCACACGCGTTGACAGCTGGCCGCCCCGTTCTGTGGCGCACATCCCCCGGGGCCGGAGTCTTTGTCTTCTTCTGCACGACTGCCGTCACCGTTTCAAGAAGGGCTGCCGTCTGAGAGCTATGCCGCAGCCCAGCTCATGTTTTCGTCATAACAAAGGCTTCGCTGGTTTCGAAGGTGAGGTAAAACTTCCAAATCATATTTCCTTGTTTCTAAGTCATTCACAGTTAAAACTCAAAGTGTAAGAATAAAGCCTCTGAAACTGACAAGTAGTCAATTGTCTTTCAATTTCAGCATAGAGCTTTGTGTGTCAATTCTAAAGGTTCCCGCGAAGAAACTGAATAATAAACTGAAGCGACAAAGAAACTGGTATAGCCACGCGTATTCAAATGCAGAGTTAAGTAAACAGGCAGAATACGGAGCTGCGTAATTGTTAGACCGGTTACCGCTGCTACGATGACAGAGTATCAAAATTTAAGTGAGTTACATGGCGCTGTAGTCGGTGCACGACCGATGGGATACAGCATCTCCGAAGCAGCGATGACTTGAGGATTTTCCCGTACGACCATTTCACGAGTGTACCGTGAATATGAGGAATCCCGTAAAATATCAAATTTCCGACACCGCTGCGGTCAAAAAATTATCCTGCAAGAACGGGACCAACGACGACCGATGAGAATCGTTCAGCGTGACAGATGTGCCGCAAATTGCTGCAGTTTTTAGTTAAAATGAAGCACAAAAATTTTCAACGCCTTTTGCGATTTTTATAAACTAAGAGTCCACAGATAGAGTTCGTAGAGCTCTATCAGAACATATTACTAGAATTTTAGTAAACAATATTTATTTTGAACTACATGCCTGAATATGTATTTCAAGGATAACAACACATATTTTGCACAAAAGAATTAATATAATAACAAAACTAGCGGCAGTACTTCAGTTTATGCTTAGGTATTTGGAAACACACTACCGCTCATTAATTTCAATACACTATGGTGTTTCACATTTACAACACAAATCACATGTTATTTCTCACAAAATATAATTATATTAACTTCCACATATATATTACAATCACAATCAGTATATTTTACTTTCATCAAAGTATCCTCCTTTGGATTTAATGACTCCCTGACAAACTCAGATTTTGTAGGTATCGTGAATCTATATGATTCCAGACATCCTTAACAATATTCCAGAGATGTTCCTTGCTGGATATATTAACTTCCGTGATACGTCTGTCCACTTCATCCCAGAACATTTCAGTCTGGGCTTTGGGATGGCCATACCATATCATTCAGTACTTCCTGATTTTCCTTTGATGCAAAGTAGTTCGTACAGTACGCCAACCGATGTTTTGGGTCATTATTCTGTTGTAAGGTGAACCCTATCCCTACTAAGCGCAATCCACTTCGTATTGCATGCTACTGAAGTATGCGGTGGGACTGCTTCTGATCCATATAACCCTCTATTTTCAGAATTTCGCCAACTCTATCTCCGGCAACATCCCCAAACCATAATACAGCCTTCACCGTGTTTAACTGTAGGTAGAAAACACAGCTGGGCTACCCTTTCCCCTACAAATCGGCGAACAAATATTTTCCTTGTGGTTCCAAAATTCTCTAGCTTCGATTCATCGGTGAATAACACCTTCGTCCACTCTTCCGATGTCCAATTACGATGTATTCTAGCCCATTCAAGACTCTTCTGTTTATTTATGGGCCTTAGAAGGGGTTTTATTGCTGTGACACATCCTTTCAAGCCAGCTTCAGTCAGTCTCCTTTTTACTATTGTAACAGATATTGTTGTGGTGTTCATTTCTACCAATTCTGCACGAATTTGGGGCGCTGTTTTGAATCTATTTCTCTTATTGGTCATTCTGACATATTTATCGTCACTTTTCGTTGTATTACGGTCATAGTATGTCCTTATTGCTACCTGTTGTCTTCTGACGGTAAAGGGTGTATTGCACTCCCCCTATAGACACACTACACTGTTTCGCAATTTGGCGAATAGATAAACCTGCTTGGCTAAGTGCTACAATTGCAGCACTTTTTTCTATGGATATCTCCGCTCGTGGAGCCATACTAGCGATGTGCATACTTCAATGTCACAAAGGAACCGACGTGCAGGAACCACATGTTATGTACCGTAGCAATGTTTGCCGTTCGCTGCAGACATCACGTCACTACAGGGAACAACACAGGTGCACCAAATGCGGCGTCCGTCGGCAGATAGGTAAACAAGCATTTCAGATAGGTACATAACGTTTATGTACACAACATCGTTTGTTGGATACTATTGATCTCGATGACCACAAACAAAAATCATGATATGTGGACAACTGTTGCACTAATACTTTGCTTCCTCAACCGTACCACGGTATTAGACCTTATCTGCAGAGAAGTAGATTTCATTTATTGGGTGTATTCGAAATTAATGAACGGTAGTGTAGGTGTATTTATTTCTATTTGCTTCTGTTTTTTAATAGGAAAATATCCTACGCTAGCTATCGTTCTCACGAAACTCTAATTATTGAGCAAAGTCATGGACTCAGCAAAAAAACAGGACAGCATCGGAAAGCTGTGAAAATTGCCATCAAGTCTGCTGTATTTGTATATGAATGTTTAGAGTAAGATAAAATGCTGTTAAGAATGCATGGTAAATGTATTCGTGTGCTAGAGCTGGAGCAGTACGGACGTACGTATCTATGAGCGGTGAATGGGTCGCTTCTATGTAGCGCTCATCGTTGGCTAACACTTAGAAAATCTGTGGGCATATAGTCGTGTGGGCTTAGGAATATTTCGGCGAGTTAACAAGAGTGCAGACTTAGATCATTCACGGAAAGTGGAAAGGTTTGAGCTCTGAAACATATCCGCGTGTTTGCGGCTCTTTTGGATTTGTGACTAATGCTAGTTAGTTAGTGTGGAGCTTCCAGTTCTAACACATGCAGTTCAACTCAGAACTATTTTCAGTTGTTTATCGGAACTACTCAGTGGTTGACTAGATGTGTTGCTCTGGTTTGTTCATTAACAAGCTTTAGTTTTTGTCGTCAGGTTGACTGAATGAAGAGGGATCAATAAATTTTGTTTGTACTTAAATCAAACTTTTAGTGAGTTGTGAACATTATTTTTTTTCCGCCTGCATTTCATTAATTTATTGAACAATAGTGTGACTGTTGATTAGGATATTGTGACAAGTACGTTGGCTGCACCTAGACGTTAACCGTAGCCAGACAATTAACAGCAGTCACAGACAATTAAAAGCAGTCACGCATTCTGAACCCAGGGACAGTTCCGTCAGTATTTATTCCTATTATTTTATTATTACAATGTATTATTATTTCGATACCGTTAAGATGCAAATTTAATTCACCCCAAGTTTCTGTCTTCATTAATGTAGAAGAAATACTCCTGGAAACTCAAATGAATCTTTATGGGACACTCTTTGAAATTATCATACAATTTAAGTTTGGACTGACTCGACTGGACACCAACAATTTCCCTATTAACTGAAATATCGGATAGCAATATTGCTAACTGGTCGTCATGTCTCTTTTAATCTGACATCTTTATTTGTTAGTCAGTATTATGATTGTAGTCTAACCAAGGAAAATCACGGCATTACATTTATCCCGAAAGTCTGAAGGGTTACATTGAACACAATCTCAATTTTCTGTTACAGACGTCCTAACAGCTTTCAAACGTTAACATTTTGTAGTTGGTAACAGCGATTGACTATATTAACATCACTAGAGGCGCAGTCCTAAAATATCATTATTTTTAGTCTATTCACGCTATAATATAACATCAAAATTTATGACGAAGTAAAGTTCAAAATGGCGCAAAACCGAAGTTGCAATAGCGCAATGAAGCATTTACAGTTATAAGCGAAGAAGACATCATTTAAAGAATTCAAATGCCCGTTCCGGAGCCTGTAAAAGAGATTTGTCGTGAATTCATTTTTATGAATTTTTCACAATTTTTGCGATTTTTCGTGAAGAGTTGCTAAAATCTGCACACTTGATATGGATTCCTCGCGGTAGTATCTTCATAGTTCAACTCAATCAATGGTAATCTCGCTCAATGACCTTCTGAAGAAGATGCTATTGTTAGCGCATGAAACTGTATTCATTCTTTGCAGTTTTGAACAGAAAATTTAGGGAAAGAAAGCTACAACTTATATTTACGCTAACTTGAGTGGCAGTTAGATATTCACTAGCAACACAGGTGATTAGGTCATACTGATAAATGGCATGTCTTCCATTCATTATACATAATCTGAACTGGAAGCTAGAGAAGGCATTTCATAAGAACGCAAACAGGAAGGAAAGAAACAATTGGATGAAGCAGAACGAGTTCTTAAAGTGACGAATGCTGTAATGAGAGGGGAGCTATACCCGGAGAAAGAAAGAACCAGAGATGGTACCAAAAATGTTAGTTTGCCTTCATTTTTATCTATTCCCATATATATTTCCAGGATATTTAGTATAAGCCAAAGAATAGACCTATGGCTCGTTTCTTTTCCAGATTCTCTTTTTTTCCTAGTTGCTGATTAATGAAGCACCCGGGTCGTTCTCATTTCTCCGAGAAGTGTCTTTATTCCTGACACAGGCAATAGGCAGTAGTAGTTTTGATAGTTCCGAGAGCAAAAATATTGCTGTCGTAACTTGGACGTCTTTAAGGTTTCACAAACTATTCAAGATAACAAAATAGGTGTATGAACAAAGGACGGGTTCGCTAGGGGTCAAATGTTTTGATGGGTGGTTACCGTGTGTTATACTATCTACCGTTCCTTAACGGTATTCAATAGCCGCTGAAAAGATGTGCAAAGCGATATGACGAATGAATAATTTTGAACCTGATCTTTTACATAATCGTCAGATAATACGGTGATTGAGTAAGTTTGAAGCTATTTTTTCAGAGAAATTATCGTTAAACCAGGGAAAAAGATAACTATTCTGACAGTCTTGCCGCTCAAATTTCCCATGTGTTTTGTTGTAAATCTTCACCAAACACTTTATAAAGCATGGTATCAATATAATTGCCTTTTCAACAGCGCTCGTCAAAAATAATATTGTACTGCGGTCTGCTGAAAACATAATTGCTACGTTATCTCCATGGATAAAAGAAGTAAGACTATTAAGAAAACAGCAAAATAATCTTCTCTTTGGTGTTGTGTCACTTATTGGAAAAGTTGTCTCAATATCTTCAAGCATTTACGAAATGTTACCGGTCTGGAATGCAGTCAGATTAAATCAGGTGATGCTGGTACAATGAGATTAGAAACTGAGACTCTAAAAGACGTCGATGAGTTTTGGTGTTTGGTCATCAAATTAACTGACGATTGCCAATGTAGACAGGATATAAAATACAGACTGGTAATAGCAAGGAAATTTGTTAACATCGAATACAAATTTAAGTGTTAGTAAATTTTTTCTGTAGTTATTTGTATTGAATGTAGTCTTGTAGGGAAGTGAAATGTCGACGATAAAGAGTCAAACAAGAAGTGAATAACTTGAAATGTTGTGCTACAGAAGAATGTTGAAAATTAGATGGGTAGATAGAAAAGGGAGGTACTCGATCGAATTGGGGAAAAAATTTGTGGCACAATTTGACTCAAAGAAGGGATCGATTGGTAGAATACATTTTTGAGGCATCAAGGAGTCGCCTGTTTGTTAACGGAAAGAAGTGTGGGGGGATAAACTGTAGAGGGAGACCAAAAGATGAATACAGTTAGCAAGTCCAAATGGTCGTAGGTTACAGAACGTATGCAGAGATAATGAGGTTTCCACAGGATAGACTTAGCTAGGAGAGTGGCATCAACTCAGTCTTCAGACTGAAGATCACAACACCAACAAGTTATATGCAAGGTAACCTAAGATTGTTGCAATTTTCTTGGCATGAGTCATAGATTTAGTCCTGACCTTCAGATTACACAGTTCCCGTTCTGCGTACAGCGTTTCCACTAATAACGTAGTCGTCTTCGTGATGCTAAGCGAGCGACAGTATTAGACTGTGTCTCTTGTCTAGACTCAAACTGCGTGGTCCACTCGTCGCACCTTACGAAGGCCACGCTGGAACCGCCAGGCCTGATGGACGGCGAGAACCCCGGCTGCTGGTTGCACAGGCGCCGCCGTGCAGTTAACCCCTCTCCCAGGCGCTCACGGCGCAAAAGACCGGCCGGAGGCGGGCCGCGGGCCGCGGGCCACGGCCCAGCCCAGCGCTAAGGTGCGGCCAGATTTATCGCTTCAATTTAATCCAGTGCGGCGCGAGTGCATACATTCTGCCGGCCTGGGAAATTGGCGACCCCGGCGTTGCGGCCGTTGTTTCTGCCTTTGTTCGGGTCGGCCGTTATCTGCCGTCAGCCCCAGCTGCGCGGGCCGTATGTCATGGCTTCCCGCTCGCTGTGAAACACGGACGCTGCTGAGGCACCTGTTCCCTCTTTTTACATCTAACCTTCTGTCTGGTGAGCAAGGTTACCATTCACGAGTAGAAGAAGGCTTACCGTTTCTCAAACCTTACACCGTTTATCGAAAGAACAACATCCATCGGCAGCTAACGAACGTACCACTATAGTAACGCAGCGAAGTACGGAATGGCTCTGTTCGTTACATGTTGCATACGTCTGTTTTTAAGTCTTCGATTATAGGCCAGGCATGTCATTTAATTAATAAACTGAATGTCAAAGTGTTTTCAGTTGTTCATATTTTCTTATTCACCTGGCACAATCCTGGCAATTTTCCTTAGTTTTCTTCGTTCCCTTTCGTATGCTTCTTTGTGTTACATATTGCTTAACTGTTATTATTCCGACATATTTGTTTTATCCGTTCAGTGATACATAAATTTATGTACTTGGTCTCCTTTCTTTTTATTATAATTTTAATGCATGTAATTGCATTTTTCGCAAGTCTCAAGATGTTTTTCGATTTTATTATTTAAGCAGATCACTGTATCGATAGAACTGTTAATTAGAAGATTTTCCTTTCAACACTGCAAAACACTTCTTTTACGAAGTTTTAGTTTCATTAAGAGTGAGCCGTGTGTCAGCTCTCTATATATATCGCGCTGTTAAGATTGTTCATAGTCCTTCCATTCCATCGTTAATTGATTCTTTCATATTTATCGCTATGCTGCGTACGATTCTGTTGAGATTCCCCTTCTGGCGGCGTTTCTGGTCTTATCGATCTTCGAGTCGTTCTTTCCTGTTAGCCTTGTGTAAGGGAATAAGATCTTTGGGGGGATGGTCGGTTGGTTGCCTAGCGGTGACGAGTCGGTCGGTCGGTTTTTAAAATCGGGAATTAGAGAATGTCGTACGATGAGACCGCAGCGTGGCGTGGCGGTGGAGAGTTGGCTATTGTTCCGAGAAGCCGCGTGGTCTATCCTGGCGGTGCGAGACGTGTGGGACGAGTTGACGTGGACAAGGCTGTAAGCTCTTGCTGTGAACACCCGTGGGCCACGGCTGTGGTTCCGAGTCACTATTTGGTGGGAGCGGCAACGGATGTCTTTAAATTTTCCGTTTGGAGGAGTGGTATTTCGCCGCCGTGGTGCAGAGAAGACGAGGGCTCCGGTGACAGAGTGCGTGGCTGCGTGACTGTGTCCAGTTGGGTACGCTGGCGACGTGGAACCTTTGCATCGGAGTTCACCTGCTGTTTCTCTGATAAACTGCAAGTTAAGCTGGTTAAATGTCTAGATGTTAATTGAAGAATTTTGGTTTGTGCAACCAACGTCTTTTCTGCCTTGTGGCCTCCTGCGTTAGGGTTTCCTGTCCCTGTCGCCGGTGTAGTTATAGACAGTGATCTTTTCCGCTTCTTATTAGTACTGCCTGGTAGGAAGTGTATTTTTGGGTAGGGATTATTGTTTTAGATTACATTTTTTCAGCCTTGTGGCCTCCTGCGTTCGGATTTCCTGCCGCTGTCGCCGGTGTAATTATAGACAGTGATCTTTTGACTTCTTATTAGTACTGCCTGGGAGGAAGTGTATTTTTGGGCAGGGATTATGGTTCCTGATTTGATTCCTCCTCCTCCCCTGGCCTCGCGTGAGGTCGATGTGATTATTGAATGTGAGGCGTTGAGGGTCTGTTAATCCGCTTCTAGCCTGAGCATCCTTCGAGAGACAATTGTAGCCGCCCTTATACCCGGTCGGTTAATTATTTCTATCCCAGGACATTTTGGTCGCAGGACATTGTATTAAAGTTGTTAGTTGTTGTAAAATGTTAAATGGTTGTATTTTACTCTGATTGTTTTTGGCCACTGTTTAAAAAGGTTAAGTTTGCCTTTCATTGGTGGTTTTTAAAATTACGTTGCTTTAAAATTGTTAGTCATTTTAAAAGGTGAATGACTGTATCTTTACTTTGATTGTTTTAATCTTCTTGGCATCCTTTGAAAATGCTAGTGCTGCCTCCCTGTTAGTGAGCCCTTATAATTTAATATCTTCTTGTGCCAAAATTTAAAAGAAGTGGCTCCCTACATGTTCTGTAGCGAAATTGAACGCAAGATGGTTTTTTTTTGTTTCATTTCTTGGAAAGTTTCAATTTTGTTATTAAATGCTTTATCAAAGTCTGTTTTAAGTAAAATGGCTTGGCTATTAACGGTAAATAAAGTTTTTAATTTCATTACTTGGAAAATTTTGATTTGTTATCAAATGCTTTATCAAAACCGGTTTTAAGTAAAAAGGCTTGGCCGTTAACTGTAGAATAAATTGTTTTGAAAAGGCACTCATGCCTGCTAGCGTTTTTTTATCTGTTCCTAGTAGAGCGGTAAAGAAATAATTTTTAATGGTTGAAGTAATCAATAAAGAAATTGTAAATTGCAACTCGACAGTAACCAACAAATTTTGGCCCCGTTTCCCAACTGGGGGTTTTCCTTGATTAATCGTAAAACCCGTCTCAAAGAGAAAACACTTGGCTTGCGAAAATGTTAATTGTCATTCTCATAGAGAAAGATCTCGACGAAAAAATAACATAGGAAACTTTAGATCTGTTGTTTGAAGCTTCATCTACCCCACAATATAACTTTTTCTATCTTTGGCTTCCCGGACATCTTTCGGCACCTATGGACCATCTTTTACAAGTTTGTGCTTAATTATACGTCAGTTGTTACAGACCCTACAGTATAGATCCTCATCGTTTTTTCTGGGCATACAGCACGAAATGGCAGCATCTTACAAGCCTAGATAGCTCAAACACTTACTTTCTACACACAGATGTTTTGGCGGACATTTTTAATTTTTTCGGCTAAAGGTAGTGTTTATTTTTCTAATTTGTACCCTCTTAAGGTGTTGTAGGTGTTTTCTTGTAAAAATTATTTACCCACACTTTATTTTATATAATATGGTGGCTTCCTCAATAAATATCACTAAATTTCTTTATTATTTGAGAAGTAGTAATGTTTGGTAGATATACTGAGACTGCATTATTTTCATACGTGTATCCCTGAAGCTCTTATTTCGCGGATGTCATTCGATAGCATTAATATTCTGTTGAAATATTTGCAACGTTATGTTTTGGTCGTTGGCTGTTTCAATGATGTTGCTCCAGCTATGATATCCTGTGTGCTGATAACGTGTTCTTCTTCAATGGACATTGTCCTATTTTCCGTACCTATTAAGGGTGACTTTTTACATTCTTTTGTGTTTAGTTTCATTGTTCTGAAAGCACTCCTGTTCGACATTTTGTCTTGACAGCATGGTAATCAGCATAATTTCTACGCGTGCATTGACTCTTAATGTGTTCGCTTTTTCGTACTGTTTTGTTACATACTTTACTTGTAGCTGAAAATGTCCCTTACATCCAGTGCTATTACATAGATAACTAATAATATACTGCAGTAAAATAAATAACTTATAGCTTTTAAAGAATTTCACGCAACATTGTCTGCCTGACTTCAGTGATTGTAGCATAAAGTTGAATGTCTGACTAAAAACACGTACGATAATCTGTATACCTCCTAATTACCCTCAGATAACAGCAACATTACCGAAAATAACCAGCTGCTACCTATGACTTCTTACGAAGCTTTTACCTTCAGTAATTTGGAATGTGTTCAGATTCCTCAGGTTGCTTATTAATTCAAATGCTATCTTATGCTAGTAAATGTATTACAAAGACTTATTATTTATTGTCTGGAATTACACATTTTCATTTGGTATAAGCATCTTTCTGAGAGATCACAAGGGTAATATGACCTTATGTCGTGCCTTCCACGTTCTTGCGTCAGTTGCCTCTTCTTGCAACTCTGTAATTTCTATAACATTATCTGTTGCTGATATTCATCACCGTGCTAAAAAGTGATTTATATAAATATTTCTTTCTGAAATATAAATTGTTTATTGTAATTCCTTGATGAAGTTATGCATTACTTCACTAGCAGCCCCCAAAAAAAACTATGGATAGTGATTCTCTGGCAATTCCACGAATGGTGGTGCTACATTTCCTGTTACAATAGAAATTCCTATGTTTCCACGCCAATACAGTACAATAAAATTTTGTTCTACCTTGAAATTTTACGTACTATCTCCTTGCGAGCTGAAATGTACCTAAAAATCTGCAGACAATGTTCAAATGTGTGTGAAATCTTATGGGACTTAACTGCCAAGGTCATCAGTCCCTAAGCTTACGCACTACTTAGCCTAAATTATCCTAAGGACAAATACACACACCCATGCCCGAGAGAGGACTCGAACCTCCGCCGGGATCAGCCGCACAGTCCACGACTGCACGCCCAAGACCGCGCGGCTAATCCCGCGCGGTGGCAGACAATGATTTGACATTAGCCTTGCCCCAAAACAGTTGGACAGACCCTATCAAGGGAAAAGCAATTGCTCAAGTTGTGAAACACATATCGACAGGCTGTTCCGCTAAGGCGAGTCTGGTTTCGCTTTTTCCGCTGGCAACCGTGCTACCACCGTCACAGCACGCAACTACAGGAAACACGTTACGCCATTCAGCCCCACTGAAAGTACTCAGGTTGTACTTTGACGAACTGTTCTCTAACGCTCTATCAACACGGTAAAGGGTAAATATTAACTCTCCCGACAAACTTGGATTATACAGGGGGTCTTGAGGAAAAACACTGTTGTAAAAATACTTGTCCAGAAATGTAATCCAACAACACCTCAGAGAGTGGACGTTACAGGTGACAAAATCCTCCAGTTAGATCCCGTTTCGGGCCAACTTGAGTTAATACGCTGGCAGGCTGCAGGACGAGCCCCTCGCAATGGACCTGACAGCACTCAGCGCGTTAGATGGCGTCACAGCCACAAGGCAGATAACGCCAACCGCACTGCTCGCGTCCTGATTGGCGGCTGGGCGCGAGTCGACAATCGACGTGCATCGCTCGCGTCGAAAGTAGACGCCCAACGACAAAAGGTCTCCTAATCCAGGACATTCATCAGATCGAATGGAAAGCCCAAATACTGCTGTACTGAGCACGCACGAAATATATCATTTCTGCCAAAGTGGCTAACTACTGAGCGATATTTAAGAGGAACAATTCAAAACATTTATTATTCCATAAAGCACAAACCGTACTTAACTCCCCTTTGAAAAGCAGTGACATTACGCACAATATCTAACTAATCGAATTAGTTAACGTTTCCAAGAAGCTGTAACTCCACTAGCGGATCAATGAATTGAGCGAGCGGCGGCTGTCGAAAGGAGAGGTGGTGCACCAGCGCTCGTCGTACTAGCTTACAGGGCGTCGGCCCCAGGAAACTCCAGTTGCCTTTCGCGTCAATCTGCTTTCGTGCGGCTGTGCAACCGTCTCTATACCCGCTGGCAGGAAGGATACTGAGCAACGCTCTAATTCCGCCCACATGAAGGCGATGCAAAATAGTACGTCCAACCACGAGCACGGTCGTGTCTCGCCATTTAACGCCTGGTGCTCAGGCAACCTCTCTGACTCTGTACCGCGTGGAGCCTTTGTGCGCCGTAGATAACTGCAAATACACTATTGGCCATTAAAATTGCAACATCAAGAAGAAATGCAGATGATAAACGGGTATTCATTGGACAAATATATTATACTAGAACTGCTCCACGCAGTGACGTTATGCCTGCAGCGACCAGCAAACATTGCTACGGTACTTAACATGTGGTTCCTGCACGTCAGTTCCTTTGTGACATTGAAGTGTGCAAATCGCTAGTATGGCTCCACGATATCCATAGAAAAATTTGCTGCAATTTGGCTGCATAGATCTTGAGACATCAGTACCCAGAACAACCATCTCTGGCCGTAATAACGGCCTTGATACGCCTTGGCATTGAGTCAAACAGAGCTTGGAAGGTGTGTACAGGTACAGCTGACCCATGCAGCTTCTACACGATACCACAGTTCATCAAGAGTAGTGACTGGCGTATTGTGACAAGCCAGTCGCTCGGCCACCATTGACCAGAAGTTTTCAATTGGTGAGAGTTCTGGAGAATATGCTGGCCGGGGCACCAGCCGAACATTTTCTGTATCCAGAAACGCCCGCCCGTACAGGACCTTCAACATGTGGTCGTGCATTGTCCTGCTGAAATGTAGGGTTTCGCAGGGATCGAATGAAGGGTAGAGCCACGGGTCGTAACACATCTGAAATGTAACGTCCACTGTTCAAAGTGCCGTCAATGCGAACAAGAGACGTGTAAACAATGGCACCCCATACCATCACGCCGGTGATACGCCAGTATGGCGATGACGAATACACGCTTCCAATGTGCGTTCACAGCGATGTCGCCAAACACGGATGCGACCATCATGATGCTGTAAACAGAACCTGGATTCATCCGAAAAAATGACGTTTTGCCATTCGTGCACCCAGCTTCGTCTTTGAGTACACCATCGCAGGTGCTCCTGTCTGTGATGCAGCGTCAAGGGTAGCCGCAGCCATGGTCTCCGCGCTGATGGTCCATGCTGCTGCAAACGTCGTCGAACTGTTAGTGCAGATAGTTGTTGTCTTGCAAATGTCCCGATCTGTTGAGTCAGGGATCGAGACGCGGCTGCACGATCCGTTACAGCCATGCGGATAAGGTGCCTATCATCTCGACTGCTAGTGATACGAGGCCGTTGGGATCCAGCACGGCGTTCCGTATTATCCTCCTGAACCCACCGATTCCATATTCTGCTAACAGTCATTGGATCTCGACCAACGCGAGGTGCAATGTCGCGATACGATAAACCGCAATCGCGATAGGCTACAATCCGACCTTTCTCAAAGTCCGAAACGTGATGGTACACATTTCTCCTCCTTACACGAGGCATCACAACAAGTTTTCACCAGGCAACGCCAGTCAACTGCTGTTTGTGTATGAGAAATCGGTTGGGAACTTTCCTCATGTCAGCACGTTGTAGGTGTCGCCACCGGCGCCAACCTTGTGTGAATGCTCTGAAAAGCTAATCATTTGCATATCACAACATCTTTTTCCTGTCGGTTAAATTTCATATCTGTAGCAGATCTTCGTGGTGTAGCAATTTTAATGGACAGTAGTGTACAATTATCCATTTAGTCGTCGTATAACTGACCCGGAAGAAGCGTTGTTTTTGCTTGACGATGACTTTGATCTGATATCATAATCGAGGCGTGGAATTGCCAGAATAAATCGATCTCTTATAAAATTGGCAGAGAACGAATTATTTAGAACTTTAAGGTCATGCGGACATTTTCTAGGTATGTGGACATTTTCTACGTATGTACAAGAATGCCGAAAGCAACCTTTGGTTATATATACCGATGTGTGTACCCACAACGTTAAACATTTCAAGAAACCAACAGGTGCTGAGTAACGACTGTCCTTGACCTTAAGGTAATGTGTCGTATTACAAATATTTAGATAAGTGCAAATTGGTAATCTTATCAAGAGGCACCATATATATGAAGAATTAATGTAATAACTAATTTAGAATGTGTTACTTCAAATTAACAGCACCATAAAACATAACAAACAAATTTTTATATTTTTGTCAAAGAACAAAAACTAATTTTTTTTTTCAGTATTCTCAGTAAAATAATACAAACACCAAGAAAGAAGCCAAGTACATAGCATAACCCGTCTTAGAGGCCTGTTCTCACGATCAAAATTAAATGCCTGTAACAGCAGTTCTCGGCAGTTACTATCACTAGAACTTTCACGATAACTGTTTTCATATTCCGTATTCCGGCCGGCAATCTGGAGAAGGAGAAACGGAAACAGCCCTGACACTACCAGAGGAACTAATATAGTAAGCAATCAAACTTGCGATTTTTCTTCTTAATCTTAATATTGGAACAGGGTGTTTGTTTGAAATAACCAGCGAAGGATTTTATGAGCAGAAGATTTTCATCTTTAACTTCATTCTTTTCTTTTTCGAAAGCTGTAATTTTCATTTCTTCAGTAGCAAGAATTCACCTCTGAAAATCAGATTTTTTTCTGCATCAGTCGTTTAATATTTCATTTGGATCATTCACACGCTATTGAGACACTGAGTAAAAGGATGATTTTCTCACAAATGCCAGGTGTAGTTGATCCCATTTTTCTTATAGGTCAAAGGAGTGAATTTCCGTTTCTGGTATATTGACCAGTTCTATGGGAATACTGGCCACTAACTCTGGTCGCTGCTCGGGTGTAGGCGGTTGACGAAAATATGGAACCATCAAAAATACAACAAGTTATCACGCCTAACATGGCTGAGCCGTGCTCACTCACAACTATGCGTTTTCGTGAACTTCGCTGTATATCTGTGTTTGGTCTCCCTCCCTTGTTGCGGTTACGTCGTGGTTCTTCTTCCTTCGACGTCTGACAGCAGTGATGTGTATCGATATTTGCGTCGTGTACCATCTTTGGTTTGGTACACATAGTTTCCGGCTAGGGGATCTGCAGGAGTCTGTCGCTTGTTGCAAACGAGGGAAGTTATCTCCGCGCGGTGCAGTCGGCTGGGCCCGCTGGCAGTCCCTGCGCAGTGTCGGAGCGTGTGTCGAGCTGTCCGATTGCTACGAGCTTCGTGGTTCACCGACCCAGGACGTCAATGTTGAGTAGTGGTTGGAACTACCCAAGCCATGTCCATTCATGTTGTGGTGGTTCGTTTCGGTGGTTCGCTGTTGGGGATGTTTTCCTGTGAGCAACATCGAGTGCTTCCATTAATGAAATTTAGCCTCCATGCGGTGCAATTAACTATATTGCTTGACTACAATTTGAGTGCAACAACGGAATTTTTTGCCTAGTGGCCGTTAGTGTTCCGGTTACCTGCCCTGGCCACTAACATAATTTCACGCAGCGTCCTTTCCTCACCTGTTGTCACTGTCCAATATGGTGTGTAATTTTGACAGCTAATACATACTCCATTGTGGATTATCACGTTTGAAACCCTTTCTGTTTGAGTTCTCATGTACTGATTGATGGGAAACAAGTCGTTGTGTCGGTCGGTCCGTGGCTGTCCCCTGGTTGGGTTCCAACGGATCAAGTGTAGTTGGACTCACCACCTGTCTCGCCTAAGTGAACGAGGGCAGACCAACCTCCCTGGAGGCTTCTGAGTGCCGTTGTTTTTATTGTCTTTCCCACCGGTATTTAATTATCTGTTTTCGGGTGCTTAAAATTTAAGGCTTATGGTTATTCTTTTTTCTTAAAAATTCTGCAAAATTAATTGTGGGCTTTCAGTCTCACAACCTTATCTTTAAAATTATCTTTCAAGCTTAAACATTGCGGCCTTCTGCCTTTAAAGGATTATGGTAATATATTTTAAAATTTTGAAAATTAATTGTGGCCTTCAGCCATTGGTATTGCGCCTTGCATATGTTTGTTATATCTACTTTCCACCTAGCTGTGATAGATTTGTTCAATTACTTTTTTGTTATTTTAATTGGATTTTATCTTGTTGATTTTTTAAGATATCTTGTTTGGAGGCCTTCAGCTGTGAAAGACTTGCATTTGGTAAAGATTCGGCTATGTGCCGCTGTGGTTGTAAATGTGTTATTAAATTACAATAAATTACAATTAGAAGGTGAAACTTACCCCAACCTTATTTGGCCTTTTCCACAATCCTAATTACCTGTTCTGCCCAGCGGGTTTAGCGGCCGTATAAATGGTGTTGGAAAACCGTTGGCGTTCAAAACACCTAACCGTGGTCTCGGAATGATTACAGGCGCTGTATGATTTTCAACAGAATCTCAAATCAGTGTGGAAGGTTCAGGTAACGATGATGGAGGTGGATAGCGATCATGGACCTATATCTTCAAATTAGACCACAAAGACTCACCAAAACTGAAATCTTGCGTCTGTGGTTGCCAGGGAGATGCGACAATTCGCCCTCGTACTCGCAAAACCGGGTGATACGAGCTGCCTGTACAGGAGCCCTGTCGTCTTGAAACATAGCAGCACCGTTGTGGAATAAACACTGTACCATGGGAGGAACCTGGTCGTCAGAATAGTCACATACTGTTTGGCAGTAATGCGATCTCGCAGTGCGTCCAACTGATGATGGAATATCACGGTATCGCTGCCCAAAACATCACCGTATCCCCACCGTGTTTCACTCTTTCGACGTAACCTCGGCCAGAAGTTGGAAGCAGTGTGAAAAAAAGACGTATCCGACCAAATGACAGTCATCCATTGCTCCATAGTCAAAGTTTTGTGGCTTCGACACCACGTTTTCCTCTTACAGACATTTGCGTCACTGGTGAGTGGTACTGGCATTCCAGCTTACTCTGTGATTCCCTGCTTCCGTGGTTCCCTTCGTGTTGTTTTGATGCTGACAGGGTTCGCGAATGCGACTTTCAGTTCTTGCAACTGTCGACATATTTTCGTCACAATCCTCTTCAATGACAGTCTGTTGTGATTTAGCGGCTAGTTCGGTCACGGAGCACCAACGATTTTACCCGTTCAGATTCACTTACTTCTGACATAATGCACTCACAACTACACGGAAAACTGATATTACCACGATTGACGTTGCAGCACCTCCTACAAAGAAAGCCTGTGTACCGGTGTGTGACGTCACACGCGTAGTCCGAGCCTCGTTAGCCAGCCTCAGCACGGTCCTTTCGGTAAAGGGATCCAGAAGTCAAAAATTCGTGAATAAATCGGTTTGAACTCCCCGACGATTTATGGAAAGGCAACATTTCCTCTTTGAAATTACATAATTGTAATATTTGTAACTTATTGCTCAGTACATTTGAATGGTTCCGAAACAAAATTGTAATATGTTCATTTGCATGGCAATCTTCCGCAGCAGATATCACGAACAAATTATTAGTCTTTTCCGTCTTAAGATTACTGCATTTAAGAAGTTTTCGCCAGACTCGTTTTGCTTTTATTTAGAAATTTACATTTATTATTTTCCTGTCCCTGGTTTACTGCAGTTTAAAATAAACTTTTCACTAGAAGCGTTTTGCATATATCAATAAAGCATCTTCTATGGTCATTCGTGTCTTTTCCACTTTGTTGCATTTTCTGTAGACCACTGTTTTTCTTTTGTTGTTAACAGAAGATGCAGTAAAAATAAACTAGTTTGCATTGGGGCTGAGTTTGGAACAGGTGAAACTATAGGTCGATTTCTGTGAAAACAACTTGTATGACTTGTATGAAGTCTACAGAAATGAATTAAAGTGCAAAACATCGCAAATGCCAGAAAAGAAAAAGAGAGTTTGTAACAGGCCAGAAGGTGGCAAAGGTAAATGTGTAACGATGCTTTTTTGGACTCCAAACTCCGCTATAAACGAAGAAAAAAAAGTAGTCGAATTTAAAACATGTAACTGTGCGGCTGGTCCCGTCAGAGGTTCAAGTCCTCCCTCGGGCATGGGTGTGTGTGTTTTGAACACAGAAAACGTTTTGTAAATACGAGCGAATACTTTTAGCGAAACATTTTTTTTTTTTTGAATTGCAATAAGCATAAAACTGGAAAACACAATAATTGACAAACGATGTGGTTCTTTACAGCTCGTATAACGTCTCCATTCAGATATCTCACCTGTTCAAGACCACCATACAGTCATGGTAGGACTATTTTATAAATTTCGTGTAATTCGCTTTTGTCTTAAATTAACTGTATTTCAGTCAATATCTTCAAATGTTATCATGCAAGCAAATTACGGTACCTCAATAAGAATTTCACTGCTCCTGTCGACTAGTTATGAAGAGAGAATGTTTCCTGTTTCTTCATGCTCACCTTGTCAAAAGTGAGAGAAACATGATTGAGTCGTGCACGGCTCGCGTTTATCCCATGTATTGTTTGTCATCTTCAATTACTGTAGTGCCGCCTCGTTTTCTTATTCCATTTATTGGCGTCACTAACTTCCTGCCTTACTTGCCCGTGAGTGGCAGCAGCAGTGCGTATTGATAAGTGCACTGTCGTACCATCTCTGGAGCGACCGATAGTAGTTCCGAGTCGTCGTGTGTCTGGCAGTCAGTTCGGGACAGACCAGCAGTGCAGTCAGGACGCAGCAGCAGTGAAGTCGGGGACGGAGCGCCGGTGAGGCGCCGACAGCCAGTGCTCGCCGACCGCTGACGATACACATGAACTGTCCGGCGGAGGGAGATTGGAGCGGGACGACCGTTGGTTGGTCATTCGGTTGGAAGTCTCATCGGCCGACGTATATTTGGTCCTTTCACCGTTTCCGAGCATGGGCAGTTGATCGGTTGCCGTGGAGCAGCGAGGAAGTCCGTGGCGCGTGTCAGGCCGGCGCCGCTGGCGCAGTCCAAGCGCGGTCGGAGTGTGAGGGGCTGCACCCATTGCCACGAGACCCGTGGCTCACCGATCGTGGACACGAAAGTTAAGTCTTTACTTAATCTACCAGCCAGCCCCTACTGTTCACATTGTGTCGTTTGAATTTCGTCATGCGGTCACCCCGTCGCCTGGTCCATTGATTGTCAGTCGGTTGGATTATCGCCGAATCGTGAATGGTTGACCCGACTGCCTGACTCACCTAAGCGAACGTTAGTGTTTGAATTCCAGGCCGACCCTCGAACATCTGATCCCCCTTGGGTATGCTGCCCTTTTTTTTTTAAATTTGTTCTTGTTGTTTGTACTTGTATGGCTTCTAGCCGATTTTTTTTTTTATTAATGTTGTTTTGTCCTTAAGGTGTAAGATTCTTTAGCCCTTCAGCCTAATTCGAAGAACTGTTTCACGTAAGACCTTTGGCATTTTAAAGCTTTTAATGTTGTTAAATTTTAAGATTTGGGCCTTCAACCGATTTTGAGTTTGATTTGTTTCGATCTTAAGGCTTTCAGCCTAAATTAAAGAACTGTTGTAAGATAAGGCTTGCCTTTTAAATTTCTGATTATGCTTGCGTTTTAAGTTATTGACCTTCTTCCTTTTTTAAATTAAAGTGGCTTTCAGCCGGTAATTAAGTCCCAAAGATTAAGGTTGTGTGTTTTAAAAACAATTTTTTTGGGCTCTTGTGATGTTTGATCAAATAATAAAGTTGTATGTTCGAGTGTAACTGACAGCCCCTTATTTTGGCCCCTTTCCACAATTTAAAACTACCTATTTGTCCTGCGGGTTAAGCTGGGCGTCTCAGTGATTACACTTATATTGTCCTAATTTTAGCTGTATATTTTCCTTACATGTAATATTTGAAACAATGTTCATTCAATCTCTTAATTAATGAAGTTCCTCCCACACTAGGGATGGGCAACAGATCGCGTACCTGTTACAAAACACACTGCTTGAGAAGTAGCATTTTCCACAGCTACAACTTTACAGCATCTGTCTGCGATTTCAGTCACAGATAGGTCACAAGTAGCAACTAAAAGCAGTATTTAAGCATTACAACATTCAGCTCCGTGTGCCATCTGCTGACCAACGTTTGTACTTCGTTCTAAGAACTTTGTGTCTCACGCTATGAACGTATAGCCTGCCTGGATCGAAAAGATGAACCAAAAAGTTTTACACTTGGCGTTTTACCTGGCAGCACCACAGATATGTTTGACAAGAATGTGGTGTGTGATGTTAGACAACCCTCTCATTCCCCGGAAACTTTACTGTGTAGCGTAACCCAAGATCTATGTTAGAATGAAGGCCAGCGAACGTCAATGCTACAGCATAGCCTATTTATGTTAGTGCTACATTTAAACACTTTACCTACTTTTCATCATAAAACTGAAATTGCTATATAAATTCAAAAAACGTTTATTACATAATGGACAGTCGGAAAACGCGTCTGTTTTCCTCTACAAACAAAAATGAACTGATATTAATTACAATTATGCCATCCACAGCTTGTAAAACTAAGTTGCTAAAGTGTCCCAAATGCAAATTGTGCGCCATCTCATGACAACGTTGAGAAAAATATAGTTTGGTGGTTGTTTGAAACTCCAGCATAGTAATGAAGGGTTAACGAAATAATGGTAAAAGAAACGAATACTTACCTACATTTAGCATTTCATCTGGACTGCACTGACCAAAAATTCACCTGGGATGTAAACATCTGTAATACTTACAGACCTTGTAATGCTCTGATTTTCAAAAATTAAGTGCAAATTATGATTGTCAGCGGTGTTATTAAATTCCTGACAGAGTGCAGTAACTGTCGAAATAAATGTCAATGGTCAAACTAAAGATGTTTTTCTAGGAAATATCTGGGTATATACACAGATACGGAATTCTTGCTGCACATTTGTCAAGGCAAATGGACTACAAATGCAGCCTGTAGGCAGCTATGGACATAATTTTCATAGATCGTTCTGCGTAAATCTTACAGAAGTGCCTCTATAGCTGCGCGCAAAATCAAAATCAAAACGCAGATTATACAATGCAAATGACAGATCCTGAAAGGAGCAAAAATGAAACGTTGGGAGGAAATGTCTAGTGACTCCGAAAACACAGCTCCTGGAAAAGGATTAAATATAAAGCAAAATCTTTGAGACCCATTTTCATTGCATTTTTTTGTGTAAAAGCAAGTTTTTTCAGTAAGTAGGAAGTTAAATATTACAATTTCTTGGGTGCAGTACTGATATAATATGAAAGTGTTACTGAAAACTGCAAGACAATATAAAAGAAATAGTTCATGTTTCTTGACATTAAAAATATCACTCAGAAGTGTTAAACACTGTGGCACGAAACCATTGCAACGTGAAAGAAAGCCTACATGTTGAAAGATATGTACACAAGAAACATTACAATTGCAAATGAATGGTTTCCTTATCAATCTGTACCAATAACACGCAAGAAATGTCTTGAAATAGAACATGTTTCATTGCTCTAGAACCGAAGCTGAAAGAATCGCCGTTGTCTATTTGAACAGAGAAACTATACTGTAATGTTGCTGATAGCTACAGACTTTCAGCTTTTTCTCCGATGGCTCTCCATGTCTGTTATTTTGAAAAGCGGGAAGGACAGCTTTGGAATGGCAACAGAACTCCACCTGGGTTCAAGAGTATTTTCTGGCGGAGAAATTTATTAATTAGCTTGTCCTTCTACGCCAAATTTGCGTTTCCGAAAGAACGTCACCCTTTTGAAAGTGGATATGACACACCTGTGAATAAAAAAGAATAAATAATAGGAACTGCACAACCAAATATTTTAGACAAGCTACTCAATTGTGTATCTTGATACTGCGTGAAGAGTTTGACAGAGCACTGAAAGACCTGAGTCGAAACAAGGCCCCGGGAGTAGACAACATTCCATTAGAACTACTGATGGCCTCGGGAGTGCCAGTCATGACAAAACTCTACCATCTGGTGAGCACGATGTATGAGACAGGCGAAATACCCTCAGACTTCAAGAAGAATATAATAATTACAATCCCAAAGAAAGCAGGTGTTGACAGATGTGAAAATTACCGAACTATCAGTTTAATAAGTCACAGTTGCAAAATACTAACGCTTCCATAGAAATGTTGGAACACGTGAGGCAATACAGGCCTTACGACTTATCTTAGAAGAAAGATTAAGAAAAGGCAAACCTACGTTTCTAGCATTTGTAGACTTAGAGAAAGCTTTTGACAATGTTAACTGGAATACTCTCTTTCACATTCTGTAGGTGGCAGGGGTAAAATACAGGGAGCGAAAGGCTATTTACAATTTGTACAGAAACCAGATGGCAATTATAAGAGTCGAGGGACATCAAAGGGAAGCAGTGGTTGGGAAAGGAGTGAGACTGGGTTGTAGCCTCTCCCCGATGTTATTCAATCTGTATATTGAGCAAGCAGTAAAGGAAACAAAAGAAAAATTCGGAGTAGATATTAAAATTCATGGAAAAGAAGTAAAAACTTTGAGGTTCGCCGATGACATTGTAATTCTGTCAGAGACAGCAAAGGACTTGGAAAAGCAGTTGAACGGAATGGACAGTGTCTTGAAAGGAGGATATAAGATGAACATCAACAAAAGCAAAACGAGGATAATGGAATGTAGTCAAATTATGTCGGGTGATGCTGAGGGAATTAGATTAGGAAATGAGACACTTAAAGTAGTAAAGGAGTTTTGCTATTTAGGGAGTAAAATAACTGATGATGGTCGAAGTAGAAAGGATATAAAATGTAGACTGGCAATGGTAAGGAAAGCGTTTCTCAAGAAGAGAAATTTGTTAACATCGAGTATAGATTTAAGTGTCAGGAAGTCGTTTCTGAAAGTATTTGTATGGAGTGTAGCCTTGTATGGAAGTGGAACATGGACGATAACTAGTTTGGACAAGAAGAGAATAGAAGCTTTCGAAATGTGGTGCTACAGAAGAATGCTGAAGATAAGGTGGGTAGATCACGTAACTAATGAGGAGGTATTGAATAGGATTGGGGAGAAGCGGAATTTGTGGTACAGCTTGGCTGGAAGAAGGGACCGCTTGTTACGACATATTCTGAGGCATCAAGGGATCACTAATTTAGTTTTGGAGGGCAGCGTGGAGGGTAAAAATCATAGAGGGAGACCCAGAGATGAATACACTAAACAGATTCAGAAGGATGTAGGTTGCAGTAGGTACTGGGAGATGAAGAAGCTTGCACAGGATAGAGTCGCATGGATGAGTGCATCAAACCAGTCTCTGGACTGAAGACCACAACAACAACAACAACAGTAAACTCACAAATCTAGAGGGAGCAACCTCCAAAATTATAAATTCACTAGAGGGAGAAAAAGAGTCTCTCTCTCTCTCTCTCTCACTCACTCACACACACACACACACACACACACACACACACACACAGCTTGACAGGCACATACAGAAATGTTCCACAGAAGCTATTGTGTAAGAAAGTAATGTAATTACTAAAAGCAGTGGAGCTATGTAGCTGTCAAATGCGTTTATGTATCATTTTTAACTATGAAGTGATTAGTGTATTTATGGAATATGTATGAGGCCCTTTTGCATACGTATTTCTGTGTTTCAACTATTATTTCATAGTCAGTATCTTAATTCATACACAAAAACGGACAGTGTTAAGAAAACTAGAACATTGCCACTTACGTGTGGTCGATATTAGCAGAAACACGTGCACACAGCTATTTTCAAATAATGTATTTATGTACTTCTGAAGGCAGTGTAGGGCATTTACATGTACCTGGAATTATATTTGCCTGTGAGAGGCTCTAAATCCTTGAAAATAAAAAAAAAAGTTTCTGTCTTTCGCCTACTCAAGCATTTTTCCATGTTGTGGAACTCCATCGATAATTTTAAAGAAAAATAGTTAGCCTTTTCGAACATTATAAGATCAAAAGCATTTTTCGCTCAGTGTTTTATGCACTGAAATACTAACGTGGATTTTAAACATCAGGTTGCTATATATAGCCTAATGTATGGGAGATATGCTGGTATGGTAACTACTTTTAGTTTAGTTTTCGTTTACTGGGTAGACGTGTACAAAATTTCTTGTCGTTTTTCAACAGGCAGCTTACTGAAAGTTTTTGCAGCAGATAACAGAAATGAATACTACATGGAAGGAAGGAAGATTGCGTTTAACGTGCCGTCGACATCGAGGTCATTAAAGACAAAACACAAGCTGAGAAAGTGCGAAGGATACGGAAGGAAATCGGCCGTACCCTTTCAGAGGAACCATCCCTGCATTTGCCTGGAGCGATTTTGGGAATTCACGAGAATTTTAAATCTGGATGGCCGGACGCGGTCTTGAGCCGTCGTGCTCCAGAATGCGAGTCCAGTGTGCTGACCACTGCGCCACATAGCTCGGTCTGAATACTACAGTCAGACCGATTTGTTTTATTGGCAACAAATACTAGAGAGAATGTAGTGCCATATGAATGTAAGGAAGCTAACGTTCTCGAAAAAAGCGTCGGCATGACATTCAGCTATAATCACCATTAACTGTACTCTGCCTCATTAAAATTAACCTGTTTTAAGAACTAAAACAAAACGAGAACTTAACCTCGCACTTGAAAGGGGAGCAAAGCACAGCCATTTCTTCCTCATTGTTTCCCCTTCCATAAATTTAAATACCGTAATTTTTGCGCCTCCGTTGACGCAGAAGAACGAAACGGCATTTCGGCAGTGAAAAAGAAGATCAAAGATTGATCAAACACTCACAGATCGTCCAGTCTAGTGCACACATAGGAAATAAGAGCAATTCAAGTTCAGTCACGTAGAAACTACACCCAAGAACGAGATCAGTTACGGTAAACAGCGTGCAGTGCGACTCCCCCTCTGTTGTCTACGTACGACAGTATGTCGTAACATCACGCACCATGTGCAGTGGTTATCTTTTTGTAGAAGGTGCTGACTGAGGACATTGCACATGTGCAATACAACATCGTAACCTGCAGGTTTGACTAGCACCTACATTTGTGTTCAAGAATCCATTTCTCGCGGAATTCCCATATTTCTGTCCAACCCCTGTATTTGAGTCCTATCTTCTCAATCACATTGTAAATGTTTCTTAAGTTTCTGTCAGCTTTTCTCACAGGAAAGATATCTTCGGTAACGGAGGATTTAAATACGTCTTTCAGAACTAAAAATCAATAGAATATCCACACTTTTCTGTATAATTACAGTTGTTTGTGGTACCTTCAATTCCATAACGAGGTTTTATGGCAGTCTGAATTCGTTTTGGGAGATATTTCTAAAGTTCCCACTTTCACTTAATTGCTTAATCCTGATTGATAGAGATCATTGTCAACTTTCCTTTTAGACTTCTAATTATTATAGTGTTCTGTATTGCCTTAATTTATCTTTCTCCTCTGGTATCTATACAGAGTGTCCCAGGAGGAATGGGTAATATGCACGGATAACACAGGAACGATCAATCGATGCAGAAAAGTCTAGTAAACGTGGGTGGTAAAAGGCATCCCTTGAGAGCTATGAGTAATTGTTCATCTTCGCTATAATCAGACACATCTCTTCTACTAAACAAGTATGTGCTCAAAGCTCTTAAGGTATGCATGTTAAGTGGACTTTTTTGCTGCGAATTATCGTTCTTGCCGTATGCCTGAATACTGACAATTCTTCCTGGTGTACGCTCTGTACCAGCATGGCTTTGCTTGCATTCACTTTCAGGATTTCGAAAACAGCTGTAGCAAACGTTTTCATAGAAGTTTATGAAGTTATGAGAAAAGCGCTTGAGATTTCCAAGCAAAGATGGTTTCAAAAATACTGCTTCGCCATATCTGCCAAATAACAAATTTTCACATTGTTGTGGGAGCCTTGGTGGAAAGCATATTCGTTCGAATAGCTTCTTCATCTAGTATTATGTACTACAACTATAAAGAAGCATTTCTGGTTGAAATTATAAATACCAGGATATTGACTTAGGTGCTTCCAGAAAGATTGTTCAAAGAACACGTCGCTCGTAGGCTGCAGTAAGACCGGGAGAACATCTACCAAATTCTTACATTGTTGCACCTTTCGTATTTTTGGGTTCGAAGCATTTCCCCTCTCTACCTCTCGATGTGTCACGCAGCCAAAACGTTATTTAACAAGAAATTATCTGCGCCAAGAGACTCGGTCGAACACACTCTCATAATATCTGTTACCAAATTTCGATTTATTTTCCAGGCTATAGAAACATACGTTGGCAAACAATAAAAATTGCCTTTCGTTTAATATTCTATTAGAAAATGATGACACTTGAACCGAAGCATCTAAAACTGTAAACTAGCCTGGGAGGTTTAGAAATGTTATGCCATGAAAATAAAATACGTAATTGGTCAACCAGTGTTGTTACTGCTGCAGAAAAGAAATTTTCCACTTATTTGTTTACTAATACATAAGTAACGTTTGTTTGAGTACATCAAAAGTGAACATGATTTTGTAAATGGATGGAAATATCGTAATAAATATTAGTAGTACTTACAAGAGTCCCTCAAGTTTCGCGCAATTGCCTCCTACTCCTAGTCGAATGTGAAATGATTTTTGTAATTTTCATTTCTCTACGAGCGTGTAGCTCTACCATTAGCTGCTCTTTAGAAGTCATAGAATTCTGGTTATTCATTGCGTATGTGCCCATCTATCCTGTGGTGAAAACAAACCAATTTGTTTCCTGTCGCGTCGGTCGCGAGAAATACTCGCGCGATACAGTTAAACAACAATTTGCGCGCCGGCAAGTGTTTGAATTGTAATCGGTAGGAGTGCTATGGCGCGATGGAAAACCAAGCATTACTGATCAGGCGATGCCATATTGCAATCTTCGATTAGCAGATTTCGCACCTCTCTTTTAATTTGTCCTTCTCGTCTTACGACAAAGTGACGATCATCGATTGGTCGCTCGCGCGATGACAGTCATTCAGGACGTAGCCTTTCAACATACGTTTGCTGCAGCAGGGGTTGCCGGGAGGCAAGCTTTTATCTCAGTATCTTCAAAGCTTTGTAAAATCGTTGACTGGTGTCGTATATACCGTGTTGTATACACCCCGCAGGCCCCCTGAAATGTGTGGCGCAGAGTACCTTGTCCACTACTGTCACTTGCCCTTCACCGTCCCAGTCGCGAACAGTTCATGGAAAGAACGATTGTTGATAAATCTTCTTGACGAACTCGTAATTTTACCAGTAAACTACAGTCTGATGCATAACGCCCCTCTTATTATACCTGACTCTGCAGCTGGCTGAGCATCTCCATGACGCTATCGCCTTTACGTAATTAATCAATGACGGAATGCACTGCTCTTCTTTGGATCTTTTCTGTTTCCTCTACCAATTCTATCTGGTAACTGGCCTCAGACCGACGAGTAATATTCAAATATAGGTAGGACGAGGATTCTGTAAGCTTCTTCCTTCTCGGGAGAGCTATATTTTCTGAGGATTCTTCCAATGAATCTGCCTAGCCTATGCTTCGCCTGTGATTGATTTTCTGTCGTCGTTGCACTTTAAATCGCTGTGTACTATTAATGGCAGATATTTATTAGATTTGGTTGTTTCCAGTGCTTTTTTTTCCAATCGTATAATAATACAGTAGCGGGTCTTTGTGGCTAGTTACGGGGAATACTTTACATTTGCTTATGTTAAGGGTCAATAGTCAATCCCTGCACCAAGCGTCGATGGGCTGGACATCTTTATGCATTTCACTACAGTTGTCTAGCCTTGCCACTTGTCTTTTTATTGGCATCATCTGCAAATAACCTTATGCAGCTTTAGACGATACGCACTAGTGTGTGTGTGTGAACGTGTTTCAAGATCCTACAACTTACATCAATGATAGAGTCCTATAGTTTTATGCGTCTGTTCGATAACACTTCTTGAAAACCGGAATGGCCTATGATCTTTTTCCATCACCAGGAACGGTTCGCCCATTTGGCTACCTGCGGTACTCTGCTGCAGGAAGAGGGCAAGATTTCTCGCACACTCTGTGCAGAATCGTACTACCCTGCCATCAAGCCCAGCCGCCTTTCCTCTGTTCTCTCCCGTAGTCACTTATTTCGATATCTGTCATTCTGACTTTCGAGTGACGGTTTAAAGGAAGAATCGCAATACGCTACTCTTCAGTGAAAGATTTCCAGAAAAAGGAATTTAGTATTTCAGCCACCACTCTGTCGTCCTCCATTTCGATGGCGTTATGGGAGCAGAGTGTCTGGACAGATAGGTTTGGTCCGCTTGCAGTTTTAACGTAAATCTTCTTACTTCTTAGGATTCTCTGTCAGATCGGTCTATAGAATTTTCATTTCGAATTCGGTGAACGCTTGACATATCCCTGTCTTTAGCCCTCGAGAAAATGTCACACGTATCTGGTGTATCATTGTACCATCATTCATAACATTAAACAGTCTGTAGGAAGAGTATTTTCTTCTCATTGTCAAACTTACAGGTAGGTCGTAGGGAGGGAAGAGGGATTTGTAACTTTGAACAAATTCGTCTTATCGAGGGAGTCCCGCAATTGTGCCACGTCCAAAACCTCTGTCGCCAAACGCCTCGACCTCGCCATCCCCCCTCATCCTGTACTACTTCTCTTCTCTCCATTGCTTCATGGATACCACTCCTTTTCCTTCCAGGAGGTTTGTATGAAACTGCTTCGTTTGGCCATCTGTCTTCTTCCATTCTTTTGTCATTCCCTAATCGTCCTATCTGTCTTCCTTTTATTCTACTTATATTACTAGCGTCTGCGTCCGTTCTCTTATTTCTTCTCTTTCCTCATTTCTTAGAAAGTCAGGTCGGGAAATTCTACATGTTCGAGTGGTCCTTTTCAATAACCCTAAGTCTCTTTCTATTTCTTTCAGAGAGTTTCTAACTCTCACTCATTCATAACTTGTTACTGGTTCCAAGAGGGAATTGCATAGTCACATTTTAACTTCTGAACTCATTTTTGAGGCCCAAGGTAATAAATTTGCGAATCTAATAAAATTCTCTATCTTAGTCAGTGGTCTATCAGAAAGAATCTTTCCAGTTTTTAGCATCATCTGTTACGGTGAACCGGAATTCTAGCCAACTACTTCCCGAATACAAATGCGGTATGTATGACGGTGTTGCTTCACTCAGCAACAGCACGACAGAAAAGAATAAGCAGAAAGCGCTCACTGCGAATCCGCGCTGTAACGGGAGAAATATCAAACGGGTATGTTTTCTTTTGAACCAATGCAAAGTACATTCCCAGAAACAGTCAAACCTTCGAAAAAACACACACTGTCAATATTACGCTCACGAACGTGCCTGTAAAAGCAACCAAAAGCAACCAAAAGCAACAGCAGCCCTCTTTTAACTTTCATTTCACTCATGAAACGCACAACACTCATACACACGTATGGAATTTGCTACCGTTTTTATTAAATTTAGAATATGAAATACTGCTATGCGAAACAGAGAAAGCTGCGCGTGATTTTTTTGCAAACCTTACAGAGTAACGTGTTCTATAAAAACACATTTCAGAACGACGCAGCTCTGTTTTCAGATATCGCTGTGCCCAGTATCCTTAAAGCACAACACGCCTTTAGCGTTGAAATTTCACAGTTGTGCTGGGTTCCAAGGCTCGTATTGAAGCAAGTGAGCGGCATAACAACGTCGAGCCGAACGTTGCAATGAGAGAGAAGAGCAATAGTTCGCTGTCGTTCAGTATTCACTCGAAGGATTTCTAGGTAGTAACGTGCATCCAGTTAAACGGTACTGCAGCGTTCGCGCACCACTTTACAGAGGGATATGTACTAAACTGTGTGCTTATTTCTCAACTTTCTTGTACCAGAAATCAATAATGAGAACAATAAATTCCAGGTTTTAAGCCTAAGTTGGAAGGATTCCTTTCTGCAAAGTTCCTTCATTCTAATGAGAAGTTTTTCGCAGTAGTTAAAAAGATCCTGCTGTGATGTTATACGTACACATACGTTCAGGAAAATAAGACAGAAAAACATTGAGCGACTACAGATAAGTCATTCATACTCACAGGACGCGTACATTAGTATGTTCTGCAGAAATCATCAGTATTTCAGTCACCTCAGTTCAGCATCTGTCCTTTTGCTTGCTAGCCACAAGGCACAACATGGGCCCTGTGTAATATATTGATTATTCCGTGCTACTGTGGTGTTATCTTGAAGCTGTCAGAAAGGAGGACAGGCGCTCCAAGGCGCAGAAGCTGAGGGCAGACGAGACTAGGAGAGATATTGTTACATAAAGTAAACCGTAAGGGGAAAGCCTTGCGAAAATGCAGACGCCCCTAGGCGCGGTCACAGGGCGTTAGCTACTTTTCAAGGAATTAACATTAAACTTCATATGTCGTCTAGACGTTGTGGTAGGTTGCGACCGTAGAACTTTGTAACCAACAGGCACGTACTAGCATATAAAGCCAGCTTGATACCAACTCTGAGAATAACGTCAGTAGGCTCACAAGGGTTAGAAAAAGAGCGAAAACGTCAAAAACTGTTGCCCTAGCAGTCCCTACTCCGGGGAGCCCGAGGGGCGGGACTAAATGACGTATAACAATAATGCTGCAAGCCTTATTTGGCAGAGCAGTTACTTTTAGCTTTCAACTTATCAATGTTCATAAATTAGTGCAACTGCATTAACATCCCCGCCTTAGGAGCAGTAGAGGGCACCTAACTAAACTGTGATTGGCAGGCGCCTGCAAGAGACCTGCGGGGCTGACTGGGTGGCTTTAAGTGGGAAAAACAGTGCCCCCACGCGACTCTGTAAAACCCCTAGATTCCGCATTTTGGCGGAGTTCTCAGTCAGACGATCTGGGCGCCGAATCCGCGTCCGTCGACTCCAGCCTCGGCCCACCTCCGCGTAAGTCTGCTCTCACTTGGAGTGCCTCAGTCAACAGTGTCACATTCAGTATATGTTTTGTTTTGCAACTACGTTGTTGCCTTAAGATGCTGCTAGTGTTTGCTACTGTGGTTAGCATCCACTCCTGGGACTTCTGCAAAAAAAAAAAAAAAATGGTTCAAATGGCTCTGAGCTCTATGGGACTTAATCTGAGGTCATCAGTCCCCTAGAACTTAGAACTACTTAAACTTAACTAACCTAAGGACATCACACACATCCACGCCCGAGGCAGGATTCGAACCTGCGACCGTAAGGGTCGCGCGGTTCCAGACTGAAGCGCCTAGAACCGCTCGGCCACAGCGGCCGGGACTTCTGCACTGGCTTTTGTTGTAACAGTGTTATTCATGATTTCCCTAACCGTAGAACTAGCCTCCAGTGTATTAGTTAGTCCTGTCTCGAATAAACAACTATTTCAAAACCCTGTTTGTCCAAGAGCCTCCACAACGAGTTCCCTACCAAGTCTCACCACCTGCACTTCTAATAAATGCCTGTACCAGTGTTGGCTCAGATAGAAGAAAACAATCAAATGCCTTCACTGTGAATTGTCCTTCTGCCTTCTGCTCTGTACCGCTCTGGAGCGCAGACTGACCAGTAACCCCTTTTCTCCCTCTCCCACCTATGTCAGGACATGACACCTGGTAACTTGTTCCATGCGTCATGGCATCGATGCGTATAAGGCGCAAATGGCGTCCTGTGGTATAGTCATCCATCCTGCATTCACCTGCTTCCAAAGTCCATCTGTGGAGGTTGGCATTGGGTCACAGCATTGCCCCCTTCGTTCACCTTATACCACACATTTTCAAATAGCAACAAGACTTGTGATCTGGCGGACCAGGCCCATGTCCGTGCAGCAACATGTGACCGTGCACTGTCTTGCTGAGAAATGGTGTCTGGGGTGTTGTGTAGAAAGGGTATGGCTACGGGTCGCAGGACGTCATTCACGTAGGTCACACTGGTCACAGTGCCCTGGGCCCGCACGAGCTGTGATTTGTGGCTGAACCCAATAGCACCCCACACCACAAGGCCTTGAGTTCCCGTTGTATGTCTTGTGGGAATGTAGTCTTTGTGATGCCGCTCCCCCTGTCTGCGGCGAACCAAAATGCGTAGATCATTTCCAAACAAACAGAATCTACATTCGTCCGAAATCACTGTCTGATGCCATTTCTGTTCAGTGACGTCATTCCATACACCATTGTAAACTGGCATGTTTTTGCACGTTCGTCAAAGGAAGGCGGAGAAGTGGACGACGTGTACGTAATCCATGCCGTAATAAACGGCGAGGGACTGTCACCCCTGTTAGTGTACGATGTGTTACACTGTTATGCTGTTGCGTCAGAGCAGAGGAGGACGCAGATAAGTCCTGCAATGTCATTCAGGTGAGGTGTCGATCTTCTCGGGAGATGGTTCAAATGGGTGTGAGCACTATGGGACTTAACATCTGAGGTCATCAGTCCCCTACAACTTAGAACCACTTAAACCTAACTAACCTAAGGACATCACATACATCAATGCCCGAGGCAAGATTCGAACCTGCGACCGTAGCGGTCGCGCGGCTCCAGACTGTAGCGCCTAGAACCGCTCGTCCACTCGGGAGATGGTCTGGGTGGTATGTGTGTGTGTGTGTGTGTGTGTGTGTGTGTGTGTGTGTGTGTGTGTGATGATTTGTGCCCTTACCTCGTAGATCTGGCTGAGACGACCCCGCGGAAACTGTGGAAATAATTATGCTGTAACACTTTATAATACACACGTTGCTCAGAAACAGTTTGAAAAGCTTGTGAGGGTGTTGCAAGGCAGGCTGTGCTGAGAAGTAATTGTTAAGAAAAAAAAATTAATTATTTGCGCCGTTTTCGAGTTAATTAGTAGTGAAGTTAGAAAATCAGGCCATTGCGTGTGCAAATTCAAGCGGCCTGCCAGAGCAGTCAGACCGGTTTCGCTGAACGTGTGCTTCGTTTGGTTTCTTAAAACAGAACAAGAGTGCGATACAAAAATTGGACATCGGACGGTAGTAAAGATCGAACCCGAGTCAAAGGCTGAGCTATTTCGTTCGCTCTCATCAACACGCTGAGAACAACTGACACTAGTTGTATCTGGGGGGGGGGGGGCGGGGGGTCGCTTCAATTTGCGAACACAACGGCCTGAATACCTAACTTCAGTCCTGTTTAACTCGGAAATGGCTCAAGGTATCGATCTTTTTCTTAACGATTATTTCTCAGGACAACCTACACTGCAACACCTTTACAAGTTTTCCAATCTGTTTCTGACCAGCCTGTATATAGCCCACGGTCATTCATTACCATACAATAATGATACCGCTACAAGACGTGGTCGTAGATGCCCGGATGCTTACGGGTAACACTTTCAGAATTCAGAGATCCGTACACAGCATCAGGCCTCTGCATTACGTATAGAGTGGGTCCACACGGCTTCTGGAAGAAGGTTGCAGCAGGAACGGCCCCAGCTGCTCCAATTGCCTCTCTTGATGCCGGGCGGCATGAGGCACGTGCGGTTGCCGTTCCTGCCAGTTGTTCACTCGATGCACTGGTGGCGAGTGGTACAACCTGGGAGTAACTGTGGCAACATCCGGTGTGCAGCAGAGCATTACGAGGCTAGAAAATGTCTTCCAGTATCTCAGATAGGAGAGGTAACTTCCGTGCGCGAAGGGCTTGTCACACACTGGTGTGTGCTGTCACCGTTACAGTACCGCCATCTTGCTGTCCGCGGCTGAGAAGAATGTTCACGTCAAGAATGTCTCTGTGAATGGGGTGACGTGGTAGTCGACATGTTAATATGCACTGTTCAAAAGACATTTTCATTGATACCACTACGTGAAAATTTTACCTGTGACTGACTTGAAGAGGTTTGAGCGACTTAAATAAATAAATCTTCTCACGTCTTCAGGGCACTGATACTTCCGAAATAATTTTGGTCAAATTCTACATTTCTGTATATGATGCCAGTAACTTCTGTATGAACGGTTTATTAATACCGGTACTGTGTACGCAACTAGTGAAATGTGTTTTTTCGTTATACTTCGCGTTTAGTTTTATTCACTTAAAACAACATCAATGTTAGCATTAATCTCGTCCATTTCTTGCTCTTGGCTGCTTTCACACTGACGACGTCGTCGCGGCGATTCGGCTACGCAGTTCGATCGCTGCAGTCGCGCGGTTGACTCGCGCGAGTGAACCGCCACGCACGTGACAGAGTGGTGAAGTACAGTAACAATAAAATAACAACTTATGAAAAATAGGTAGATCATTCCATACAGAAGGGAAGGGTATCTCTGGTTTAAAATTGAAATGGGGGTGCAAAATATTCCCAAGGTAAACACTACTCAAAACAGAAAGTTTAGCTGCTTAGAATAACAATAAATTACAATTCATAAAAGCAATCATTAAATATTTAGCCTCTGGGTTGATCCCATTCGCTTGAATCACATTAAAAGATAATACACTGACAGAATACTGGAGTTAAGGACAAAATTAAGGTATAGAAAGGGCTACACAACAAAAGCCACGAATTTCTAAAATCAAAATCTGCCTACCTGATATTGCCTGATGGAGTAACAGTCCATCAAAAAATGGCATATTGAAATACCAAGGAACATCCAGTAAGAAAGACACAGTGAAACATTACACCTGGATAAAAATTGTTCAATCGTTTCAACTGGAAAATTGTAGCTTAAACGAGTTACAGCATGTGAGAAACCCTCACTGTCTCGACTTGAATACAGCACTGGAAAAGATCAATGCAGCCAAATATTAGTGAAAAATCTCAGAAAAGCGAAATAAAAGATATGTCTAATAACTAAAAACATTTTAAATTACTTCATGGGGTAATAGTTCTTATGCATATCGCTTAAATCGATATGAATAGTTATACATGCAGATTAGTTAGGGGCAATTGAGACAAAGGAAAATTAACAAGGTTGATCAAGTTGTGGTATGTTAGCTACTGCTTTGCACAATAAATAACCTTCGTCACTTACAACAATTGACGCATGAACTCTTGCCTGCCGATAATTATTTTCAACCATGTTAATCAACAGGACCTCTTGCCTGCTCACAAACAACTCTTACAAAACAACCTCATACATATCTTCTACTCAACAGAACTTCCCTGTCCGCTGAAAGTCATTGTATCCTCATTTAACAACTTGCGGGATTACAACAAATCAATCCTCCATCCTTCATTATATTACTTTATATCACTTAATACGTCATAGCTTCGTTCATTCAGTTAACTGATTATAAGCAACTACCACTTACGAAACAGATAAGGCGTGGGCAGAGAAAGACTTCACGATGGGGAGGGAAAATGTAGAGAGACGCTGAAAGAAGAGAAAGAGAAGACGGAGGAAGTTCAGTCCTTCCGTTCCAAAATAGAAGTAGCAACAACACACACAAATGTGAGTTTTGTGAAGGTCCTGCAGCGCCATGACCAACACGCAGTAAACGCTGCTGTGAGCCGTGTGAACACTGTATTGAGCAGGTTGCTGTTGACTGAATAAATTCAGTGCCAGTTGCTACAATTTGGAAATGGGAATATACTAGATGTGGCCTACACTTGAATAGGAAAGGCAAAGGTACGTTGACTGAGCTTCTTGCAGATAACATACGGGGGCCACATCACACACATCACTGGTTACTGGTGTCAAAGGGGTATTGTTCCTAGGTTAGAATCAGGATTCAGGCACCCTTCTTTTGAAACAAGTGAAAATAACATAAGATCCCCACAAAATGCTTAACAATGCACAAAAAAGTAAGGTTAGCTTATATCATCAGAATATTGGAGGACTGATTAGTAAGGTAGAAGAGCTTCTCGTCTGTTTGGAAAATTTAGAGAACTCTGAAAAGATAGACATCTTGTGCCTGTCTGAGCTCCACATAACTACAGGTTTAGATAAGTTACGTACGAAAGATTACACTATTGCAGCTTACTCATACAGAAATAACATGGGAAAAGGAGGAATAGCTACAAAGATTAAGACAGAATACAAGTTCAGAAATATTGAGACAAGTAAATTTTGTAGTGATCAGCAAACACAGGTGTGCTTTTTGTGAATTAATGGTGAAAAAAGTTCATTTTCAATTGTAACTGTATATAGATCCCCACCGGGAAAATGTTAACTATTTATGAGAAATCTGGATTCCTTACTATGCTATCTTTCAGCAGCATGCAGTTAATAGTCTGCAGTTACTTCAATGTAGATTTTCTAAAGTATTCTGGTAGATCCTATAATTTGATCTCAGTAATCAAGTTTCCAACACAGGTGGATAAAGACAGTAGAACCCTAATTGATAATATTTTCTTTAATGAAGCTCAAAGCAAGAAAATAACTGTTTACCCAGTAAAAAATGCTCTCTTTGATCATGAAGAACAGTTAGTTACTATAAATAACATAGCGCCTTACAGTATGAATACTCCTCAGTGGAATTCAGAATAATTAATTACTCCAGGACAGTTGTTTTTAAGAATAGTTTACAGGAGATGACAATTTATAATGAATCAAATGCTAACGCAAAATTTAATCTATTGCAGGAGAAATTCATCTCATTATTTGAAAATAGCATTTCACATAAGTTTATCAGAAAGGACTCTAAACAACCACGTAAAAAACCATGGATCATTGCATGGATTAAAGTATCTTGTGAAAGGAAAAGGGAAATGTAGGCCTATCTTTTGGCAAGAACAAGTAGGTATACTGCAGTAGCTGCACACTACAAAAATTATTCAAAACTACAAAGAAAGGTTATTAAAAATCAAGGAACATGCACATAATGTCAGATATTAGTAGTTCTTACCACAGACTTTAGGCTATTTCAAATGTTGAGGGACAGGATAACATCACTATTGATCTGAATTGACGGGCTATAAATGATGAGTCACAGATAGCAACGCATTTAATAATCATTTCTTAAATGTAGTAAAAAAGCATAGAGACAAACAGCTCAAGAGAAAAATCACAGCAATGTGTTGAAAATATAATTTCCATAAACTTCAGTCATATTAATGTATCGCCAGCTTCTCCTTCTGAAATTAAGAAAATTATACAGTCTCTCAAAAGTAAAGGCTCATCTGGTTTCGATGCTGTTTCCTATAGACTACAAGTGATTTGTTCCCATGTAATAAGCCTAGTCGTATATGAAATACATAATGCATCACTAATTCAAGGCATTTTTCTAGGGAGACTGAAATATGCCATTGTTAAGCCCCTCTTTAAGAGAGGTTATAAGAGAGATATCGATAACTACCGACCATTTTCACTGATGACATCATTTTATAAAACAGTTGAGAAGGTGATCCACTGTAGCAACGATAGTATCCTTAGCAAATCACAGCTCGGGTTTCAGAAGGGTTGCTCTATTGAGGATGGCATTTACACGTTCACTCACCAGATTTTACAGGCATTAAACAATAAAACAGCGACGGCTGGTATTTTTTGCGACTTCTCTAAGGCATTTGACTATGTGAATTACAGTATTCTCCTAAATAAATTGATGTTTTATGGAACTGATGGTATAGCCAACTAAGGGATAACGTCAGACTTAACCAAAGGAAAGCAGGAAGTTGTACTTAGTAATTCAAGCAATATAGCGCAGGGACATAATTCTGACTGGGGAGAAATCACGTGTGGGGCTCCCCAGGTTCAGTCATAGGTCCACTACTGTTCCTCATATATGTAAACGATCTTCCATTTAGTATACGACAAGCAGAATTTGTTCTTTTTGCAAATGACACTAGTATTGTAATCAGTCCAAGCATACGTACAGAAAAAGAAATAATGGTAAACGAAATTCTTAAAAGTATCATTGAGTGGTTTCCTACGAATGGTTTAACCCTCACTTTTAAAAAGAATCATATTCAGTTCCGCATGTCTAGAGGTACTACACCAATGATAAGCGTAACACATGATGAGGAAATAATAAATAGTGTGGAAACTTAGGGGTCCATATTGTTGAGAATTTAAACTGAAAAAAAAACACATTTCGGAACTCCTAAGACAACTTAGTTCAGATTCATTCGCGCTTAGAACCACTGCAAATTTTGAGGAGAAACAAATCAGTGAGTTGACATGTTTTGCATATTTTCATTCAATAATGTCATATGGAATAATGTTCTGGGACAAATTGCATTTACGAAAGAAAGTCTTCATTGCGCAAAAACGTGATGTGAGAACAATGTGTGGTGTCCACCTACGATCACCTCGTAGACGTCTGTTTAAGGAGTTAGGCATTCTCACTACTGCTTCACACTATATTTATTCCTCCAAGAAGTTTGTTATAAATAATCTACTACAGTTCAAAAGGCACAATGAGGTACATATTTACAATACCAGAAGCAAAAATGACATTCATTACTCCACATTAAGGTTTAGCGCAAAAAGGGGTGTATAGTGCAGCAACAAAGATCTTTGATCACATACCTAACGATATAAAATGTCTGTCAGAAAGCGAAGTAAAATTTGACAAGCAAATGAGAAAGTTTGTCTTTGACAACTCCTTCTATTCCGCAGAATAATATCTGTTATCATAATGTGTAATAGTTGGTGGGTAGGATTTACTAACTCACATTTGTATAAAATAAAAGAAAGAGAGAGAGAGAGAGAGAGAGATACTTAGAAATGTTCAGAGTGCAGCCGCATGTACAAATTAATTTGCAATGTGAACGTAAAATGACTCGTTCGTGCAAAATGATCCATGGAACATGTAAATACTCGTAACTAACATGTCAGAAAGCGTTCCATGTTTCGGGAACTCAAATATTAATCGTGTAATTACGACTGTGCACGGCTTGGGGCCCACTAGTAATCTCATAGACAATACCAGGATGGTCAAAATCTAATGCTTTGCTGCTTCTTTTTTACAAAGCCTAAACGCGGATTTCGTGTCTGTGCCTGGTGTTGCAATAAAAATGCGCTTCCATCAAGGTACAAGGAGTTAGTGCGCCGATTATTTCAGCGACCTTGCAGATACAGTTTTCGAACAGAAGCAGTTTGTGTGGCTCCTAATGCTCTCACGACTGTGGAGCAAGGAGGTAGCCAGGATTTTGTCAAAGTAGGGGGCGGGATCCGATTTATTAAAGAGCACCTTCAAAACACTCATGTTTTTCATTTATTCTGAAAATTTCCATACCGAACAAATAAACACTTTATTCGGACTTTTCACCAAACGGAGATACAACCTCGTCACTTACGTGTGCGGTATTCCGGCAAACCACTAAGAAGCAGTCATACTCCCATCTCCCTTTACCCTCCGAGGTCATCTTATACCCTTCTTCTTTCAGTCTGGATTTGAGCTGAGGAAGTTATCAGCATGCGCAAGCGGTAGTTTTTTGGGACAGAGTGATTATTAGCAACAGATCTTTTGGAATAAAGTGATCCGTATTTGACAGAGAAGCTAGAACAATTTTTGATTGCAAAAATGCAAATGATCCGGAATTATTTAACCTTCCCAGATTTCCTCACTTAAGTATGCATCTCTCACTTCTTGAAATGGAAGAAAAATCATTTTCTGCCTTAAAGAATGTCTCGGCAGACAAATTAATGAACTTAAGGAGAATTTGAATCATTAGTTTATCGTATAGCTTTTAGTTCCGGTAGTCTCCGAAAAGATGCTCGGCTTATCTTCGAAGTACCTCTTTCCACTCAAATAGAGGCGCGGCATCTTTAAGGGAACTGAAATCTATTAGGAAAGAAAGGTATGCGGGAGGAATTGGCTGTGGCCTATAGTGAGGCATCAACTAAACTGAAAATGGGAAATCACAGAAAATCATTTTCATGGTTGTTGGTGGATGGATTCAAGCCACCTCGCCTCCCGAATCCAGGAATTGCTATCTCTGCGGCTCAACATGTAGAGCTACCCCAAGTCGGTGGAGAATTTCGAAAAATTGGTTGTAAGTTGTTTCAAAATAAAATAAAATGCATCACAACAAAAGGTTGATAATTGATATTTCATGTTTTTCCTTTAATTGTGCATGTTTAGTAATTTGATAGTGCATGAATTCATACATATTTTAAAATTTAATTGTCCATGGAATTGCTGGGTTCAGTTATTATAGTATTACGAGAGCGCAAACAGATTTTGGACGAAAGGGGGGCCGGCCTGAGTGGCCGTGCGGTTCTAGACGCTACAGTCTGCAGCCGAGCGACCGCTACGGTCGCAGGTTCGAATCCTGCCTCGGGCATGGATGTGTGTGATGTCCTTAGGTTAGTTAGGTTTAATTACTTCTAAGTTCTAGGCGACTGATGACCTCAGAAGTTAAGTCGCATAGTGCTCAGAGCCATTTGAACCATTTGAACGAAAGGGGGAGGAAGGGATGCAGCGCGCAGTCGGCTCTGATGAATTCCAGCAGCCCGCTGATTAAGCCTTTTAGAAGCGAACGAACTATGGAATTAACGCATACTCCCTGCGTTCTCAGCAAACCCTTTTCCATCGTTCTTTATCAAAACTGTTTTCATAATTGAGAACCGATCGAGCGCACGCCCGGCAAGCCGCGCGGTGTGGGGCGGCGCTGAGATGGGTGGACTGCTGTGACCTGTTGTGGGGTTGTGAACCACCGAGGGCTACGGCGGGGCGAAGCCTCTCCTACGTCTAGGTCCCCGATTGAGCCGCGCAGTCTGACGCGCTGCTTCCCAGGTGGGAAGGCGGGCCGGTCCCCGGCACGAATCTGCCTCGTGGATTAGTGTCGAGGTCCGGTGTGCCGGCCAGCCTGTGGATGGTTTTTAAGGCCGTTTTCCATTTGCCTCGGCGAATGCCGGCAGGTTCCCCTTAGCCTCATTTACACTATGTCGGCGATTGCTGCACAAACACTATCTCCAAGTGCGCGTACACCATAATTACTCTACCACACAAACATTTCGGGTTACACTCGTCTGGTATGAGACGTCCCCGGGGTGGGGTGGGGGTGGGGGATCACTAGGGGCTGAACCGCACAATAACCCTGGGTTCGGCCGGCCGCAGTGGTCTCGCGGTTCTAGGCGCGCAGTCCGGAACCGTGCGACTGCTACGGTCGCAGGTTCGAATCCTGCCTCGGGCATGGATGTTTGTGATGTCCTTAGGTTAGTTAGGTTTAACTAGTTCTAACTTCTAGGCGACTGATGACCACAGCAGTTGAGTCCCATTGCGCTCAGAGCCATTTGAACCAACCTGGGTTCGGTGTGGGGCGGCGGTGGGGTGGGTGGGCTGCTGTGGCCTGTTGTGGGGTTGTGAAGCACTGAGGGCTTCGGAGGGACGAAGCCCCTCTGTCGTCTAGGTCGCTGATTCAATATAATACCGATCGAGTCACCAGAATGGGCGATATTTTGCCATTTCGGCTACTAATGATAGAGTGTTTAGCACATTTTTTTCAAAGAAATGCAACCATTGCCATTTGGGCGATATATTTGCTAATCAACGTGATTTTTGGGTGACACAGACAAATCCAGGTCATTATTATGCACTGATTTTAATTTAATGTTATATGTAATGATTTTGCCGCTCCGCTGCCTTGTGAAATACTAAAATATTGCAACCCCAAAATTCTACCAGCCCCACATAACGACTCGAGTACTAGCATTAAACTGTTATTGATGATTAATTAGGCCATTATAGTAGTGTGTACATATTTTACCATAACGCTAGTGGACGAAGCAAAAACGGTTTTTCTGCTTTTGTGGAGCTAGCCGTAACGGCCTACTCCCATCGGGGCATAGGAACAGTACTTACAGGAACGACGAAAGAAAATAGGATGGATCGTGGCACGAAAACGAGACGGAAGAAAAACCCATGAACGGACGAGAGACTCTGTGGTTGCCAGACGCATTGACGCATTTTTCTAGCTGAAAATCTCTGAAGTTTAATCAAAAACTCACTGAAACTTACATATAGAAACTTCTGCTTATCACAACTAAACATGAAATACTTCAACGACAACAGACTTTAAAACATGGACAACAAATCCACTGCATTACACAAGTCCGTGGAAGTAGGTGTCTAAATTACACAGCCATTGACTATCCAACCAACATACATCTGAAGTGCTTCTCTAGGAACAATTATACATTCTGCATTCCTAACAATAACTATTCTCTGAAATATTTAAATTTTAGGTAGTCCTAAGTAAAATTTAACTCTATGCAATATATTTCTAAATACTGACACGAAGAACCCATACAAGCAGCAACACTAATGGAGCATAAAACAACCGGACAGTATTAAAATGGTTCAAATGGCTCTGAGCACTATGGGACTTAACTGCTGAGGTCATCAGCCCCCTAGAACGTAGAACTACTTAAACCTAACTAACCTAAGGACGTCACACACATCCATGCCCGAGGCAGGATTCGAACCTGCGACCGTAGCGGTCGCGCGGTTCCAGACTATAGCGTCTAAAACCGCTCGGCCACGCTGGACGGCTGATAGTATCCAAATTACCAGGTAAATGTTCCCTCTAAGCATATTTGAGCCTTTCATAAGATATGCTGTGACGTTCTAGGAAAATACACACATCAAAAAAAGTTTTGCATCACCCCAAACTCCTGAAGATAGACGTTGACTGTGGATATTGTATCACATACACAGTCCCTTTGACTGTTCAGAGATGTCACTAAACCAGCGTAAAGATTTAAATAACCACTCATGTGCAGCGCCTATTAAAAGGACGGGGTCCGACAGCTGATCAGTTCCAGTCATTCCACCAGGAAGGAGGTACACGGCTCGTGTTATCTGTAGTTCAACCATGACTACATCGTCAATACCGCGGTTTGATTGCGTCCGCATTGTTACTTTGTGTCAAGAAGTGCGCTCAACAAGAGAAGTCTCCAGGAGTCTCGGAGTGAACCAAAGCGATGTTGTTCGGACATCGAGGAGATACAGAGAGACAGGAACAGTCGATGACATGCCTCGCTCAGGGCGCCCAAGGGCTTCTACTGCAGTGGATGACCACTGTCTACGGAATATGACTCGGAGAAACCCTGACAGCAACGCCACCATGTTGAATAATGCTTCGCGTGCAGCCACAGAACGTCATGTTACGACTCAAACTGTGCGCAGTAGGCTGCATGATGCGCAACTTCACTCCCGACGTCCATGGAGATGTCCATTTTTGCAACCACAACACCATGCAGCGCGATACAGATGGGCCCAAAAACATGCCGAATGGACCGCTCAGGATTGTCATCACGTTCTATTCACCGATGAGTGTCACATATGCCTTCAACCAGACAATCGTCGGAGACGTCTTTGGAGGCAACCCGGTCAGGCTGAACGTCTTAGACACACTGTCCAGTGAGTGCAGCAAGGTGGAGGTTCCCTGCTGTTTTGGGGTGGCATTATGTGGGGTCGACGTACGCCGCCGCTGGTCATGGAAGGCGCCGTAACAACTGTACGATACGTGAATGGCATCCTCCGACCGATAGTGCAACCACATCGGCAACATATTGGCGAGGTATTCGTCTTCATGGACGACAATTCGCGCCCCCATCGTGCACATGTGTGAATGACTTCCTTCAGGATAACGACATCGCTCAACTAGGGTGGCAAGCATGTTCTCAAGAACCCTATCGAACATGCCTGGGATAGTTTGAAAAGGGCTGTTTATGAACGACGTGACCCACCAATGCCCGCATCTCGTGGTCGTGCGGTAGCGTTCTCGCTTCCCGGGCCCGGGTTCCCGGGTTCGATTCCCGGCGGGGTCAGGGATTTTCTCTGCCTCGTGATGGTTGGGTGTTGTGTGATGTCCTTAGGTTAGTTAGGTTTAAGTAGTTCTAAGTTCTAGGGGACTGATGACCAGAGATGTTAAGTCCCATAGTGCTCAGAGCCATTTGAACCATTTGACCCACCAATCACTCTGAGGAATCTACGCCGAATCGCCGTTGAGGAGTGTGACAATCTGGGCCAACAGTGCCTTAATGAACTGGTGATAGTATGCCACGACGAATAAAGGCATGCATCAATGCAAGAGGACGTGCTACTGGGTATTAGAGGTACCGGTGTGTCTGAACGAATGGCTGCAGTGCCTTAGTACACAGCAACACTTGCAGTACACTCGTCACGTCACCATACATTGAATTCGACGGCGACCGTTATTGGGCAGAACGCAAGGATGGCAGCTGAGGGATGTAAGGACGTGATACCCATGTAGTTGCTGCATGGGCAGCGGGGGTGACTTTACTGCATGGTGGCGAAAGTAGGGAAGATGATCAATGTTTTCATGGAAAAGTGCTTGCAATTGTGTGCGGAACTATAGGTGTGCACCTCTTCGTCCGAAGCAAATTGACAGCCACAAGTGTCTTTCTTCAGAGCTTCAAAAATTTGGAAATTGCATGGGATAGAGATCAGGACTATATGAAGACTGTGTAAGCTCTTCCCAGTGAAACTTCTGCAGCAAAACAACCTCAGCAATATGAAGGTGGGCATTATCCTCAATCGCAATGACGCCCTCCTTCAACATTCCTGGGCATTTGGATTTGGTGACGTGTTTCAGTTTTTGCGAAGTGTCCAAAGACCCCTGAGAGTTCTGTAGCGCCGTGTCCCAGAAAGTCATTGAGCAGAGAAGCTCTTGCAGTCAAAGAAAAGGGTCCTGACTTCCTGGAGTGGGTTTGCCTTTTGTTTCAACTACGCTGCAGAAGTTTCGCCAGGAAGGCATTAAACATTCTCGATACAGTTCCGAATTCTGCGTGTGGTATTTCCATATTTTTGCAGGCCTGAAGAAAGAGATTCGTGGCCTTCGATTTGCTTCAGATGAAGAGGTGGGTGCCTGGGTACAATTATGGATCTGCAGGCAACCGCAAACATTTTTCCATGTCTCACCGAGGGATAAATGTATTAACAGCGATGGCGATTAGTTTTGAAATAATAAACAGTTTACTTATTTTTCCCATCTCTCTCATTTTCATTTGACTGCCCCTTATACAGGGCACGGGTTAGCAGCAATTTCTTACGGTGTGCACAGAAAGAAAGCGGGCCACCTGCGCAGAGAGCCCAGCACGAGGCGGTTGAGCCAGTGTGGAAAATACGCCCTTGTTATTTAATGAGGCAGCGCACAATGGAGCCAGGTGGTGGCTCCCCCTTGCGCCTGCCAGCAAACCGGAATGAGCGAGTAATTCCTTCGCCGCTTTCGGCGCGCCGTTTGGCGACAGAATCGAGCGTGCAACATACAGTCTTTCTCAAACGATTTTACAGAAACCTTTCGCTAAAAAAATTGATTTTTACGTTGCTTATAGCTTTATGTGCCAGTTTCATTGTGAAATGCCCTTCACCCCGCTAATGTTCATATCTATTTTGATATCCGCATTTTAGGAAGTCATTGTGCTGAATTCGAAAAGTTTGCAATGAAAAATAGAGGACGTTATCATTTTGCATTTGCTGAATACTACGTCATGTGTTGCTGCAAATGAAATTCAGCTCAAACGCTACTGGCCATTAAAATTGCTACACCACGAAGATGACGTGCTACAGACGAGAAATTTAACCGACAGGAAGAAGATGCTCTGACATGCAAATCATTAGCTTTTCAGAGCATTCACACAAGGTTGGCGCCGGTGGCGACTCCTACAACGTGCTGACATGAGGAAAGTTTCCAACCGATTTCTCTTACACAAACAGCAGTTGACCGGCGTTGCCTGGTGAAACGTTGTTTTGATGCCTCGTGTAAGGAGGAGAAATGCGTACTAACACGTTTCCGGCTTTGATAAAGGTCGGATTGTAGCCTATTGTGATTGCTGTTTATCGTATCACGACATTGCTGCTCGCCGTGGGTCGAGATCCAATGACTGTTAGCAGAATATGGAATCGGTGGGTTCAGGAGGGTAATACGGAACGCCGTGCTGGATCCCAACGGCCTCGCATCACCAGCAGTCGAGATGACAGGCATCTTATCTTCATGGCTGTAACGGATCGTGCAGCCACGTTTCGATCCCTGAGTCAAAAGATGGGGACGCTTGCAAGACGACAACCATCTGCACAAACAGTTCGACGACGTTTGCAGCAGCAGGGACTATCAGCTTGGAGACCATGGCTGCGGTTAACCTTGACGCTGCATCACAGACAGGAGCGCATCCGATGGTGTCCTCAACGACGAACCTGGGTGCACGAATGGCAAAAGGTCATTTTTTCGGATGAATCCAGGTTCTGTTTACAGCATCATGATGGTCGCATCCGCGTCTGACGACATTGCGGTGAACGCACATTAGAAGCGTGTATTCGTCATCGCCATACTGGTGTATCACCCGACGTGATGGTATGGGGTGCCATTGGTAACACGTCTCGGTCATCTCTTGTTCGCATTGACGGCACTTTGAACAGTGGACGTTACATTTCAGATGTGTTATGACCCGTGGATCTACCCTTCAGGTCGTGCGGTAGCGTTCTCGCTTCCCGCGCCCGGATTCGATTCCCTGCGAAACCCTACATTTCAGCAGGATAATGCACGACCGCATTTTGCAGGTCCTGTACGGGCCTTTCTGGATACAGAAAATGTTCGATTGTTGCCCTGGCAAGCACATTCTCCAGATCTCTCCCCAATTGAAAGCGTCTGGTCAATGGTGGCCGAGCAACTGGCTCGTCACAATACGCCAGTCACTACTTTTGATGAACTATGGTACGGTGTAGAAACGGCTGCATAGGCAGCTGTACCCGTACACGCCATCCAAGCTCTGTTTGACTCAATGCCCAGGCGTATCAAGGCCGTTATTACGGCCAGAGGTGCTTGTTCTGGGTACTATCAGGATATATGCACCCAAATTGCGTGAAAATGTAATCACATGTCAGTTGCAGTATATTTGTCCAATGAATACCCGTTTATCATCTGCATTTCTTCTTGGTGTAGCAATTTTAATGGCCAGTAGTGTATATTGAATTTTTGCTTAGACGTGGGAGGAGGTCTCTGTCTGCCTCCAATCTCGAGAAAGTGGATCACTTCCGATGGCACATACGTGAGAATGAAATATTCTTAACATATCTCATGTCTCCAAAACCGTTAGAGATATCGAAACGAGATTCCGTCAAATGATAGCACATAAAGAGCAGAGTATTTTGCTTTATGGTTAACATATGAAATTTTCTAATCTACGTCGATATTGCCGAAGTTTTTATTTAATTTATTTCAATCCAGTATAATAATTTTTAAATATTCATCGATACCTAGTGAAATTAGAATTTGATAATATGAAAATAAACGTGAAATTTCTTCTCATAGGTTACTGTAAACCAACCCATTGAGGTTTTCCACAAGGTATTGAGCTCTCTGTTCGCCAATTGCTTGTTTAATAAGACACACTGTTTGAAAATTTAGTTTCAATTGCTATGGAAAGGTTAGTTTGTGCAAATTATACTGCATTTTTGCAAAAGAAGCAAAATTAAATCTTTCAACAAGAATAATGTAGCCGCTACTCGTAAATGATGATGCTTCTTCAAATCAATAAAGACTGTCAATTCAGACAAAAGTAAATCACTGTGTTCAGTTTTGGCAGTATCCTGTAACCCATCGAATTTTTAATAGGGAATGATTGGAAAGGAAACTTATCAAAGGACTTTCTCCCTGTTCTTCATCGGAAAATAATTCACGGCAATAGAATACCAGATTTTTGTTGCTATGCCCATTCAAAGCGACGTGGTGAACTTCTACAGTACTTATCTTTTGGTGTGTTAAATATAGATTTCATATATTTATAATCTATTTTAACCTTATTGAGTAATCTCAAGCGATTCATAAAGTAATGGCTATCATGTTCTCATAACCTTGTTGTCCACAGATGAACAGGCAGTAGATTCACCAGAAGTCCAGCTAGCGCAGTCTCCGTGCGTCGTTACCTAAAAAGAAAGGCCTATAATGGTCTAGCAGCTTCTCATAAGGCACACATTTGTGTAGTCTGTGCTAAGCGACATTTGAGGGGGTGTAAAGAGCGACAACACTGGACAGTAGACGACTGGAAGTGAGTGATGAATGACACTACACCCTGTGCCAACCTTGATGGGAGGGTTTGGGTTTGGCGAGTGCTTGAAGAACGTTACCTATCATCGTGTGTTGTGCCAACAGTAAAGTACAGAGGAAGTGCTGTTACGATATCGGGGTGTTTTTCGTGGTAATGGGGTGGTCCGCCGGCCGAAGTGGCCGTGCGGTTAAAGGCGCTGCAGTCTGGAACCGCAAGACCGCTACGGTCGCAGGTTCGAATCCTGCCGCGGGCATGGATGTTTGTGATGTCCTTAGGTTAGTTAGGTTTAACTAGTTCTAAGTTCTAGGGGACTAATGACCTCAGCAGTTGAGTCCCATAGTGCTCAGAGCCATTTGAACCATTTTTAATGGGGTGGTCCACTTATTTTGCTTAAGAAAACACTAAATGCTAAAGGTTATGAATACATTTTACAGCATTGTGTACTCCATACAGTCGAGAAACAGTTCACAGACGATGACCGTATTAGCATGAATATGCATCTGTCAAAATCAGCATCAGAGAGGCAACAGTTTGTGGACAATAAATTCGTGAAATGGACTGGCCTGCCCGACTCCCGACATGATCCCTATGGAGCACCTTTGGGATGATTTCGATCGTCGACTTCCTCCAAAATCCGGCGTCCGCTGGTTTTAGCTGTCGAGGAAGAATGGGCCGCCGTTCTTCTGCAGACATTCAGGCACCTCATTGGAAGTGTTCGCAGCGGAGTCAAGTCGTCCTGAAAGCGAAGGGTGGGCACATCCCACACTAACGACCATTAACAGGAGTTCGGATACTTCTGATCTGATAGTGTGGATACAAAAGCTTATCTAATTGTGTGTGTCCTCAGGTCCAAGCTTCTAATAGGTGTTCCCTATGTCATTTGCGCCACGGCACGTCATTATGAAAGCAACAAAGAGTCAATACTGTGTGCATTACAGTCAAGATGATCAGTTTGTGCGAGAAGCATGCGTGCCTCGGAAGACGGTGTTACTAAAATACCGTGAATGAACTTGTAAAAAATGTTCGGTGACACATAAATGAGCCACATCGCGCGTGAACAAAAGTTATTTCGCATCGCGAAGGACTTGTTGGCAGACATTTCTTATGTTGCACCATTGAGATACTGTGAAATACAGAGGACTCCACAAAAATGTATCCACTGTTTAAAAGTCCATAACTTGCAAACTAATTGACGGAGTTGTCTCATTTTTGGCGAAAGTGTAGCTTAAAATCCAACTTAAAGATATCACTGTAGGTGTTCGAAATGGTCACCATTAACATCCACACACAAACGATGCCGCCGAACTGCAGCACGAACTACTGATTGCAACATGTTCAGTTGGATATTTGCACACAAATGTACGATGGATTGTCGAAGTTCATCCAATGTGCGCGGCTTCTGTCGATAAACGACGTCCTTTAGTGTGCCCCACAGGTAAAAGTCCAGAGGAGTTAGGTCTGGGGAACGTGGTGGATACTCCACAGTACCTCTACGGCCTATCCATCTTCCTGGTAGATTTTCGTCGAGATACTCCCTAACACGATTTTGGTAGTGGACTGGGGCACCATCTTGTTGAAAGTAAACTCTTCCGTCTCCATACAAGTCTCGGATGGCAGGTAAAATGGATGTCAAACTTCTGAAGGTACACCTCACCGGTAACTGTGCCGTCAAAGAAGAATGGCCCAATCAAGCCCCGGTAAGACAACCCACACCACACCTTTACTCCTGGCAAATACACGGCTTTCTCTACATGGACGTTCGGATTTTCGGCGGCCCAGTAGACGCAATTGTGGCGATTTACTATACCATTAAGTTTGAATTGTGCCTCATCAGACTACACAATCATCTCTGCAAACTCTTCGTCGTTGCGCACCATGTTAGTAAACCACTCACAGTACTCCATTCTACGATCTGGGTCGTCCTCGTTCATTGCGTGTGGCAATCGTGCAATGTAGCACTTCCACTTTGCTGTCTTCAAAATTCGCCGAATACTTGAGCGACTCACTCCAGTTTCACGGGCACACTGTCACACAGACTTCTGTGGTGAGCGAGTGAATTGTTGTAACACACGGAGGGAGTTAGCCGCACTTGTTACTGTTACAGGTCGTCCAGATCGTTGTTTGTGTACATCTTTAACAGAGGCTTCGGCTTCAAATTTGTCTCGAGTGCGACGAATCGTTAAACGTGTCGGTGGCTCTGTTTGATACTCATTTCGCCATTGCCGTTGAACCTCATTAATGTTTTCGTACTTAAAATACCACGTCAAAACTGACTTCCTTTCATCGAATGTAAGCCTTGCGCCAGCCATGTTTACTCGAGTAACTAGGTGCAACTAAGAACAAAACACTGACTATCTGGCGACTGTCATGTGTCAAAACAAAACAACGCAGTACAACGCTTGTGTGGCGATTGCCGGAACTAAAAACTATTACACTACCAAAGATGAGACAACTCCGTCATTTAGTTTGCCAGTTATGGACTTTTACACAGTGTATCCATTTTTGTGGACCCCTCTGTATACTGCTGGTCATCAAAGCTGCAGCACTATGAAGCATAATACAGGGCGGAGCGCGGCAAATTGCTGATTTGGGAATGAAATAAAAAAAAAATAATGAAAACGTAGATTTTTTTCCTTATATTGGACAATAATGAAAGTTTCTAATTACATGGTTTGAACAGTATATCTGGCAAATGTCTACCTTTATAATCCACACACTGCCGCAGTCGTTTTCCGAAATTCTCATGGACTTCTGGTATTCTTGCAATTTCAACCTCAATATTGTTCTGTAGGTCATCCACGTTGTTGCGACCATTGCAATACACCTTGACTTCAGATACCCCAAAGAAAAATTCGCGGGGGCCAAGTCTGTGCAGGCCAGTTGAGATCCCCCATCCGAGAGATAAGCCATCCAGGAAACATTTCCCTCAAAAAATTCATGGTAATGCCACCTGTGGGGCACCGTCTTGTTGAAAGCAGGTATCCTGTAATTGCATTGCCTCGAAAGACGTCTGGAAAAACTCTTGCAGCATAGTTAAGTAACGATCAGAGTTGACGGTTACAGCATGACGGTTTTCCTGGGAAGAGTAAGGGCCAATGATGTCTACTCGTGATGTGGCACACCACACAGTGACGCGGTCTGAGTACAGTGGTCTCTGGTGAATTTGGCTGTGGTTCGTGTGGCTCCAGTGCCGCATATTCTGTTTGTTTGCACACCCACTGAGGTGAAAATGTGCCTCATCAGAAAAGAGCAAATTTGCGCCACGGGATATGGTTGCTAGCATGTCTTCACAAGATGTTCTTCGTGTTACATAATCCGGTACTGACACATGCTGGAGCACGCACATTTTATACGGGTGAAAATTCAGTTCATTGTCAATAATCCGGTGGAAAGAACGTCTTGAAATGCCTAGAGCAAGAGCGTATACCCGAGCTGAGCGTTTCGGAGATTGCAGTACTGCTGTTCTAGCTCGTTCGACGTTTTGTGGTGTTGTAACGCTTGTCTTAGGTCCTCTTCCTACAGATGACACATCTCATGTTTTTCTGAGTGCATTTACCCAACTTCAAACTGATTACTGTCCAGGAACACGTCCATGTGCGAGTAACGCAAATCGTAAACGAAAAGTCCGCTGCACTGCAATGATCGACTGCGGATTCGAGAAATACACTTCAGCACAAAATGAGTCCCCCTAACGTGTCCACTGCATTATCGCAACTGAACAACAAATGAATACAAACCTCCCGTCGTTGACCATAAACCACGCCCACTCTCCCCTCTATTCGATCAACACTACCACCACAAAGTGAATTCTGGGAAAAACAATTTACCGCACTCCACCATGTATGTAACGGAATCTCACATATTACGTGCGAACAGTATAGTACGGTGATTACGTGATTACATTTGTCGCTACTTTCAGGGTATAGAAGTTGTGAAATTTATTCGCAGCTGCAAGAAAAACGAACATCTTTTTCGGTGACTAGCCCTTCTTGAATGATTGGCAAAAAAGAGTTTGCTGACGTTTACCACCTACGACAGCTACAACCGAAAAACACTGAAACGCTACCTCACATGTGGCCAAATTGTGAAATGTGTAAGTAGACTCTGAAAATTACAACATATTCTCAGGTTACACTATACTTGAATGGACAAATTAAGAACAACGGCTGTAAAATGGCTGGGCATAGAGTCGCAGTAACATGTATGACTGATATGAATGCGTCATTCCATACTGCTTCCATTCCGTGCGAGAGTTCGTCAACCATAGTGTTGGCGTGCGGTGGCAGGTCAGTGTGTCAGCAAATATCTGGGAGTATGCGTGCGGAACGATTTGAAGTGGAATGATCATATAAAATTAATTGTTGGTAAGGCGGGTAGCAGGTTGAGATTCATTGGGAGAGTCTTTAGAAAATGTAGTCCATTAACAAAAGAGGTGGCTTACAAAACACTCGTTCGACCTATACCTGAGTATTGCTCATCAGTGTGGGATCCGTACCAGATCGGGTTGACGGAGGAGATAGAGAAGATCCAAAGAAGAGCGGCGCGTTTCGTCACAGGGTTATTTGGTAAGCGTGATAGCGTTACGGAGATGTTTAGCAAACTCAAGTGGCAGACTCTGCAAGAGAGGCGCTCTGCATCGCGGTGTAGCTTGCTGTCCAGGTTTCGAGAGGGTGCGTTTCTGGATGAGGTATCGAATATATTGCTTCCTCCTACTTATACCTCCCGAGGAGATCAAGAATGTAAAATTAGAGAGATTCGAGCGCGCACGGAGGCTTTCCGGCAGTCGTTCTTCCCGCGAACCATACGCGACTGAAACAGGAAAGGAAGGTAATGACCGTGGCACGTAAAGTGCCCTCCGCCAGACACCGTTGGGTGGCTTGCGGAGTATAAATGTAGATGTAGATGTAGAACCAGTAACCAGATGTTATCAGGGGGGTGACAGATTTAGAGAACTTGCTGGTCATGGCAAACAGTCGAACATCTTCGGTGTCGAGGGCAGCATTGAAATACACTCCTGGAAATGGAAAAAAGAACACATGGACACCGGTGTGTCAGACCCACCATACTTGCTCCGGACACTGCGAGAGGGCTGTACAAGCAATGATCACACGCACGGCACAGCGGACACACCAGGAACCGCGGTGTTGGCCGTCGAATGGCGCTAGCTGCGCAGCATTTGTGCACCGCCGCCGTCAGTGTCAGCCAGTTTGCCGTGGCATACGGAGCTCCATCGCAGTCTTTAACACTGGTAGCATGCCGCGACAGCGTGGACGTGAACCGTATGTGCAGTTGACGGACTTTGAGCGAGGGCGTATAGTGGGCATGCGGGAGGCCGGGTGGACGTACCGCCGAGTTGCTCAACACGTGGGGCGTGAGGTCTCCACAGTACATCGATGTTGTCGCCAGTGGTCGGCGGAAGGTGCACGTGCCCGTCGACCTGGGACCGGACCGCAGCGACGCACGGATGCACGCCAAGACCGTAGGATCCTACGCAGTGCCGTAGGGGACCGCACCGCCACTTCCCAGCAAATTAGGGACACTGTTGCTCCTGGGGTATCGGCGAGGACCATTCGCAACCGTCTCCATGAAGCTGGGCTACGGTCCCGCACACCATTAGGCCGTCTTCCGCTCACGCCCCAACATCGTGCAGCCCGCCTCCAGTGGTGTCGCGACAGGCGTGAATGGAGGGACGAATGGAGACGTGTCGTCTTCAGCGATGAGAGTCGCTTCTGCCTTGGTGCCAATGATGGTCGTATGCGTGTTTGGCGCCGTGCAGGTGAGCGCCACAATCAGGACTGCATACGACCGAGGCACACAGGGCCAACACCCGGCATCATGGTGTGGGGAGCGATCTCCTACACTGGCCGTACACCACTGGTGATCGTCGAGGGGACACTGAATAGTGCACGGTACATCCAAGCCGTCATCGAACCCATCGTTCTACCATTCCTAGACCGGCAAGGGAACTTGCTGTTCCAACAGGACAATGCACGTCCGCATGTATCCCGTGCCACCCAACGTGCTCTAGAAGGTGTAAGTCAACTACCATGGCCAGCAAGATCTCCGGATCTGTCCCCCATTGAGCGTGTTTGGGACTGGATGAAGCGTCGTCTCACGCGGTCTGCACGTCCAGCACGAACGCTGGTCCAACTGAGGTGCCAGGTGGAAATGGCATGGCAAGCCGTTCCACACGACTACATCCAGCATCTCTACGATCGTCTCCATGGGAGAATAGCAGCCTGCATTGCAGCGAAAGGTGGATATACACTGTACTAGTGCCGACATTGTGCATGCTCTGTTTCCTGTGTCTATGTGCCTGTGGTTCTGTCAGTGTGATCATGTGATGTATCTGACCCCAGGAATGTGTCAATAAAGTTTCCCCTTCCTGGGACAATGAATTCACGGTGTTCTTATTTCAATTTCCAGGAGTGTATTATGTCACCAAGTCTTCGAAGACCACCACTGTCGTTAAAACGTCTGAACCGTAAAGACTCCTGTCCAAATTTCCTGCTACGCAAGCACAGGTAATACCCAACGACTCTCCAAACTGCATGCCATTGCGTGAGGTGCCCTGCTTGTATGTCAGTGGAGAATGTGATAGGGCACTGTTCGTTTTCTATGAGCGTGTGTCAGTGCGCGTCTTTCTGTTGCCGCATTAAGGGAAGCCGAACCAATGGTTGCCGTGCTGACACTCCGTGGTGCTTCACCCGTCATCGCACAGTCCGTCTGGATACTTGTCTTTCTGAAAACAGGTCCATTCCATTTACTCGGGGTACACGACGTGGCTGTTCGATCCTGCACGGCCGAGTGAACAATGTATCTTGTTCATGAAATGCATTCGCATTTGCGAATGTGGACAACATCAGTTCTATAACGGAACGACGACAGTTAAAATTTGTTCCGGACCGGGACTCGAAGCCGGATTAACCGCTTGTCGCGAGCGGTCGCCTCACCCGTAGGCTGTCCGAGCACGACTCACAGCGCCAGACCCAAACTGCTGTACGTCGTAAAATATATGTCTGCAATCTGCACTCGTTCACTCTACATGTATATTCCGGTAAAGGGGAGATATTTTAATTGAGTCTCTGGCCGATGTCGGCGGATAAATACTATACTGCTGTGTCTGTCTTGTTCAGAAGTACGATGCGAAGTTTCTTCGGACATGTACGCATGTGTGAAGAACAAGCATTGCGGCCACAACAGCTTTCAGTTAAAATACATATGTGGTGTCTTTTCTTTCGGACTCTTAAGGGAATCGGAGAAATGCCGTGAAAAAATGAGGATAGTAGGCAATGGACAGGGCTCTACGTCAGTGGTGTGTGGAGAAGTTGAGAATTTGGGTCTGATGGGAGGTGTGCTAGGGTAGTCCGTGCAGTTGCGATGACCACTGTGTCCGGATCTGTGGTCAACGCATCTGCCTAGTAAGCTCGAGAATCTGGTCCTATTCCTGTTATGGCACAAATTTTCAGCTTTCTACATTGATTTAAACAATGTCCGCCCGCAGCCAATGTCAGTAATTCCTTTGTGACTTATTTTAACCAAAATGTCTCCCTGTACGGGAACAGATGTAATCAATGTACGAGTGCGGGTTGTAGAAACGTGGTTGACGACACGGTAGCTTAGCGTGTTCGGTCAGAGGGTTTAGCTACCCTCTGTAATAAATAGCTAAGTGAATGGATCACCGAACAACCTGAACGGGTGTCATCGGACGTCCGCCGCGAACAAATTCAACGAACAGTATAGAACAAAATGAGACTTTAAAAAAAATGGTAAGGGGGCCGCTCGCTATAAGCAGGTAATCCGGACTCGACCTCCGGTCCGGCACAAATTTTAACCGTCGTCATTCCATAATACAGCTGACGGTTGTCCATATTCGCAAATAAGAATACATATCATGTATTCCACAACGACTGTAGTAGCGGCGTTGGTTCGCATCGTACTTCTGAACAAAACAGGCACTGCAATATCGTATAAACGTACGTTGGTTGTTAGTAACGTGGGGGCTGTGGAGACCATAAACCTATCGATTGCACGTTCTAAAGACAGGTGTGATGAATGCATATAGAAATTTCGCGGAACCATAAACCACAGCTTAGATAAGCCAGTTTCCTGGTGCTTAATGTAGAATTTCGACACTGCCGAGTAGACGTTTCTTTTTCTTAAACTAGGCAGAACACGTCCTTGTCACAAACAATTTTCAAAGAGTTTTCTGAATGAGTAACCCGCTTCTTAATCCTTCCTTAATTACGGAATTTTGGTGCCCTTACTCCAACCCACTGTGTGCTGTTCGCTGAAATGTTAATAATTTGCACATCCAAGCATTAAGCACACTCAATATAAATCTGACCTTTGTTGCATGTCGTCTTCATTGTGTTCTAATGTAATTACCAGCAGAGGATTTACAGTCAGCTACCTCTCAGATATCAGGAACTCTTACGCATTTACTCTATACTGCTTGCACTAGAGTAAATGTAACTTCACACTGTAAACTATCCATTTCATAGTGAGCGAAATTCCTCTGAAATTCCCTGTTAATAACTTTCAATTAGTTGTGCTGAGTTGGGGAAACATCAGTCTTCACAGTTCCACGATGCGCAAATTGTTGTTAATTATTTGTTGTATTAAAGTTTTGTTAGAACTTTGGAAAGTACATGTAAGACTGAGGAAAGATTTTGAATCGATGTAGACTTATTTATTTCCGAAGCGGTTCTTTCTTATATTAAATCTATTACGCTAGTCACCTTAACACTGATTTCCTCTTTGAGTAAAGAAAAATTAGTTATTTTCAGCATAGAAGTTGAGATGTCACCAAATGGACAGCAGATGTAGATGGTAAATTTTTGACCATGTTCAAGTTACCAAGACAAGTTAATGCTGGCCCTTGATGAGTGGGTGAGAAGGAAGACGTTGTTTAACAACTAGGACTGAAAAAATTGAAACATTCCTCCATGAATGGCCAAATAATGAAACATACAAGCAGGCTTTGAAAATGGCAACACAGTTTAAAGACCATACGAATTTGGTATGGACGTGTTAAAAGAAAAACATTAGAGAGAAAAGCAGCGAGAATTATTAAGTATACTGAAAACAGAATACATCAGCGAATCAAGGTAAGGTGTCAAGGATAACTTTAACACAGAACTCCCCATAAAAGCAGCACAACCTTAGCTTCTCCTTATTCATACGTAAATGCATTGGTCCATCCGAAAAATAATTTTGATGCTTGGTTCTTTGATTCGGGGGAGGGGACCAAACAGCGAGGTCATGGGTCCCATCGGATTAGGGAAGGATGGGGTAGGAAGTGGTTCAAATGGCTCTGAGCACTGTGGCACTTAACATCTGAGGTCATCAGTCCCCTATAACTTAGAACTACTTAAACGTAACTAACCTAAGGACATCACACACATCCATACCCGAGGCAGGATTCGAACCTGCGATCGTAGCGGTCGCGCGGTTCCAGACTGAAGCGCCTAGAACCGCTCGGCCACTGCGGCTGTCGGTAGGAAGTCAGCTGTGCGCTTTGAAAGGAACCATCCCGGCGTTTGCCTGAAGCGATTTAAGGAAATCACGGAAGACCTAAATCAAGGTCGCCAGACGCGGGTTTGAATCGTCGTCCTCCCGAATACGAGGCTAGTGTGCTAACCACTGCGCCACCTCGTTCGGAAGTTCCCTTGCGACGTAAAAGAAGATACATGCAGAAGATAATAATGGTACATACAACGGCGTGCTTGCCACTTACTTTCTACTTCATTTCGTCCAATAAAAATACAAAAGTCCCGAAAGGAAAGACTAAACCAGTTTTACTGCCTCAGAAGCTGATTTCTACCCTACTCTTGTGCTCTAGTCAATGGTTAATTGTATACACGTGTCTCGAAGAATATGCCGTTCTTAAATTGTGAAAGAAGTTTCGAGGTTTTGTCAAAAATTGTACTTTGTGCGTTTAACAGTTCACTGCTCCAAGCAGTATTGGAGCTGTAACATCTTGTTATCAGCAGATATGAGCTTACAAGATCGGATGTGACACTCAACCTTTGAACTGTATGAAAAGAAGGAAGACAAATGATCGACCTTCCGTCTATATCGAGGTAACTGGAATAATGGGAAAAGGAATCTGTTGTAGCTTGTAGTCATCATCCCGAGATTCACCTGGATTTGCTGAGGTGGTTGGTGGTTGGACGGGGATCCGACCTCTGCCTCCAGAGAGGCGCACTTCCTCTGCGGCGTACAGAGTTGGCGAAAATAATCCCGGCGGAACGCCGCGCAGCGGCAAGAGCGTAAACAGCTCGCAAGTTCCGTATCTGGCTGCGCCGCGCAGCGCCGCTCTGCCGTCACCTCTGAAGTTGAGTCCCGTAAGACAGGCTAATCCCATTACCCTGCAGCGCCGTGTGTTGTCGTTTCCAGCTGAGGAGTTCGCAGCTCTGCACAGTTCGATCTGCTGCTGCGGCTTTCGTCTGGTGTCTGCCGCGAGCACCCACTGGGCCGGGATGCTGCAGCTTGAGTAGCGCGATTTCCCGCTTGTAAGAAATCACAAACCCATTTCTCTCTCTCTCTCTCTCTCTCTCTCTCTCTCTCTCTCTCTCTCTCTCTCTAGCATGCGTGCATGCAAGTTTCGCGAATTAAATAGTTTGGAGGACGGGAATGGAGCTAAATAAGAGCAAATGGCAACGTTGGTCAATGGGGGTGACCCCACTGCCTCACGTACTACTCTCGTAAAACTGCACATACCTTTTGTGGTAGTTTATCAGGTTGTACGTCCATATGATTCGATTCATAATCATCTTGAAAGATGCTGCAAAAAGGGTACTATCTGAGCTTGAAGAAATTGCGAAGATTTCGATGTATCTATTGCACCAAATATCCTAAGATCAACACGCAGGAACATAAATCACTGTATGATTATGCAGTTGACTGCTATATTTGTAGGTAGCCATTAGCTAATAAAGCTGAAATAGAATCACTGCCACCTAGTCATCAAATTCAGCGGTGCTGCTCTCAATTCAATCAACCTTAATTACAAACTACCATGAGAGATACCAGTTTTCCTAAAAATAAATGGGTTGTTGAGCTCTTTGTTGATTTTGTTCTATGCAATGATTAGTTTAGTGTTCTACCTGACAGCATAGAGAAATATATTTTTTGTTAAGAGAATTACCAATCATATTATGCTGCGCTTCCTGGGCTTACTAAGATTCACGCAGGCACCACTCCAGAAACTTACTAAAACCCCGCAACCGCAATATATGCATCTCACTCGAGTGCAGACCGTTATGATGCTACGTTTTAGCTCATAATGAAGACAGGGATCGCTCATAAATATCTGGTTTTGACTGACAAACCACGTTCTCCAACACAACCGCATTGTCCAGTATATTTACAGGCAGTGCCAAGACGAACGTAGACTATGGGCACATAGTAAGTGTCTGGCAAGAGTTTAACATCTCTAACTTAGGGGAGTATGCAAGTGATTATATGGATTCAGATGTAGCTCACTTGCAGACATTTTTGGACCATTCAGGAGTGTCTGCATGAAAACATACAAACTGGATCCTGCATTCCACCATACTGAGCCATGGCTCTCGAGGGACACCATGCTCAGACGCACACGTCTCAACTTCGAACTCTTAATTGATGCTGGTATGCTGCTGGTGGAGCGCGTGATTCGAGGAGATTTGTCAATGTGTCCATACGCATTCTGAGACAAATAACCTGCGAATAGGTGAAGAGTTCAACAAAACGTTTGGCGATCACCTTCTGTCATGTACTTGGATGTAACAACTTATATGGGTGTGCCATGCAACAAACTCTACCTTTGGAGGCTTTCGATGGCTGTCTAGTGAAGAAATCACCGGAATGGGTAATTTCTCATCTGTGGCGGTAGATTCTGAAAGAGGATATGTGTTGGAAGTAGACTTGATGTATATTAATAGTTTGCAAGATGCGCACAGTGATTTGCCACATGTGCAGAGACTGAGTTCCGCGAAACGGTTTCTACCCCACCTGAAGGAAAACGCTAGGTACTATCGAAACCATCTCGAGTTGGTGTTGCAACTGGATAGTCATCCCTGCCATTTCCTTCAAGCAGTGTCAACTGTACGACGCTATAAACTGTGGTTGAAATGTATTCTACGCTGTAAAAATAGTTTTAAAAAAAGCCTGCTTCGTTAAACACTATGGTCGGCGACAGCATTGATGACCTCTGGAACAGGGGCACGCAGTAGACAGCTGTGCAGCTAGGCAGTCAGCGCTCACTCAGTTTCTGCTCTCTGTATTGTGTGAACTGCCGTCATGTTAGTGCGATCTATCGTGTTTTATGTGCGCGAAACTACGATTGACTGATTTATGTGATATTCTGTGAGTTTTCTTGTAATGGCTGAAACACCTAGAAGGCGCCAAGTGTATCAAAAGAGGCGAGGGACCGTAGCTTTAAAAATGTACTCGTTCTTCAAACGTCAGGCAGATTCATGTGAGCCGATGTGCGATGTTGCCAAGGTGCAGGACCGCGCTGCACGATACTGGTGTACGAGCTGTCAGGTGATTGTGCCAGAGACCAAGCTCTCTCAGCAGGCAACCGGAAGTGTGGAGTTTCGGTTTCCACGGCGGACATACAGTGTGCCAAAGCGGGTAACAGGAATCGACGGCTTCGATCAAGATGTTTTACGTCGAAAAGATTTCGAATTTTATGAAAGAGGTTTCGAAGTGCAAGATCAGTATAAGGAATATTAAAGAACATCGGATTTAAATATGTAACATCTAACGACAAACGGAAATTTTTAATGGAGCATAGTAATATTGCTGATGCTGGGATGAGGTTTCTAAGAACAATGCATGAACTGAGATCAAAAGAAACGTCAACCGTGTATTATTTGTGGGAGACTTGGATAAATCAAAAAGACACTAGAAATTTTATTTGGCAAACGAGAGAGGGACAACCTGGCTTGAAAGTTGCAGTAGAAAAAGGAGGAAGCGTTATAATACGTCACGTCAGTACCGCTGTTACTGGGGACAGTCAAACTCTAAAAGATGCAAAACAGATCGTGGGCGATGCTTAATGCCTTCCGCATGTGTACTCCAAGACGTTAGCACAAGATAGCGAGAGATTACTGAAGGACGGCACACCAGAAATCGTTGTGGCTTCTCAGGACACACATCAGAACGTGGCGAGTGGATCCGCTCTCGGGCAGCAGATGAGGCCGGCTGGCTGGATAAAACGCAGACATAGAGCTTTTCAAATGTAGCATTATTGCCGTTCCCATTAAAACACCGACGATAACAACAGGCGTAACTATTTCCTAAATATTCCTTTCACTCGTCACAACTAGTCGGGATCTTCTAAGAAAACGGTCGCTGCCGCGACACTCCTACAGTGCGACAGCGCTTGTTTGAATGGTGAGGTTATTACTTGCGACTTGTGGAGATGATGACACAGTGAATGTATAGTGCTTAAGCGATGCATTATCTATAGAGTGTGCGCTAATAGTGACAGGAATAACATTCAAGATGGATGCGCTCGCGCGCGGGCGCATGTGTGTGTGTGTGTGTGTGTGTGTGTGTGTGCATTTGTGACATACGGGTGGATATTAATTAGCAGACGAGTTGCCGTAATTAACGGAACACCCGGCAGAAGCCGGCAGCTCCAGCTGGCGAAATACGCTATGAGAGGGGCGCGTCAGCAATCTCGACCGTGTTGTCTCCTCGAGTATTGAGCTAACCAACAGCGTACTTCGTCTGCTAACTTGGCGGGACTGAAATATTAATTTCAAAAGTTAATTTAAAAGGAAAACATGGTGCACCAAAAGTAGCTTCTAGTGGATCCTATCCTCCTATCTCGATGTGTCTCCCGAATTTTTCCCTTCTTTTTTACTTTTTCTTCTGCATCTTTTCCCTCCCTTTTCATCCACTGATGGATGTTCGTACATGAAAAACACACACTATTTAAATGACACACCAAATCCACAATTTTGAAGATACAGGAAAGAAATTTTGTACAATGCTGTACGTGAAATTAACACATTAACTGTTGAGTTCCCTGGATTATGCATCTCAACTTTTTTATGAAACTTAAAAATTTTGTTTTTAAAAAATAATATATGTATCTTTTTCTCAGAAAATATTCAAGACATTTCTACAAAATTTTCTCTCTTTAATCTCTTTGCATATATTAAGCTTCTTTCATGAGGTTTTTTGAATATTCTTTTAATCATTTTTTCATTGTAATTCTGTAAGTGTAACATAAAATTCATGCATATATCCAAGCACGTGGCCCCATATCCCAGCCTACACTCAGAATTTCAAAATTTACTCTTGGGACAACGTTTACTGGGTTTATAGAAAGAAGTGTACAAAATTTCAAAATTATAGCCCTCATAGATTCTTAGAGAAAGGTATACAACCTTTAAAAAACATAATTTTCGGGAAATGCAATTTAAAGTTAAAAATAACGTATTTTTGGATGTCATCTATTCAGAAGATCCCAGATTTGTACTCAAAATCCTCTTTCCCTTCAAGGCTTCTCTCCGGGTTTATTGTTTTTGCTTTCTTTCCTATACATGGTCTTCAACTGACTTTACCGCTGCGGAGATGCACTGTAAATCTATTTAATCCATCTTTCTCAAGATGCTTTGAGTGAAATTTACTATCTTAAAGACCATTCCCTCTAATACCTTCATCCTCGCTACGTTCCCACCATTAAACACAAGAACTGCATAATAATTTGCAGTTCTGGCAGCTGTAACAGATGAACATTTGGCTTCCATATGAGTGAATTTAGAGACTCTTTTGGATCCTGCATTTTGCCACGAACACAGTTTTTTAGAAGTTCAGCATTTGCCAGAAACCTGTAAATTGGCTTGACTGCATCCAGGGCCGCAGATGATCAGTGTAATGTTCGTCTCTGTACACCACGTGGAAATATGTAGCTAATACTGCACTTTTCATGTCACATATACTGCATAGTTTCTGTCTTAATAGCCTTGCCATAATTCACTTGAACAGTTGTACAAGGCAAAACAAGAAGTGCTTCTTCATAAACAAAGCAGCTGGTTTAATGTTGTTTCTAAGATGTGGAACAGTCAGATGATCTAAAAAGCCAAAGTGGATATATCACAGCCTTCTAGATGTATCCTATGCAAGTTTGCTTGAAAGTAATCCACAGAATCGATGTTCACCGAGCTAGTATTGAAGTGTTGCTTCAAAATGTGGGCGTGGCAAGAAGATCGCATCACACATTTAACTATTTTTCAGGCACTTCGGGCGCAAATTCATCATTGAAACTTTTGGAACTTACTGCCCATGAATCATATAAACAAATAAAAAATAAACTGAAAATTCACATTTTCGTTCAACTTTATGTCTCCCTTAATGTCATCTTTTTCTGGAAATTGGGCACTGGATTTTATGCATCATTGTAAACAGAAAAAATTATAACTACTCAAAAAGTGCCGAATGTGACGAGACATAATAGAAATGTATAACACATGACCCAGTGTAAAGAAAACATGAAAATGCGGTTTCAGACAAGCACATTAGAATGTGTTATTAACTTAATAATAAAAAAATAAATATGTGAAGTGAGCATAGCAACAGAATCCTCAGTGAAGAGTGCGCCGATGCTGAGCAGTAACGCAATACATATAGAGACTGTAAATGAGTCTGCTGATGACCATGATAAAAAGTATTATTCTTCTTACAAAACACAGCTGATATCAAGTCAATAAAGATCTGGGGGGGGGGGGGGGGGACGCGTTATTCTGGGAGGATTCCAGAGAGTGTACTGGTACGCAAGTTGAAGTACCAACCATGCCAGTAAATGAATACGTTGTTTGCTGTGAAAGTTATTCGTACAAGAGACGAGTTCTGTGTGGCCTGGCAAGACCAGGTGAACTCCTACTGTATCACTGTAAATACGGCCATAAACATCAGTGATGATACCTCTACAAAACTGTGGGATTACGCGGGAACGCATAGCGATTTGCGTCTCACTTAAAGGTGTTCCATCCTACCCACAAAATCTGTATCATTCGAACATGGATGAAATCTGATTCTGAGTTTTCATGAAATCGTGTCACATTGTAAGCGAAACCGGGAGTCACATATGAAAAGAAAAGTCTGCTGTCTATTTCACATTTGACGATCCTACTGCAGGCGATCTCTGGAATGTAGTAAAGCGATTGGCACACATTTGGTTCTTCGTTTCTCTTATATCGTACTTCCATGGGACCACCAGCGCATATTTCTCGACTACACCACCCTGGCAGCGGCAGCAGAAAGAGAATGCAGTACGGCATACCGGTACATTTACTCTACAGTCTCCTTCGCCATGATGTAACGGGCTGAGGATGTGGCTTTGAACTTTTCCTTCGGAGAAGGGGTGGTGTGGCGCCGCTCCATGGATTGCCATTTTGTTTCCGATTCGAAGTGATGAACCCATGTTTCATCACCTGTCACGATGTTCGACAAAAAATTGTCGCTATCACCCTTGTAAAGCGCAAGCAATTCCACACAGATGGTCCTTCGTTGCTCTTTATGGTCTTCTGTTAGGTGGCTAGGAACCCGGTGGGTACACACCTTTGAGCATTGTAATTAGTGGACGAGTCTGTCAGCTCTACCGACATAGACGTCCACTTGAGAAGCGAGGTGTTTAATTGCGATCCGTTGATCACCTCAATGAGAGTGTCCAAATGTTCCAGCACTGCAAACGTCACAACCGTGTGCGACCGGCCGACAGGCGGGAGATCAGACAGGTATGCGCGACCTTGTTGTAATGATCATAGACTCTTTGCCCAACTACTCATCGTGTTTTTGTTCAATGCCAGGTCTCCGTACACATTCTCCAAGTGCCTGTGTATACATCAATTTAAATTACATTCCTATCACTTTTAGTTTGGGAGCTACAACCCTTCAAAGTTTCAGGGGCAGATATCACACACGCTGCTCATAACGCAATGCACCTTCTAAATGTGGTGCGGCCGAGTTGTAACGTCGCCGGTGTCACGGAGCAAGAAGCTTCGTCGATGCGCTGTTAGTCTGCGGACTGTCGCCGCACACGGCCGTATACCCGACGGTTCGAGCCACACAAACAAACGGGGCTCGATATAACACAGTTACTGACATCGGATGAAGGTGGCATACACGAACAACGAGTAGTTGACATGTTACCGATGCTCGGCGAGTGCCGACACGATGGCACTGAAGCAGCCATGGCGTACGCCGTGAGATATCCTAGGCGAAGAGCTCCGGCAGCCATTACGATCTTACGTGCCGAACAACGACTTCGGGAAACAGGCAGCTTGGTAACGTGCCGCTGTAACAGAAGAAGAACTGCAAGAAGTGAGGAGACGGAGGTGTTTGTTTTAGCTGCAGTACACCACGATCCTCATGTGTGGCCACGTCTATGTGGCCACAGGTTTCATCCGTACCACCTCACTGACTCAGGAGCTGCATGGGAACGATTTAAGTGCGAGAGTTACATTCTGTGAATGGGTGATGCGTAATATCACGCTGGAGTCTTTACAAGATGTTATGTTCTCTGATGAGTCCACGTTCACAAATTATGGTGCAGCGAATCGCCATAACGTTCACTGCTGGGCCGCAGACAATCCTCAGTGGGTACGACCTGTAGACCGTCAACGTAGGTGGTCTATTAATGGATGGTGTGGAATCCGTGGGGATGAAATCATCGGTCCACACTACTTCCCACGTACACTGACAGGTGAGTTATATCGCGCGTTTATAGTCGACAGTTCGGGTGGTCTTGAACATGTGTGTCTACAGACGAGAGCCCATATGTGGATGCAGCACGATGGTCACCCAGCCCATTCGGGGCGCGCTGTTGTGGAAGAACTAAACAACAGCTTTGCAAGAAGGTGGTTGAGGCGCCATGGTCTTCATTCATGGCCCGCAAGGTCGCCCGATTTAACACAATTAGATTTCTTTTTGTGTGGATATCTAAACGATCGTGTTTATGCCACTGAGCCCACATCTGCGGATGATCTAAAACGGCGCATCGAGGACGCCTGTTGATCCTTGACAACGGCGGTTTTACATCTCGTCCGCAGATCCTTTAGAAGGCGCATTGATTGTGCATTCAGGAACATGGACACACATTTGAACATCTTATTTAAATCAGCTTCCCCCCTCCAGAACATCCAACACCCACCACACAGCCATGTATTATGTACAGCGTGTGGTATCTGCCCCTGAAACTTTGAAGGGTTATAGCTCCCAAACTAAAAGTGATAGGAATGTAATTTAAACTGATGTATACACAGCTGGTGTTACTGATTCCAGTGCATGATAGAAACAACTAATGTTCCATACAAAAAATTCTATCTTTTTGCTGTAACTCTTTGGATAAAAACATAATAAACTATGTACATAGCTCCACAGACAGTGTAACGTTTCTTATGGTGTGCTACAGCAATAAATATTTCCGTCGCCCATTACTTCGTAACTTACAGAGGCAAACACATTTAGTGAAACACCCCGTGTGTACAGTCGTGGACAAAACGAGCGAGACCCCTCGCCTTTTCATTATGCTGATCCGCACAGCCTTAAAGTCTGCTACACAGCATAACGGGGAAGGAGAGGAAGTGCTAGCAACATACTATCCACAGGCGTGAAATTGAAAAACCATCCAAACTATCTCAGACTGTTTTCAATCATGTGTAAGACTATATTAAAGCTGACTGGTGTGTTAAACACAACACGTAAATGTAAGATATAAATGAAAGAAAAAACGCTAATTAGTATGAACTGTATTAATGAAAATGAATTTCGGCTTATCGAGATAACATAACTGCTTTAGTAATACAAAGTATCCCAGATCCCATTAGCAAAATAATATGCGCATTCCGCCGCGAAACGGTCTGTGTCAACGTTCAGACCAGTCATACTGGATTACCGTTGCTGACCTACCATGAAAGTGTGCAAATTTAGCAATGCGTGAAGATTGATAACGAAATTCAGTTAAAAATCATTCAGTGCCACACTTAAGTCAATTCAGTTATTGACAGAAGAGGAAAAAGGAGGCGGTAACAAGTATGAAATTCTACGAGAGTTTCATATTGACATCCACAGGGCGCAGGTACAGAACAAAGGTAACAATAAAACGTATTGGGGGCGCGGGAATTTCTTAAAATTGCTTTACTGATAGTCTTAAGAGTGGGACGGTAGAGAACTAGTCCGAAGTTGGTTCTCTGCCAGGCACGTAAGTCTGGATGGCAAAGAAATCCTGTAGATGTAGTCATGTAGATGTAACAAGGAAATTATGTTGTAATTGCGACATGTGAGTTACATTTGATTTGAACATCGAAGTTGTTTGCTGTTTATTTATTTTTTGTCCATTATTTTCAGCCATAGACATACACCTAGGTGCGTTAAATTGATACTGAAATAAAGTGTCATGCATTGACCAATAATAATAATTACTTGTTATAGTACTGCAGTACCTGCCAGCGTCTTCAGAAGTGGATATCGAATACGACGTTCCTAGGGTGTTTATAAGTGGCTATTGCAGAAGACTTCGAACAAAATTTGAATGTAGCTTCGTTAAAAGTCCCCTGATCGAACGATCTGAGTTGCTAGCGAATACAGTTTATCCTAACTAGACAGTATATATTATCATTATACATGAGGTGAAAAGGGTTTCGTCGGGCGCGGTGGCCGAGCGGCTGTTTTTCATCTTGTTCTTTGTGTTTGGTTGTCGCGGACATCACAAGACACCTGTTAAAGTTCGTTTGTTTATTCTTCCACTCTTTTTTTTTATTACAGAGGCCATCCAGCTCTCTGACCGAACACGCTGAGCTACCGTGCCGGCGTTCTAGGCGCTTCAGTCACGAACCGCGGCCGGCCGAAGTGGCCGTGCGGTTCTAGGCGCTGCAGTGTGGAACCGCGAGGCCGCTACGGTCGCAGGTTCGAATCCTGACTCGGGCATGGATGTGTGTGATGTCCTTAGGTTAGTTAAGTTTAACTAGTTCTAAGTTATAGGGGACTAATGACCTCAGAAGTTGAGTCCCATAGTGCTCAGAGCCATTTGAACCATTTTGAACCACGAACCGCGCGGCTGCTTCAGTCGCTGGTTAGAATCCTACCACAGGCATGAATGTGTGTGATGTCCTTAGGTTACGTGGGTTTAAGTAGTTCTAGGTCTAGTGGACTGATGACCTAAGCAGTTTGGTCGCATAGTTCTTAGAGCCATTTTTTTACCTTTCGCGTGAATTTTCTTTACATAAACGGCCGTATCTTTAGATTGCGTTGACATAGAAGCTCACTTTTTCCCACCACCAAGGGACCATATTCCGCAGGAAGTGTGATACATTTCCGCTTATTATGTCTACCGTACTCAAGGTAAACGGGTTTTAAGAGTTCGGTAGACAGATAGACGGTCAAGAAAATGAGACTAGTAGGATTCAATTTTTACCGATTTAGGTGACGAAAATAGCTACCACAGTTACTGAAGATGAGGGCCGCATAAATAATTACTCCTACTCTTTATTCGAAATGTTCTGGTTCCAGTCGATACATCAGCATACTACTCGCCGCTTCGCTTTCGATCCAAATCACGTTTACAGGAATGTAAATAAAATCCATTTGCCTATACACGTCGTAATTCAGATCCCAATATTAATGCCACCGCGTTTTAGAAGTGCGAGCATTCCCATTGCTAGCTAGCTTAAGAAACACTTCGGCCAATGAACGTTTTCTGGCTCTGGCGAGTCTAATGGAGAATTCGAAACATTGTATAACACGTTTGGCAGCTATGTAGCCGTTTAAATCCTGGGGTGGTGCAGAATTATCCTCCTAAATTTACTCGCTAATAACAGATTCTGTTATTTCGATAAACATTCCGAATGATTGTCACATAAGCAGTGACATAAAGGTAGAAAATTCATGTTTTTGATTCCAGAAAGCTCTATGCATTAGAAACTGCAGATCATTTTGCCATTTTCATTGCGAAATTGCCGACTTATTCATGTCTATGGTAATAATAGAGGGCTATTTGCCTGGGTTTTCTGCTAGCGCAGTGAAAGGTGTATGCTACTGCAAGGGAGATCTGGTTTGTTTTCGGTTCTAATCTCGATGGAGGCAGATAGAGTATCAGTAAAGCAATTTTAAGAAATTATCGCGCCCCAATACATTTTATTGCTACCTTTATTCTGTACCGACGCCCTGTGGATGTCAATATGAATTGACTTAAGTGTGGCACTGAATGATTTTTAACTGTATCTCGTTATGAATCTTCACGCATTGCTAAATTTGCACACATTCATGGTAGGTCAGCAACGGTAATCCAGTATGACTGATCTGAGCGTTGACACAGACTGTTTCGCGGCGGAATGCGCATATTATTTTGCTAATTCGTAACGATCTGGGATACTTTGTATTACTGAAACAGTTATGTTATCTGGATAAGCTGAAATTCATTTTTATTAGTACAGTTAACAATAATTAGCGTTTCTTCTTTCATTTATATCTTATATTTAAGTGTTGTGTTTAACACACTAATCAGCTATAGTCTTACACATGATTGAGCCGGCCGGTGTGGCCAAGCGGTCCTAGGCGCTTCAGTCTGGAACCGCGCGACCCCTACGGTCGCAGGTTCGAATCCTGCCTCAGGCATGGATGTGTGTGATGTCTTTAGGTTAGTTATGTTTAAGTAGTTCTAAGTTCTAGGGGACTGATGACCTCAGATGTTAAGTCCCATAGTGCTCAGAGCCATTTGAACCATACACATGATTGAAAACAGTCTGACGTAGTTCGGAAAATTTTTCAATTTCACACCTGTGCATAATATGTTGGTAGCACTTCGTCTCCTTGCCTGTTATGCTGTGTAGCAGACTTTGAAGCTGTGCGGATCAGCATAACAAAAAGGCGAGGGGTCTCGCTTGTTTCGTCGACGATTGTACAGTATTTACCAATCATTTTCTGAGCATTGCTAGTGGATTAGATAAAAAATTAGTTTACACAGAGAATCATATAACTTTCTTGGCAATTGCCTTTCCGAGATTGATGTCTGAAATACTCGTCTGTCATGCTGATAAGGGGAAGATTGAATCAATAATTAGATCACTGACGACTAAAGACTCTCGTGGACATGATGGAGTGCCTAGCTGAATATTAAAGTACTGTGCTGCACATGTTAGCCCCGTACTTAACCATATTTGTAATTTTTCTGTTAGAAATGATCAGTTTCCTGAACGATTAAAGTACTCAGTAGTAGAGCCGTTTTATAAAAAGGAAGAAAGGGATAATATGGATATAAGTTTATATCTATTTCTATGCCATCAGTGTTTACTAAAGTTTTTGAAAGGTCTATGTATGTAAGGATAATTGATCATTTTATATCACATAATTTTCCATCAACTGTACAGTTCGGCTTTAGAAGTCATTTAACAACTGAAAATTCTATATTCTCTTTCTTCTATGAAGAACTGTATGGGTTAAACAAAAGGTTTCGAACGCTAGGCATATTTTATGATTTAACTAAGGCACTTGATTGTATTGATCACAAAATATTGCTCCAGAAGTTCGACCATTACGGAATACGGAGAGTAGCTCACAATTGTTTCATCTCTTACTTTAACAAAGGACAGCAAAAAGTCATTATTCACAGTGTTGAGTATTGCTGTGATGTGGGGTCTGAGTGGGGTGAGGTCAAGTGGGGGTGCCCCAGGGATCAGATATGCCCTCTAGTATTACAGGTGACTCTAAAATATTTCTGTTTGCTGATGACACTAGCTTGGTAGTAAAGGATGTTGTGTAGAACACTGGCTCGGTTTCAAGTTCATGTCTTAAGTTCATGACTTGAAGAAAATAAACTAAAGCAAAATCACAGTAAGACTCAGTTTTTACAGTTTCTAACACACAATTCAATAAAATCCGATGTTTTAATTTCACGGAATGGACATATGATTAGTGAAACTTAACAGTTCAAATTCCTAGGTGTTCAGGTAGATAGTAAACTGTAGTGGAAAGCCCACGTTCAGGATCTTGTACAAAGACTTAATGCTGCCATTTTTACTATTCGAACGACATCTGAAGTTAGTGATCTTTCTACACGAAAACTCCACTTTACTTGTTTTTATTCGCTTATGTCGTATGGTATTATATTTTGGGGTAATTCTTCCCATTCTAAAAGGATATTTTTGGCTCAGAAACGGGCGGTTCGGGCAGTAAGTGGTGTAAGTTCGCGAAACTCTTGGCTCTCTCTGGCTCTGAGCACTATGGGACTTAACGTCTATGGTCATCAGTCCCCTAGAACTTAGAACTACTTAAACCTAACTAACTTAAGGACATCACACAACACCCAGTCATCACGAGGCAGAGAAAATCCCTGACCCCACCGGGAATCGAACCCGGGAACCCGGGCGCGGGAAGCGAGAACGCTACCGCACGACCACGAGCTGCGGACGAACCTCTTGGCAACCCCTGTTCACTAGTCTGGGCATTTTAACATTGCCCTCTCAATATATACAGGGTGAGTCACCTAACGTTACCGTTGGATATATTTCGTAAACCACATCCAATACTGACGAACCGATTCCACAGACCGAACGTGAGGAAAGGGGCTAGTGTAATTGGTTAATACAAACCATAAAAAAATGCACGGAAGTATGTTTTTTAACACAAATCTACGTTTTTTTAAATGGAACCACGTTAGTTTTGTTAGCACATCTGAACATATAAACAAATACGTAATCAGTGCCGTTTGTTGCATTGTAAAATGTTAATTGCATCCGGAGATATTGTAACCTAAAGTTGACGCTTGAAACCTCCGACTTTCAGTTGCATGTTGTAACAAACACGGGCCACGGTCGGCGAGCAGCATCTGCAGGGACATGTTTACGATGACGACCGTGTTTACGAGTGTGGCTGTAGTGCACTGTTGTGGTTTGGTCTGGCTGTCGCAGTGTCCGCATGTAGCGCTTGCTGCTCATAGTGTAGTGTTGTAGGAACTGTGACCATGGTGTATTCGAACTCTGAAAAAGCGGAGATGATACTCATCTATGGCGAGTGTCGAAGAAATGCAGCTGAAGCCTGCAGGGTGTATGCAGAACGGTACCCGGACAGAGAGCATCCAACGTGCCGCACATTGCAAAACACCTACCGCCAACTGTATGCAATAGGTATGGTCGTAGCACGCAAACGGGTCCGTAACAGGCCCGTCACAGGAGAAGCGGGTGCAGTTGGTGTGTTACCTGCTGTTGCCATGAACCCACACATGAGTACACGGGACATTGTGAGAGCCGGTGGACTGAGTCAAAGTAGAGTCATTCGCATACTGCATCGTCACCACTTTCACCCGTTTCATGTTCGCTACATCAGCAACTACATGGTGATGACTTTAATCATAGAGTGCAATTCTGTCAATGAGCATTAACAGAGAATGCGTTACAGTTCTACCTGTTTACCGATGAAGCGGGTTTCACAAACCACGGGGCAGTGAATCTACGGAACATGCATTACTGGTCCGTGGACAATCCTCGCTGGCTCAGACAGGTAGAGCGACAGCGACCGTGGACTGTAAATGTATGGTGCGGAATCATTGGCGACCACCTCATTGGTCCTCACTTCATTGCTGGGGCCCAAACAGCTGCAACATACATCGCGTTTCTACAGAATGATCTGCCAACGTTGCTCGGAAACGTCCCACTGGAAACGCGTCGACGTATGTGGTATCAGCATGATGGTGCACCTGCACATTGCGCAATTAACACTAGGCTGACCCTTGACAGGATGTTGACGGGCGTTTCATAGGACGTGGAGGACGCATAAATTGGCCACCCCGTTCTCCTGATCTTACACCTCTGGACTTCTTTCTGTGGGGTACGTTAAAGGAGAATGTGTACCGTGATGTGCCTACAACCCCAGAGGATATGAAACAACGTATTGTGACAGCCTGCGGCGACATTACACCAGATGTACTGCGGCGTGTACGACATTCATTACGCCAGAGATTGCAATTGTGTGCAGCAAATGATGGCCACCACATTGAACATCTATTGGCCTAACATGTCGGGACACACTCTATTCCACTCCGTAATTGAAAACGGAAACCACGTGTGTACGTGTACCTCACCCCTCATGATAATGTACATGTGCGTCAGTGAAAAAGACCAATAAAAAGGTGTTAGCATGTGGACGTAATGTGCTGTTCCAGTCTCTTCTGTACCTAAGGTCCATCACCGTTCCCTTTGGATCCCTACGTAATTCGGTGCTCTCCGATACACACGATCGAACAGCGGAGGAGTGGTACTCAAGCGTCAACTTTAGGTTACAATATCTCCGGATGTAATTAACATTTTACAATGCAACAAACAGCACTGATTACGTATTTGTTTATATGTTCAGATGTGCTAACAAAACTAACGGGGTTCCATTTACAAAAACGTAGGTTTGTGTTAAAAAAACATACTTCCGTGCATTTTTTTATGGTTTGTATTAATCAATTACACTAGCCCCTCTCCTCACGTTCGGTCTGTGGAATCGATTCGTCAGTATTTGATGTGGTTTACGAAATATATATAGCGGTAATGTTAGGTGACTCACCCTGTATATTCTTTACTGTCGTTTCTTGTTGATAATATAAGCTTATTCCCAAGAATAAGCAGCTTCCACTCAGTTAATACTCGACAGAAATCCAATCTGCGTTAGGTTCGTTCTTTCTTAACTCTTGTGCAGAAAGGTGTACAGTATACTGATACATCCATTTTCAGTATGCTACCACAAGAATTCAAAAATCTTATCAGTAATGCACGCGCTTTCAAATCGAAGCTGAAGAGTTTCCTCATGGGTCACTCCTTCTACTCCGTTTAGCAGTTACTTGAAAAATTAACCTGTTTCTAATGTTATATTGTTGACTTTGCTTACTGAAACTTACGGTTTGACTTTTTTTGGGTTCATCAACATTTTATTTTTGTGTGTTATTACTTTTATGTTGTAATTTCATTTACTGACACGGCTCATGACCTTCGAGATTTACTCCGCAATTTGGTCCTACGGAACTTCACGTGTAAATAAATAAATCAGATTTGATATCTATCCACTTTTCTGCTCAGAAATGGAGACTGCCAGACTGCCATCATCAAAGTACTGGCATCAAAGTAGTGTTACATGGGTAGCTGACATCTTTCACAGTAGTACAGATCGAAAGGGGCTCGTCCCAACACACCATGTTTGCCACTCAGCACGAAAGCAAACAGTATCGACACCCGTGGACACATCATTGCGGTCGTGATAAATTTCGTTCGAATTCCAACTGGTTTCAGAACGGCGCCACCAACTGATGATAAACTACCGCAAATTTGTTTCAGCGATGTAATATCCCGACCGCCGTGGTGTGTATAGCTGCTCTGCGGGTTACGACTATATTTTGCGTGATTATTTAACAGTTAGAGAGATCGTTTGGTCTCGGACCGGCTACGAAGAGCTTGTGTTTTTAACGTAGTATAACAGCTGCAGTGCGGCTTTATGTCAATATCTGCAGTAAAACTGTCGATCGCTGAGAAATATTTCCTGCTATGGCTACGCACACCGAGCGAAAATAACCTGCTGCTGCGATCTACAGGGAAAAACTGTGAGCCGTACATGTGACATAAAATGCCACTACTGAAAATATATTTTGCAGTGTTACTACAGTGGAATCTAGGGTGAATTGTTAGAAATATGTCTAACGTATAAACGATCTTAGACCAGACGTGGGATGCTGATCATCACAAACAAGGTGGTACCCATAGTCATAACATCTACAACTGTTGACAAATATTTTGGATGAATGAGGCAATAGAAACGGTACTGCTCATGGACTACTGTTGTATGAGGAATTGTAGTAACACTGTGTTTGCAAAGTGACATTAAAGTGAGAGAAAATGTTCACTTCATTGTCGTATCCAGCAGAGACAACACTATAGCAGCTTGTGGAAGGATGTATATAATAATCTGTAAAGTCATCATTCCTGATTATGGTACACTACTTAATTGGATTTTTAGGCTATGTAATATACATCTCGGAAGTAATCAGCATTTTTTCTTGCAAGGAACGATCTGGGAATTCTAAGTGTACGCAGAGCATCACGGTTTCATTTCCCAGAGTGTTACTTCAGTTAAGATTGGATTGCTTGGCTGAATATTTAAAGCAATCTGTTAATATGATGGGGCGGGGTGGGGGAATTTTCAGGATGGTAGACAAATTTGAAACATTTCTTATCAAAGGAAGGAAAGCAGGAAATATGGCTTCCAAAAATAAATTGGCTTCCAAAAATTTGATATAACATATTAGTAGCATCGGGCGATGGAGGCAGTTGATGGTGATATCGTCAGGCGTGGACCTTAATTAAGGTTTCAAATTAATCTGAAAATAGATGCGTCATTACCGATTTATTTCGCTAAATGTTGAAACACCATAAAGTTCTGTTTTATTTAAAAAATACCTGATATAATTGAAGAGAAGGAACGTAAGATTGAAAGTTACAATTTAATGCCTCTGTAGCATTGAAATTAGACCTACCAAAGAAAGCGGTATTTCAGTAGGAGCAGAAATGAATCGACAATGATTTTTTGAATAAACCTTCCTAGCACTGAATTAAAATAATATAAATAAATAACGATTTCAGATGGGTATTTGTATACTAACGTCACAAATGGAAGTCTACTGTCTTAACCAACAATATTTCTCCCGTCTTGGATTTCTTATCACTAATTTTACTCGAAGGGCGACTGAATTTCCACAGGAAGTGACGATCATTGGTGGCTGGAACTGGAACTACTGTGCCAGAACCTGTTCTACATACCTGATGTTAAAGCTCCAGGGGATCTGTAAAACTATCTACATAACTCCTAAGAATAGAGCTAGGAAAGAATGCACATTGTAACGTTACAAGACATTATGTACAGGTGTGAATATAGGCTACTCAACAAACTCAGCAAAGAGCAAATTTGAAACAGCTGGGATTTCTAAGTTGAATCATGGCAACTTTTTGAGAGACCATACCTTCAATGAGGAGGTAAGCCTCGACTTTGGGATCTTTTACTTAAAGGAGTGAATAGAAGACTATATATGTCAATGGTCAGGATAGATGGAAAGTATGAACATCAGTAAATTGATAATACTGTCGACAGGGAGGCTCAGGCTCAAGGAGGCACAACAAAATAATTGGAGAATAGTTTGAACCGTATAACATGCTGGAAGCCTATCCCTGCTGGCGAACAAACCCTTACAGTGTCGTTAAGCGAATCATCTGACGGAACACGCAATAATAATAATAATAATAATAAAGGAGTCACATCCTTGATGCTTTACTTTCAAACTGTTTGCCCGCATCTCGTGGTCGTGCGGTAGCGTTCTCGCTTCCCACGCCCGGGTTCCCGGGTTCGATTCCCGGCGGGGTCAGGGATTTTCTCTGCCTCGTGATGGCTGGGTGTTGTGTGCTGTCCTTAGGTTAGTTAGGTTTAAGTAGTTCTAAGTTCTAGGGGACTGATGACCATCGATGTTAAGTCCCATAGTGCTCAGAGCCCATCAAACTGTTTTCCTGGTTCTTAGACCATCAACATGTGAAGTGAGGCGAAGTAATGTATAATACGATAATGGCCAAAGAATCAGAAAAGTGTTTTCTCCGTAAGTAGTTGCGGGACATCAAGTATTTCATTTTTGTTGCGCGGGACATCAAGTATTTCATTTTTGTTATTTTTATAGTATCGTAAAAATTTGAGCAAAATGCACATATCAAAGAAAGTTTTGTATTACCCCTGTTACCAGAACTCCTAACGATAGACATTGACTGTAGATATTGTATCACAGACACAGTCCCGTTGACTGTTCAGAGATGTCACTGAACCCACCCAAAGATGCAAACAACCATGCATGAGCAGCGCCATTAGATGGAGGGAGTCCGACAGCCGATCAGTTCCAGTCATTCCACCAGGAAGGAGGTACACGGCTCATGTTGTCTGTAGTTCAACCACGCCTAGACCGTCAGTACCGCGGTTCAATTGCGTCCGCATTGTTACTTTGTGTCAGAAAGGGTTCTCAACAAGCGAAGTGTCCAGGCGTCTCGAAGTGGACCAAAGCAATGTTGTTCGGACATAGAGGAGATATAGAGAGATAGGGACCATCGATGACATGCCTCGCTCAGGCCGCCCAAGGGCTACTCCTGCAGTGGATGACCGCTACCTACGGATTATGTCTCGGAGGAACCCTGACAGCAGCGCCACCATGTTGAATAATGCTTTTAGTGCAGCCACAGGACGTCGTGTTCAGACTCAAACTGTGCGCAAAAAGCTGTATAATGCGCAACTTCACTCCCGACGTCCATGGAGAGCTCCATCTTTGAGCCATGACACCATGCAGCGCGGTACAGATGGGCCCAACAACATGCCGAATGGACCGCTCATGATTGGCATCACGTTCAATGAACCGATGAGTGTCACATATGCCTTCAACCAGACTATCGTCGGAGAGGTGTTTGGAGGCAAACCGGTCAGGCTAAACGCCTTAGACACACTGTCCAGCGAGTGCAACAAGGTGGAGGCTCCCTGCTGATGCTCCGACCAATAGTGCAACCATATCGGCAGCATATTGGCGACGCATTCGTCTTCATGGACGACAATTCGTGCTCCTATCGTGCAAATCTTGTGAACAACTTCATTCAGGATAATGACGTCGCTCGACTAGAGTGGCCAGCATGCTCTCCAGACATGTGCCCGATCGAACATGCCTGGGATGGATTGAAAAGCGCTGTTTATGGACGACGTGTTATACAAACCACTCTGAGGGTCTACGCCGAATCGACGTTCAGGAGTGGGACAATCTGGACCAACAGTGCCTTGATGAAATTGTGGATAGTATGCCACAACGATTACAGACATGCGTGTATGCAAGAGGACGTGCTACTGGGTTTTAGAGGTAGCGGTGTGTACAGCAATCCGGAACACTACCTCTGAAGATCGGTAGTACAACATGCAATGTGTGGTTTTAATGAGCAGTAAAAATGGCGGAAATGATGTTTATGTTGATCTTTATTCCAAATTTCTGTACGGGTTCCAGAACTCTCGGAACCGATGTGATGTAATACGTTTATTAAAGTGTGTACATAGTGCAAGACAAGTTGAACTGCAAGTCTACAAGCAAAATGAATTTTCAGTGACACCATAGTATTGAAAAGATACATGATAAAGAAATAACTGACGTAAATCAAATTTCCATAAGCACTTTCACTCTCGAATACAAGGCCCGAGATGTATTTTTATGTGGTATGTTTTCAAACTACAAGGTACTTCGGTAAAATACTCATTACTTTTCGTTAAACTGTACTTACGGCATTCCAGACTAAGTCACATGACTGTGTATGATGCGGTATTGCATAGGCAAAACGTACCTCGTAACTGTTTCTCCATTCCTCTCAACAAAGGGTAGCATTTATTAATAAAGTATTTCATGAACTTGTCTTCAAAAGAGTGTGAATCTTTTACATTTTTTATTTACTGCAAACAATTATATTTTAACTCAGGATGTCACACTCTTGCTTCATATTCTGATTAGCTTTAGTTTGTTGACGATTCATGTTGTATACATAATAACAAGTATTACCGCTGATTATCACTCTTGATATTCGGATAGATATTTCTCATTTCTCCAAAGGCACTTTTACCTTTCCTGTAAGAGGCAACTATCTTTCCCATAGTCAACCATGCTTCTGCAGTATTTGCATTCCTCCTCCAGTGATTTCTGCTTTACCAGTTTACGCTTTCTGTCAATTTCATTTGACACACAATTTTATAATGGCAGAAACAAAAATGAAAATGAAAAAAACTGAAGGAAGCCGCTGTGGCAAAGAAGTGAGACCTAGAGAAGATCGGGAAATGCTACCACTTGCGTTTACTCATATAATACGAGACATAGAACCACATGATAACGTCATCGTGTATTGGAATATGTTGAAACAAGGAATCGTAAAAACAGCGCTGAAAAGTATAGGATATATGAAAGGGAAAAGGGTAATAAAGCCATGGGTTACACAGAAATGATTTCCAAGAAAGATGAGAGAACAAAGTTCAAAAACAAGAACAGTGAGGATGCGAGGAATACGTACCCCTGGCTGAATTGCGAACTGCGTAGAGAAACAGAGCAGACTAGGATAGAATGGCTCAAAAAGGAGTGCGATGCGTCTGAATAACTAGAGTAAGAGAAGATATGATTTATTGTACAACATAATTATGAATACAACATGGGTTCAGAACAGACGAGTAAGTGCTATTGTGGACATTCTTAGTACAGACGAAAATATGGTGGCCGAAGATCGCTGGGATATAATTCAGAGAGAAGTGACTATTTACAAGAACTGTATGATACAGATCAGAAACCAACGGCTCTGGAACCAAAGCAATGCTAAGAATCATTAATAAAAAATGCAAAACGTAATAGATGGGAATTCGGATGTGGGGCAGTTTGGCTTTAGACGGAATACAGGCACAAGAGATGTAATTGGACTGAGGGAAGAGAAATGGACTGGAAAATCAGACGACTCATAAATTCAGTAAATTTAAATGAAAAGGCGCTAGTGAAAACGAAGGGGAAAGTACCAACTGTATAGAACTACAAAAAGGAGTAAGACAGGGCTATTGTTTGTTTCCCACTCTTTCCGGTTTCGACTTATAAAATATGGTAGACCATTGCCTGCTAATTGACAAGCGGGTAAAAATTTTAGGGAGAAGAACATGGTGTGTGCATACGACATGGCTCTTCTAACAATAGATGAAAAATGATTAGAGGATGTAGTTGTTAGCACTGAAGCTAAAGGAAAGAGTTATAGAATTAAATCAGACGAAATAAAACAGAGGTAACGGCACTAGGAGGAAATAAAAGGATGAAGATAATGCTGTATAGATAAATATCATATCATGTACAAAGCTTTAAATACCTAGGAAGCAGGATTGAAAGCAACTGGAAGAACAGCACAGAAATTAAAACCAGCACAGCAATATAAGGAAGTAAGAAGAGGAAGGCTGGGGGCTTTTGAGATGTGAACATAGTGGAGGATGGAAAGAATAAATAGGGTGGATAGAGTGAAAAATGAAGAGATACCGAGGAGAGTGGGAGAACAAATTGCTGAGTGTAATAAAAAGAAACAAAATAAGCTATATCGAACATATATTAAGAATGAGGGGGCTTGTAAAAACAGTCCCAAACAGTCTCAGGGGGAACGGGGAAGGGAAAGGGAGGGAGAGATTTCGGATACTGGATGATGTGCTGGACGGCAGCACATACTGCCACATTAAGAAAGATGCAATGGATCGCAAGAAATGGAGGGGCAAACGTCCTCCTAACATAGCAGCAAACTGATGATGACGATGATGATGATGATTATGATTATGATGAAGACTCCCTTTTACATTATTTTTTGTTGTATTTTTATATTTTGTTATTTTGATAGTTAAGCTCAATATTTCGTGTATTATCCAAAGATACCTGCAGTTCCTTGTCTTTTCGCCTATTTTATCCTCTGCTGCTTCACTGTTCCATCTCTCAAAGCTACTCATTAGTCTTCTAGTCTATCTTTTCCCTCTATTTCAGTCAATCACTGTCTAATGCTTCCAATGAAACTCTCAGCAAGCTTTTGTTCCAGGTAGTACCTCCTTAAATTGCTACCTTTCTGCAATTTCTTTAGTTTTAACCAATAAGTTATGGTCACAGTCCACATCTGCTCCTTGATATATTCCGTAGTTTAAAATCTGGTTTCTAAACCTTTTACTTTCCATGATGTAATCTACCTAACAACCACCGGAGTCTGCAGACCTCTTCCACATATACATCAACATTCTGTTAGGTAGCGTACCCTTTCATTCTTCCAGTCCATGTTTTCCGACTAATTTTCTTCTCTCCCTTTTCCTAATACTAAATTTCAGACACTTATCACATTTAATGTTTCCTCTCCCTTACTGAACTAAATAAATTATCTCATCATCCCTTTCTCAACCTCTTTATCATCTGAGTAACTAGTAGCCATCTAAATTTGCACGATTGTAGTGGATACTGAGTTTGTATCTATTGTGGAAATGGTAATGCGTTCACTATGCTGTTCATAATAGTTTGCCTGCATCATTATTTTATTATTAATTAGTAGACTACCTGCTTTATCCCTACGTTAATATGTTGATAATAGTGTATTCACCTGACTAGAAATTCTGTTCTTCCTGCCATCGCACTTCACTAATTGCCAGCTTCAATTTGTCAATTTCTCTTCCTAAATTCTCTAACCGAGCTACCCAATTAATGTGTCTCATATTACAAACTCCACAACTAAAATTCCAGTTTTGTTTTCCCTGAAGCCAGAGTCATAAGCAGAGACACGAATGGGGACTATTTTATCTATGTATCCTTTTATTCAAGAGGTTGTCATGAAAGACTGGTAGAAGTATATGATATGGTTGCGTTATGGACACTCCTAGAAGAATCTTGGGACGTAAACTTTCAAACGAAGGAGATAGGGAAGATGGGACTGAAACAGGTCAAAGAACATAGATCGTTAAGATAAACGAATAATGTTTAGTAATTTAATGTATGATACTAATTCACTAATAACAGCCCATATGAAGAAAAAGAGAGATTAGGGTTTAACATCCCACCAACGGTGAAACCTTCACAGATGGAACACAAGCTCGGACAGGGGAAAGACATCAGTCATATCATTTTCAAAAGGACCATCGCAGCATTTTCCTTAATTAATGTGGGGAAACCTAAAACAGAATGGTCGAAAGGCGATGTGGACCGCTGCCATCTCAATGGAAGTGCATTGTTTACCACTGTGCAACCTCATTCAGTGAACTCGTTTAAGTTTTGTAAATTACAGCAAAAACAAGAACTCTCAAATGTAAATGGCTGTACATTATATTGTAATAGTAATACTCACTTGTAAACCTACCCAAGGGATACAGTCCGATTTTAATCGGCTTTGAATATGTTGTAGTGTTGAGAAAAATAGCCTACACAATTTTTTTTGTACCTGGCCATACACTCCTTAAGGTGGTGAAATACCCACTTGAAAAAGTTGTTCAATATTGCTGCTTGAATACCCTTGAAGGGGTAACAGATATTTAAAAAAAACTTCAGATAAAACTTCTAAGGTTTCAAATGTACCTTATAATAGTGCACCAAGATTTTTCGTAAAAGTCGTTTTTTCTTTCGAAATCCGCTCCACCCACCATTTTTGTTTCTCGTTTCGACATTTCACATGTAGCAAAACGTATAGCATCATTAATACCAAATACAGTCACATAAAGGGTGAATCAGCTGCCCCTACTGCTGTCGTTCTGGCCATCAGAAACCAGGCTAGAAATTTTTATATTCTCTCGCTCGCTACACTCAAACTATGAGTTCTGCAGAAAAAATGAACAGAACCTCTTTTTGTAGCAAACTTAATGTAGTTAAAGTTTGTAGCCAGCATGTATACCGATCCTATCTGTATTGCTGTTAACTAAATGTCGAAATTACAAACAAAATAGTGGGTAGGAGATGATTTCGAAAAAACTAATCTGTCGACAAATCGAGTGCACCGTTGTGAGATACATTAAAAACCACAGAACTTTTATTTGAAGTTTTTTCTAGTATCTGTTACCATATCAACAGTATTCATTCAGAACTATTAAACTCAATTTTTTTCAGGGGGGGGGGGGGGGGGGTTTCAACCCTTAACTGTTGTATGAGCACGTATAAAAAATATGTGCCTCTTATTTTGTTGCAGACTACAACATATTCAAAAAGCCGATCATTATAGAAGTGTACCCCGTGGGTAGAATTACTTTTCATTCTTTCGTTTTAATTGCTTCATTCGCAGATGCGTAATGACGTACAGAATGAAATCGTACAGGAGAACGGAAACATTTCTGTCTATATCGTGCGAACAGCTAGGAAGGCCGACGCCGCCTCCAGCCACAGACCGTTGGTACAGTCTGGCCATACGGCTTGCAGCAGATGAACGACACACACAGTCGATTTGCCGCTGCCGCGAGTACATTAAATCCGCAGTCCGTAATGCGGTTTCAATCGAAATTTTTAATGCGAATTAATTAAAGAAGCGATTGAAAACTAAATACGAACGCGGAGCTCTGTGTGACCGGCAGCATTTAATCAAAACTCAGCGAGCTACAGGCTACAGCTGCAGCGGTTAATTAAATCCCGTTACAGCCGGCATGCCTGCTCCGGTGACTGCAGAATGAAGCCGACCTGTGATGTACGGTCCTCTGCAGGCGCCGGATCTAATCGTTGCGATTTCCACTGCGAAGCGACGCCCTTCTGTTGTGTTTACGAAGCAACGTAAAACTGTGCAGTGACACATACCAAAATACTCGTACACATATTGCCATGTGCATAATTTTTGTCCACCAGTCAAACTAGGTACATCCAGGAAATGAACAGGATTTACGGAATGAATAAACGCCCCTCTGATAATTTAACCCCTGATTATCTCTGTGATACATGTAACTTTGTGAACTTATCATTTCTGAGAACACATGCTGTTTCAGCGTGGTTACATGTAAATACCACATTAATGCAATAAATGCTCAAAATGATGTCCGTCAACCTCAATGCATTTGTCAATACGTGTAACGACATTCTTCTCAACAGCGAGTAGTTCGCCTTCCGTAATGTTCGCACATACATTGAAAATGCGCTGACGCACGTTGTCAGGCGTTGTCGTTGGGTCACGATAGCAAATATCCTTCAACTTTCCCCACAGAAAGAAATCCCGGGACGTCATGTCCGGTGAACGTGCGGGGCATGGTATGGTGCGTCGACGACCAATCCACCTGTCATGAAATATGCTATTCAATACCGCTTCACCGCATGCGAGCTATGTGCCGGACATCCATCGTGTTGGAAGTACATCGCCATTCTGTCATGCAGTGAAACATCTTGTAGTAACATCGGTAGAACATTACGTAGGAAATCAGCATACATCGCACCAATTAGATTGCCATCAATAAAATTGCGGCCAATTATCCTTCCTCCCATAATGCCGCACCATACATTAATCCGCCAAGGTCGCTGATGTTCCTCTTGTAGCAGCCATCGTGGATTTTCGGTTGCCCAATAGTGCATATTATGCCGGTTTACGTTACTGCTGTCGGTGAATGACGCTTCGTCGCTAAATAGAACGCGTGCAGAAAATCTGACATCGTCCCGTAATTTCTCTTGTGCCCAGTGGCAGAACTGTACACGGCGTTCAAAGTCGTCGCAATGCAATTCCTGGTGCATAGAAATATACAGTAGTACGGGTGCAATCGATGTTGTTGTAGCATTCTCAACACCGACGTCTTTGAGATTCCCGATCTGTCTGCTACTGATGTGCGGATTAGCCGCGACAGCAGCTAAAACACCTACTTGGGCATCATCATTTGTTGCAGGTCGTGGTTGACGTTTCACATGTGGCTGAACACTTCCTGTTTCTCCTTAAATAGCGTAACTATCCGGCGAACGGTCCGGACACTTGGATGATGTCGTCCAGAATACCGAGCAGCATACATAGCACACGCCCGTTGGGCATCTTGATCACAATAGCCATACATCAACACGATACCGAACTTTTGCGCGGGATGTTACGTGATACCACGTACTTATACGTTTGTGACTATTACAGCGCCATCTGTCACAAAGCGAAAAAAGTGGTCCAACTAAAACATTCATATTTCTATACGTACTACACGAATATGTAATAAAAATGGGGGTTCCTCTTAAAAACAAACGCAGTTGGTATCCTTTTGACCTATGGCAGCGCCATCTAGCGGGCCAAGCATAGCGCCATCTAGCGGGCCAAGCATAGCGCCATCTGGTTTCTCCCTTCAAGCTAGACGAGTTTCGTTCTTTGTAGTATTTTCGTTTGATGCTTATTTCGTGAGATACACTCCTGGAAATGGAAAAAAGAACACATTGATACCGGTGTGTCAGACCCACCATACTTGCTCCGGACACTGCGAGAGGGCTGTACAAGCAATGATCACACGCACGGCACAGCGGACACACCAGGAACCGCGGTGTTGGCCGTCGAATGGCGCTAGCTGCGCAGCATTTGTGCACCGCCGCCGTCAGTGTCAGCCAGTTTGCCGTGGCATCCGGAGCTCCAACGCAGTCTTTAACACTGGTAGCATGCCGCAACAGCGTGGACGTGAACCGTATGTGCAGTTGACGGACTTTGAGCGAGGGCGTATAGTGGGCATGCGGGAGGCCGGGTGGACGTACCGCCGAATTGCTCAACACGTGGGGCGTGAGGTCTCCACAGTACATCGATGTTGTCGCCAGTGGTCGGCGGAAGGTGCACGTGCCCGTCGACCTGGGACCGGACCGCAGCGACGCACGGATGCTCGCCAAGACCGTAGGATCTTACGCAGTGCCGTAGGGGGCCGCACCGCCACTTCCCAGCAAATTAGGGACACTGTTGCTCCTGGGGTATCGGCGAGGACCATTCGCAACCGTCTCCATGAAGCTGGGCTACGGTCCCGCACATCGTTATGCCGTCTTCCGCTCACGCCCTAACATCGTGCAGCCCGCCTCCAGTGGTGTCGCGACAGGCGTGAATGGAGGGACGAATGGAGACGTGTCGTCTTCAGCGATGAGAGTCGCTTCTGCCTTGGTGCCAATGATGGTCGTATGCGTGTTTGGCGCCGTGCAGGTGAGCGCCACAATCAGGACTGCATACGACCGAGGCACACAGGGCCAACACCCGGCATCATGGTGTGGGGAGCGATCTCCTACACTGGCCGTACACCACTGGTGATCGTCGAGGGGACACTGAATAGTGCACGGTACATCCAAACCGTCATCGAACCCATCGTTCTACCATTCCTAGACCGGCAAGGGAACTTGCTGTTCCAACAGGACAATGCACGTCCGCATGTATCCCGTGCCACCCAACGTGCTCTAGAAGGTGTAAGTCAACTACCCTGGCCAGCAAGATCTCCGGATCTGTCCCCCATTGAGCATGTTTGGGACTGGATGAAGCGTCGTCTCACGCGGTCTGCACGTCCAGCACGAACGCTGGTCCAACTGAGGCGCCAGGTGGAAATGGCATGGCAAGCCGTTCCACAGGACTACATCCAGCATCTCTACGATCGTCTCCATGGGAGAATAGCAGCCTGCATTGCTGCGAAAGGTGGATATACACTGTACTAGTGCCGACATTGTGCATGCTCTGTTGCCTGTGTCTATGTGCCTGTGGTTCTGTCAGTGTGATCATGTGATGTATCTGACCCCAGGAATGTGTCAATAAAGTTTCCCCTTGCTGGGACAATGAATTCACGGTGTTCTTATTTCAATTTCCAGGAGTGTATTTGTCCCGGCCACTATCAATGGACCACCCTGTATACGTCAACTGATGATCCCCATTTTTATTCGCGCCGTTTCTTTGCCTTATTCTTGTCAGTGGTGTATGGAGCGTCTCTTTGTAACACTCTGCAGAAATCATCCAACATAGCAATATCCGCTGTCATGTGTACCGCCGCTTGGTGAAAAAAATGTCCTGGTGAACCGTTAACTGTGTTCATCACTGAATAGAACACAGATCTCTGGAAGCACTTACAGGAGGGAGTAAAGGACGTGCACCTTCAGGATCATGTTGTCGACAGTGAACTTAAGAACATGAAGAATAAGTTGGCCCACAAGGTATTTGTAATTTTCGGCTCGACTGTTTCCCAAGAGCAATATTACCACGTTGCGAAAACAATTCCACGGATGCAGCTGATCGCAGGTTAGAGTGGACTCAAAATGTGTGTTCCCCAACTGCTAGAATACTTCCACATTAAACCCACGTCTTACAAATAACTTCTTTAGTACTGATTTTATATGATCGACTTATTTCATCTCGCTTTTTAGTATTACCCCTAAACACGATGCAACAGGCATATTCACCGTATTCACCAGTAACCTTGTAATCAGTTACTCTTGGTTTCTTTCTCTTTGTCACGCCTGTAGTGACCTTAAGCAGATTCCACAAACAAGACAGAGTCCCCAGCTAGACATTAATCAATAGCAACATTATTTTAACAAACTTAAAAGTCTTGCTTCACATAAAATCGACTGCTCTACAAATGGTCTGAATAAAGGACGTAAAGATCTTCTGAAATTATGTGAAATTTCTCTAGAGTTTATGGCAAACTGGAGAAATGTAGAAGTGTGGAGCATTATCACTGTTGAGTGGAAGTTAGAACAAATTTATAGTATAGGCAGATCTCAAATGAGCAGCTGCACAAAGTTCAATAAACCGGCTGATACCAAGTCCTAACGCCTGGGTCCACTGAGATGAAGTCGTAGAAGTGGAGGCTCGTTGCTGTCTGATGACTGCTTGTCGTGGCGGAGGCGTATAGTCCTGACTGAGACGTCGGGTGAAGCTGGCTTGCCGAGATAGTGCGGCAGGCTAAGTACTGCACGGGTGGGTGGATCTTACACGTTCTATTTGATGGCACGTAACACAGCTGAAGTAAGTAAAGCCGAGTTCGCTGCACCTTCTAGTGGTTACCGGGACACAGCCTTTGGGCGAAAGGAGTGTCATTTGTCGTGACGGTGGCTTTCAAGAGTTGCTCATGAAAACAACCTGTTGTTGTTGCCGTCCTCCAGCGACAACCCGCTTCCATCTTACGTTGACGGACTACGTATTCCGTTACGGCAGTAAGCATTACGGTACATTATCTACACTGCGCAATAGAATTAAAGGATCTCGTTTTCTAACTCCCTTAACACCCACCCATTGCGACGCTTAAGTATGAAATTTGGTTCAGAAGTGCGTAAGACCTTCCTATGTAACTGTGGAGAAGCTGATGCCCTGCGACGTCACCTTCGGACTCGACGAAGCTTCGTTCCGGCGGAGGTTCGAGTCCTCCCTCGGGAATGGGTGTGTGTGTTTGTCCTTAGGATGATTTAGGTTAAGTAGTGTGTAAGCATGGCGACTGATGACCTTAGCAGTTAAGTCCCATAACAGAGTGCTGCAACGTTCGATGTTTGACCGGTCACGGCTCGTCTGTTGCACGCGGATAACCGAGTATCACAGGTCACCGCTGACGTCTCATCTCGCCTCGCCCCGGCTCGCAGCACCGTACTGTACAAATCCAACGCCTCTCTGTCTGTCTGTCTCTCTCTCTCTCACTCTCTCTCTCTCTCTCTCTCTCTCTCTCTCTCTCTCACACACACACAATATATTTATCTCCCTCTCCCTCTCTCTTTCTTTCAATACAAAAATAACGTTTCCAAGTGCGAGTACGTGACACATCTAAATTCATAAAGCACTTGGAAAGTAGAATGATATTTCAGTACAATCGCAGATAGAAGACGTAGCAATTTTATGTCTGGAAGTGATCACAGTCTTCTCACAAACAAAAGTCAAGGCTCGATTATTAATCCTCTGTACTTCCTGTTAAAAAATACATATCTGTTAGTACACATCAATTACGCCAGTTAATTATAAAACTATCGCGTATCATAATGAAACAGTGCTTTTAATTGCAGTAATTACTCACCTGACAGTCAGTGTCATTGACACTGCAAATTTGTTGCAGTTTGTGAAACCAAAGAAGAACTCCCTGGATTGTCGGTTCTTTTTCGCCTTCTAATTCAGCTGTGGCCTCTTTAAATAGTCTCAGAAAATGAGCAGTTTTTCGTGCAAGCTCATTATCATATCCTTGTAATCTGAAAGCGGAGTCCTTTTCCGTCAGCAAAGCAGCAACTTCGTTATACTGAATGTTTAAGGATTCCAGCATAGTGTGCAAGCTGTTGCAGCGTGTGCAGACCTCTTGTTTCAACGATGATTTCAAAGACGAGCAGGGGCCACTTTTCTTGATGTCCCTTACAGTGCATTTTGATGCGATGTTCGGGGCAAGATTTAACAAGAAGTTATCTTCGTCGAAAGTATGGCTAAGTGCTGTGTTTATACAATGAGCAGCACAAGGAATCCGATCGTGATTTTCCAAAGCCTTTATTACATTGGCAACCTGGTCGGAGACAAAAACAAAACTGTGCAACATGTGCGGCGAAATGTCCCAGTCAGCCATTTCAATTTCTTTCATAATATTTACTCCCGTCTTCTTAACGCCAGGGAATTTTGTTGTAAATAAAACATTGTTCACAAGAAACCAATCCGTGTTAATTTAATGTGTTGTAAGCGTCAAATAGTGCACCTGATTATGCGAATCAGTCCACTTATCAACTGTCGCTGCACTCGTTTTGTTAATAACTTCCGCAATAACAGAAGGCATTATGCTGTTCCGCATTGCATCAGCTTCTTCTTTGACATTTCTTCTTATAGTAGAGGGATCTGGCATGACATCTGCCACGTTAACTTCTCCATAATGCGCACCTAGATGTATTAATTCTTGGCCTAGTTCCCTGAAACCTTCACCGGAAACAGCACTAAAAGGTCTCATATCCTTAGCACACATTGCAACACATTTTGCTGTAATAATACTATGTTTTATTACTGCCGGTATCCCGGAAGGAGCTGTATCTTTGTGAGGTTTCCTGCAACTGTGTTTCTTTAAATGAATGGTTCCCGACAGGAAACACAATAATGTGGAGCAGTTTATGTACGATACGTACCCAGATGACGCACTGTTTTTGTCTACAGAAATGTACTCCATACTTGCCTTTTTAGACCTTCCCATTCCTTCAATGTGTAAACATTGGTTTCAATCTTAGGTCTTACAGCACTGGCTTCCTCGCGCTGCATGATTACAGAGACAGACACACCACAAATGAGAAGCCCGTACTGGCTGCAGTATCACACGTGTAATGTGTTTGAAGTTACGTGCTACATATTCGGTCAAGGCTTCTATGCTCGGTCACTAGAACTAGTGCGGGCAGCCTATCCAGTTAGGGTGTGCTCGCCCAATCTCGTATTTTGTGCTCGCGCACTCGGACATGCAGGACTCTATCCCATAATATTTCACACACATTTTTACATTAAAAGAGCCTGCCGCGGTGGCCGAGCGATTCTAGGCGCTACAATCTTTGATACTGCTGACACCGTTCGACGTTTCACCCAAATGAAATGTTCAAATGTGTGTGAAATCTTATGGAACTTAACTGCTAAGGTCATCAGTCCCTATGCTTACACACTACTTAACCTAAATTATCCTAAGGACAAACACACACATCCATGCCCGAGAGAGGACTCGAACGTCCGCCGGGACCAGCCGCACAGAACGTTTCACCCCTTCACATTGTGGGGCTGTATCCGATTTGAACGTTATCAGAAGCAGCAAAGAGTTCTTAAGCTTTTTCAGAGCTCCTACATTATGTCCTCGTGTGCTATGATCATGGAGGGAGGGGGGGGGGATGTAACACTGACACGTGAGTGAATAAAAAGCCGACGGGTCCTTCTAATATCACCCCACTTCGACAAAACCTTCGGCAGCACCAGCCCACCTTCATAGAAAATTTTAAAAATATGCCTGTGCAGATAGGACCCATGACAAGGTCCTAGGCTCTTGCAGACCGGAAACGCATTCGACATCCTCCGATTCCTTGTAACCTGCTATCTGTTGTAAGAACAGCAAGACAGCGGCGAAAGAGCAGCAGCGTAGCATTCCTGCAGGCGCATGGGTCTCTCGTCACGGGTTCTTTCTGCAAAGGTACGTTTTGAAGGTGCTCAGCAAAGGCAAGTTGTGTCTCCTAGGGTTCTGCCAAACTCTAGGATCTACATCTACATCTACATCTATACTCCGCAAGCCACCTGACGGTGTGTGGCGGAGGGTACCTTGAGTACCTCTATCGGTTCTCCCCTCTATTCCAGTCTCGTATTGTTCGTGGAAAGAAGGATTGTCGGTATGCCTCTGTGTGGGCTCTAATCTCTCTGATTTTATCCTCATGGTCTCTTCGCGAGATATACGTAGGAGGGAGCAATATACTGCTTTACTCTTCGGTGAAGGTATGTTCTCGAAACTTTGACAAAAGCCCGTACCGAGCTACTGAGCGTCTCTCCTGCAGAGTCTTCCACTGGAGTTTATCTATCATCTCCGTAACGCTTTCGCGATTACTAAATGATCCTGTAACGAAGCGCGCTGCTCTCCGTTGGATCTTCTCTATATCTTCTATCAACCCTATCTGGTACGGATCCCACACTGCTGAGCAGTATTCAAGCAGTGGGCGAACAAGCGTACTGTAACCTACTTCCTTTGTTTTCGGATTGCATTTCCTTAGGATTCTTCCAATGAATCTCAGTCTGGCATCTGTTTTACTGACGATCAACATTATATGATCATTCCATTTTAAATAACTCCTAATGCGTACTCCCAGATAATTTATGGTATTAACTGCTTCCAGTTGCTGACCTGCTATTTTGTAGCTAAATGATAAAGGATCTATCTTTCTGTGTATTTGCAGCACATTACACTTGTCTACATTGAGATTCAATTGCCATTCCCTGCACCATGCGTCAATTTGCTGCAGATCCTCCTGCATTTCAGTACAATTTTCCATTGTTACAATCTCTCGATACACCACAGCATCATCCGCAAAAAGCCTCAGTGAACTTCCGATGTCATCCACAAGGTCATTTATGTATATTGTGAATAGCAACGGTCCTATGACACTCCCCTGCGGCACACCTGAAATCACTCTTACTTCGGAAGACTTCTCTCCATTGAGAATGACATGCTGCGTCCTGTTATCTAGGAACTCTTCAATCCAATCACACAATTGGTCTGATAGTCCATAGCCTGTTACTTTGTTTATTAAACGACTGTGGGGAACTGTATCGAACGCCTTGCGGAAGTCAAGAAACACGGCATCTACCTGTGAACCCGTGTCTATGGCCCTCTGAGTCTCGTGGACGAATAGCGCGAGCTGCGTTTCACATGACCGTCTTTTTCGAAATCCATGCTGATTCCTACGGAGTAGATTTCTTGTCTCCAGAAAAGTCATTATACTCGAACACAATCTTAGGATCCTTTGTCGTTGTATTCTCGTATGTATCGGTGTCGTATCCCCCTATGATCTCACCATAGCTGGACGCGAAATACGACGGATGAAAAGGCATAAGCACCCTTTGCTGCTTCGGATCACGTTCAGATTTCTTCGAATGGGTGTGAACGGTCCATAATGGTTCTAACCCGTACACGAAAGCAAAAATTCCGGTAGCTCTGAACTCCAAATGGGTCAGATCACAATCAGTGGGAACAGCCCCACAGTGTCCTCAGAGAAGGGTGACAGCAATGTCAAAGGCAGTGAATAATGTCTTTCTGTTGCTCATCGCAATGTTAACTGTCGTTTCCGACAACTAAATGTGTGGGAATCGACGCCCCGTGGAAAGGAGTGGTTTCATTGACGCCCTTTATGCCATCCCTGCCGGCCTTTTCGTGCCGATTCTAAACCGTGGTGTATCTGGGAGGTTTTCCCCCGCCAATCATAAGAAAATCGCATGCTTTCAACGCTAGGTGTCGCGGTTTCTAAATATCACACAGACGGCATTGGAAGGGGTGAAATATTGGTAAGAGGGGCTGTGACAACCTTCCCATCAGGTGACACGTCCACGGACGCACTGGGCAGAATTGTGGTGAAGTTTGCTGCCATCACCGACCCACATTACAATTCACATGACTTTCTGAGCAGTAGCCTTTCCTTCGCATGTTTCGACACTGAAGCGTTGTTAAGCCTGACTTCATAGGGCGTCATACTCTTTTGTCATTACAGAGTAAGTTTGCAAACACCTTTGAGCCAAATTGTAAACTTAACTATCGCAATAGTTTGGTATTACAGGGTGTCGAAGAGTTCAGCATCATATTTGCGATGCGACGACTACAGAAACCTTCACTCAACAGTATGTGTGTATTCGTATCGATGTTGCTAGAAGAGCTTTCCTCTTGCTGTGGGTGCAGCAGGCAGCAGACGTCAGTGCTCAGTTGGCGGTGGTAGATTAACGGGGCGGCAGCGACAGGCTGCCTCGACGTTAATGACCGCCGCCAGAGTCCAGCAGTGTCCTTTCCACGTCGCCCAAACCCCTCCGGCGGCTGTGTAGGCCACCCGGCACACACAGGTTGTACGCGCCATCGACCGCCCTGTGCCGACTCACAGCTGGGCTGGAGCCGCCTCTGCCTGGGCTGCTAATTAACGCCGCGTCCTCTCGGCCTCGCTGGGCGCGGCACGCAGGCCAGCAGGCGCCAGGGAAGCGGCCGTACGCTGCTCACCTGACACACAGAGTTCGGCCAGTCCAAAATGACTACAAGAGATACGGCGGGTGGGAGCGAATTCCTGGGATGGACGTTTAACCATTTTAATGGAAAACTGCATGCTTTCCTATAATATTACTGCACTATTACGGCGGCAAGCAACAAAAGGCAAACTGACGCGAAGTATATTACACTTATCTGTATGAAAATTACTAACTTTCAGCGCAACCTCACAAAGTAGATAGCTGTAACCCCATCTGCAATCTGTATTCAAGGAAAGATTATGCAGTAGGTTTCTCATCCAGAAATTCCAATGAAATGTCAGTTATATTTGAAAAGAACATGTTGAGCCCGTGTAAGATGAAGAAACGTCTAACACTATGTGTCGGGAATCAAGAGCAGTGGGATCATGGTTTGTCAAGACTCAAATTAATCGTTCGGCAAGTTTGCTGCTCATGTAGGTCGGGATCACACGACTGCCATGTGAATACAGAGTCAACAGCTTACTGGAGCTGTAAGTAGGCTGTTTAGCTTTTTCTATTGGTAACGTCACGTAGCGCTCTGTATGAAAATCACTGGCTGTGCTGTGTGCAGTCTGTGGCTGGTTCGCATTGTTAGAATATTCGCTATTGTAGTGTTGGGCAGCTGGATGTGAACAGCGCGTAGCGTTGCGCAGTTGGAGGTGAGCCGCCAGCAGTGGTGGATGTGGGGAGAGAGAGATGGCGGAGTTTTGAGAGCGGATGATCTGGACATATGTCCATCAGAGACAGTAAATTTGTAAGACTGGATGTCATGAACTGATAGATATATAATGACTTTTGAACACTATTAAGGTAAATAAATTGTTTGTTCTCTATAAGAATCTTTCATTTGCTGAGTATGCCTATCGGTAGTTAGTGCCGTCAGTAGTTAGAATCTTTTATTTAGCTGGCAGTATTGGCGCTCGCTGAATTGCAGTAGTTAGAGTTACGAAGATTTTTGTGAGGTAAGTCATTCATGAAAGGTATAGGTTATTGTTAGTCAGGGCCATTCTTTTGTAGAGATTATTGAAAGTCAGATTGCGTTACGCTAAAAATATTGTGTGTCAGTTTAGTGTTGATCAGAATAAGTAAAGAGCGAAATGTCTGAGTACGTTCAGTTCTGCTCAGCTGTTTGAAAATCAAATAATGTAAGAGGTTTACCACCACAGTAATTCATTAATTATTCAAAGGGGATGTTTCATATGTAGACCCTTAGCCGAGGATACATCACTGGAATCTTCTGATTTTTTCTTGTAGTTTGTGTAATTAGTGTAGCTATTGCTTATTGTTAGCGCGTAGTTGTAGAGAGAATCTCTTTTGTAGTTGTAGTTTTTCATTGTTGTACAGTAAAACAGTTGTGGCGTGCATGTAGATTTGCACCAAGTATTTCACAGCTGCGCTTGGAATTAACTAGATATTATTTTCAGTGCTACGTTAATGTGTTTCCTTATTTTTGCTCTTCAAATTGTGCTTTTCTTGTTATCGTGTGAAATACGTGATAATTATGGCGTGTGAGAAAGGTGCACTAGGCTCCAAAGTAAATTGAGAAATGATAGTGACGACGAGCGTAGCTTATCAGCACCACCGTGTAATGAATTAACAGACATTCAAAGTAGTAATTTGGTAACTGTGCATAGGGAAATGGAGCGGGCGGCAAATAATGGTGTAGACAGTGAAAAAATTAGTGAACAGGGAAGCATTATCGATTGATCGATCGGCAACAATTCGCCTCAGGAATCCGAAATGACAGGACACAATCTCGTAAATACTGTAGATTCAGGTTTTGCGTCCTCACCGTTTTCTCAAATAAGTCAAGACTCAGTTTCTGCTTTTCAAAATGCAAATATTGCCGGTTCAAATGCACTGCCGAATAGCACTGAGGAACATGTTTCAGACACCAGTGCATTGTTATTACAATTAATGCAACAAATGGGACAAAGGCTACAAAAGTTAGAAACAACGCTTGAACAAAATCAGAAATAAATGGGACAAAAGCTTCAAAAGTCAGACACAATGGAACAACACCAGAGACAAACACAGCAACAGTTAGACGCAATGGAACAAAATCAAAAACAGTCACGGCAACATATTAAACATCCCCTTTGAAAAATTAACGAATTACTGTGCTGGTAAACCTCATACATTATTTGATTTTCAAACAGCTGAGCAGAACTGAACGTACTCAGACGTTTCGCTCTTACTTATTCTGATCAACACTAAACTGACACAAAATATATATCAATAACCTCTACAAAAGAATGGCCCTGACTAACAATAACCTATACCTTTCATGAATGACTTACCTCACAAAAATCTTCGTTACTCGAACTACTGCAACACAGCGAGAGCCAATACTGCCAGCTAAATAAAAGATTCTAACTACTGAAGGCACTAACTACTGATAGGCATACTTAGCAAATGAAAGATTTTTATATAGAACAAACAAAGTCATATATCAGTTCATGACATCCAGTCTTACAAATTCACTGTCTCTGATGGACACACGTCCAGATCATCCGCTTTCAAAACTCCGCCATCTCTCTCACCACATCCACCACTGCTGGCGGCTCACCTCCAACTGCGCAACGCTACGCGCTGTTCACATCCCACTGCTCAACATTACAATAGCGAATATTCCAACAACGCCAACCAGCCACAGACTGCACACAGCACAGCCAGTGATTTTCATACAGAGCGCTACGTGACGTTGCCAATATCAAAAACTAAACAGCCTACTTACAGAGCCCCGTACTCAACATAACGCAGGATGTCAATAGCCGATGAGACTAGCGCACGACACGACATACATATTCGCTGCTCGCCTGTACAGGATCACACAGCCACATCATCTATCTCGAGTCGAGACAGAGCGAACTTATTTGCACCACCATAGAGTGTAAGTACAGCAACTACTGCTGCAGTTTCCTTAGATACCACAACAGAGAGACATGCTCACCGTGATGCGCCCAATGGCAACAATGGACACAGAAGTGGCATCACTTCATATTTTCAGATGAGTTCCTGTTCTGCGTGCAGTATGAAAATAGATGTATCAGTGCGTGGAGGCACGAGGAGAACGAACATTACCGGATTACATTCGTCCTCGCAATAGGGGCGCTTAGTATAGGTTGCCACTCCGTCAATAACACGATCCTCTTTGTTGCGCGTAGCAGGTATTTGGACAGCAGCTGTTATATGTCTGACGTATGGGGGCCTATGACTGTGCCTTATTATTGACATCACCGTTATCTCATCCTTCAACAAGATAAGGCAAGACTACGTGTAACACGTGCTGTATTATATTGATACAGAGAATGTCCAGTACGTTCTCCAACCACTGAACACATCAGGTCATGCATTGCTGATAGACTGACGCGCCGCCAGTCCCCAGCCAGTGCAAAGAATGAACTGTTTCAAAGGGCTGAAGCAGACTGAAATGACGTAACCATGTCTGTCATCTAGTCTGTTTCACTCGTTCTGCATCCATGTCCAAACCATTTTTGTTACCAAAGGTGACAGCTTTGTACTGAATGTCGCACCCTGCACATCCTCCTAGCCTGCAGATTTAACGATGTATTTTTCTTGTTATGCTGTATACACATAATAATTAAAATTTCGTTACCTGCTGTCCTTTGTGGTGCTGCAATTTTAATTGCCTCATATGCATAAATCAGAAATTTGGAAGTAATCATTATTAGTGAAAATAAAGCGAAAGGAACTGTAACTGTTTTGTTCTGATGAAAACTTAGGATGAATCAAGACCAGACCAAGGCCGCTAGGAGCTTCTCTAGTGTCTCCCTCTACGCTACAGGTGACAGTGACATCAGGAGGGCTACAAACATCTATTGGATAGGATTTGTCGCACTTGACGTATGTATAGTTCCCACGAAGTGGGTTCATGTTACATTGTACTCTAAATGTCTTTAAATTGTAACAAAACCCAGTTGTTGCAAATTTCACCAAGAAAATTGCTTTCTCTTATTACAGTTTCATCATTTTGCATACAGATCTGGTATGAGTACGTGAGATACATGAGTATCAACCTCACAAAAATTGTCCGTCATTGCGTGTCTGTATGGATCGTCCACGTTATTTTAATAACAACAGTCGTGTGCTGGACGTCTGACACTCTATACCACAGCGAGCCATGTCACTACCTCCTAAAAAGCAGAAAGCCTGTGCATCGGTCTGAGACGTCACCTCACGTAGTCCGAGAACATATCGCCGGCCTCAACGCAGTCCGTTTGATGAAGGACCTCGGAAGGCAAAAACTCGTGAAAAATCAATTTGAACTATCTGATGATTTATGGAATGGAAACATTTCCTCTAGGAAATGACATAAAAGTTTCATTTGTAACTTACTGCTAAGTGCTTTTGAATGGTTTCAAAATAAAATGATGTATGTGTATTTGCTTGGTCATTTCCTGCAGCAAATGTTATACATCAGTTATTATTGTTTCTACCAGTCTTAACGTTACTGTAAATTTAAGAGTTTTTTACCAGACCGTTTTGCTTTGATTTAAAAATTTACATTATTGTTTTTTCCTGCAACTTAAAAGAGGTTTTTGCCAGAAGCGTTTCGCATGTATTTATAAAACACCTTCTGTTGTCATTGGTACGTCCTCCTCTGGTTGACGAGTTTTAAAGCCCACTGTTTTTTCTTTCGTCGTTAGCGAAGGTTGGTGTTGGAAAAAAACACGTTTGCACAAGTGCTGAATGGTAACAGGTGAAACTACAGTTAAATTTCTATAAAAACAAGTTTTGTGAAATTTACAAAAGTGAAATGTAAAAAACTGCTAATGCTACAAAGCAAGTTTGTAAAAACAGAGAAATCGCGAAAGGTAAAGGTTCAAAATGTTGTTCTTTTCCGACTCCGTCCTCCGCTAACATCACAGGAGAAGGCAGTGGACTTTATAACATGTAAACGAGAGAAAAAAAACACCAGTGAACACAGAAGACGTTTTGTAAATACAAGCGAAACGCGTCTGGTGAAAAATTTCTTTTACATTGCAGTAAGCGTAAGAGCGTAAAACACGTTAATAATTCCAAATGATGAAGTGATTGTTCTTCAGTTCGTATAGTCTCTTCATTCAAATAACCCACTTGTTCAAGATGGGTAGGTACGTTTTTCAGACAAAGTTTCCACAGGCCTACTTTATAAATTTCTTGAGATTTGCTTTTGTATGTAAGCTTACTGTATTTCAATATCTTCAGATGTTTTCATGCACCAAATTACGGCCTGTCAATAAAAATTTAACTGATGTATTCAAATGGTTCAAATGGCTCTGAGCACTATGCGACTTAACTTCTGAGGTCATCAGTCGCCTAGAACTTAGAACTAATTAAACCTAACTAACCTAAGGACATCACACACATCCATGCTCGAGGCAGGATTCGAACCTGCGACCGTAGCGGTAGCTCGGCTCCAGACTGCAGCGCCTAGAACCGCATGGCCACTCCGGCCGGCTAACTGATGTAGTTCGAATAGTTACGAAAATAAGATGTTTTCTTTTTCTTAACGCACGTTGTCAAAAATAAGAGAAATAATGAGCAGACTTATAGTGTCCCAATTTTAGCTGCAATGTGTAGTTTCCTTACATGTAATATTTGGAACAAACGATGCTCATTCGATGTCTTCCTCATTAGCGAAACGCATTTCACATTATGGGTGCGCAAAAAATCATGTATCTGTTAAAATTCAGTGATTGAGAAGTTGTAGTTTCCACAGAAACAATTTAAAACATTTTATTCTCAACTAGGCCAGAAGTAGCAACTAAAAGTAGTGTTTAACCGTTTAATATTCAAAGTGATGTGCCATCTTTTGACCGACTTTTGTAGTTTGTTTTAAGAACTACGTATCTTCTGATGCTTCAAATGTATAACCTACCTATGGTCGAGGAAAAATTTTACACCTGGTGTTTTACCTGACAGTAGCACTAATATGTTTGTCTACAGTGTTAAACGCAAGATTGTCCGCGCTTTCCCCTGAGATCTCGGTTGTCTAGTGTACCTCGAAGAATATGATAGGTTGACAGGTGATGATTCGATTGAGGGTCGGTAAAGACGACGAATGTGAATGCCGGGTAAAGATTGTGGTCGCAGATTCACCTACCCGCAGCCGAATATTAATGTTCGCGCGCCGGCCGCGGTGGCCGTGCGGTTCTAGGCGCTGCAGTCCGGAACCGAGGGACTGCTTCGGTCGCAGGTTCGAATCCTGCCTCGGGCATGGATGTGTGTGATGTCCTTAGGTTAGTTAGGTTTAAGTAGTTCTAAGTTCTAGGGGATTGATGACCTAAGATGTTAAGTCCCGTAGTGCTCAGAGCCATTTGATCCATTTTTAATGTTCGCGCCATATTTAAACACACTTTCCGCCCTTTTCATCTTAAAAACTGAAACTTCTAGGTAAATTCAGAAAACGTTACTTATATGGCGGACAGAAGATTAAAGCGTCTGTCTTCCTCCACAACGAAGTTAAACTGATATTAATAACAGTAATGCCATCTACAGATTGTAAAGGTAATCTACTGAACTGTTCAAATACAATTTATGCGCCATCTCATGACAACTGTGGTACTCCAGACTTTAGTGAGCAGCACGCTACTTAGACCGAGCGAGGTGACGTAGTGGTTAGCACACTGGATTCGCATTCGGTAGGACTACGGTTCAATCCCGCGTCCGGCCATCCTGATTTAGGTTTTCCGTGATTTCCCTAAATCGCTCCAGGCAAAGGGCACGACAGACTTCCTTCCCCGTCCTTCCCTAATCCGATGACCTCGCTGTTTGGTCTCTTCCCCCAAACAACCCAACCCAACCCAGCCCTACTTAGTTTCATCTTGAGCAGCATCAAGTAGGCAAGAAAAGAGTACGATTTAATTTTGCGTATTTTGGGTACAATGCGTGTTCCAAAAGTTGTTTTTTATATTTTTTTCCTGTCGCGCGGGGAAAATGATTCAACGATGCTCTACCGATTCAGCTATCGGCAGTGTGGGTCATTAAACAAAAGGGCGCCGACGGTCCGCGACATCGAGAACATCGTGTCATCATTGTCAAACCTTCTCTGCGCATTCTTATAAAACTGATGTTTGAAACTGATGTACGTAAAATGTATTAGTTCACAAAAGTTCTTGAACATGTAATGCTCGTTGTATATGATATCAGCGTGTAACAAATAAAGAGTCTCAATTCAAATGTGTGATGATTACGTATGTCGACTAGCATAGTGATTATACCAACGAAGAAGGAAAAAAATTTAATCAATTTTATTGACTTCTAAATAACATTGAAAGCTTATGGTTCATATTTAAATGAACAAAGAACTTTCAGTTTAAACGCTACTACGAAAGTTATTAGTGAGAAAGTTATTTTGGAAATATTAGGCACGTCAGAAAATATACCGAAAGTTTCACCTGCTTGCGGAGAAGTGTCTATATCATGATTCTGGGAAAGTGGAAAGAGGAAAAGCTTAATTTCTTTAAAGTGACTAACTTGAGACAATACATCGAAATAATTGCACATGGTTGCCTGAGCTGAAATTGGATCTTGGTGGTACCTCAAGAGATAATATCAAAACAGTACGTTTACGTGATCTTTGCCACAGGTAACAGAATATTTTATGCTTTCTCAATAACAGTTTCAGATTAGATATGGATTCTAAGTTTAACTGAACAAAATAATTTTGGAAGAATAACAAATCATACATTCTCGACGAAAGAACTAATTGAAATTTCAATAGTAAAACGGTTAAAAGTGATATACTTCAGTACTACGCTACAGATCATACTAATGGTATTTGTAGCTGGTCGAATTCAACGCGGTACGTGTCATTTTTTTGTAAAATGGTTAAAGCAAATCTCGTACTATGGCAATGATTTTCATGAAATACTAGAAGCAGTCTGTTCTTGACTAGAGAGACTAAAAGATCCATTTTCCATTTTGAACGATGTAAAACAAATGTGGAGAAATACGTGCGGTACTACCGATTAACACGGCCATTTATATCAATGAAATAAGTTAGCTGAAGAATTTTAACTAATTCTTAATACATCCGAAGGAAAAATCAAGAAGAAACCGGCTTAACTGTGCGACATATTGAAGATCAATCAGTCATCCATTTAAGTCAAGTGAGAAAGTACGTAGTCAGTGGAGCACATCATTGCGGATGGTATCAGGACGAGTCACCTCACAACACTGTTGTGTATGTATGTGAAACACCAGCACAGTAACTAAGAGTTAACGAAATGGTGGTGAAAAAGCGAATACTTACCTACATTTGGCATCTCACTTGGACTGCTCTGACCAAAAACCTGAAGAGAAGCTTACATGCAGTGAAATGCATCCACTGCTTTTTAAATTTAAATGCAAATATTGATTGTTGTCGTATTAATTAATTCCTGACAGACTGCAGTCGCTAACAAAACAATAGACAAAGTAAATATGTTTTTGTTTTAAGTGGCTGGGCACACAGCATGGAATTTTTACTGGAGATATGTTGAGGCAATTTCGAGGAAGTTCATAAACGACACTACAGGCTCCTATAAGTATCTACGGACATTATAAAGCCAGTTTTCAAATGTCTATCTGCCAGAGACTTTTTGTAGAGGTCCCTCTATTGTTGGACGTGGAATAAAAAAGGAGCAAACAATGTAAAATAAGCAACAAGCCAGATAAATCACGAAATATTGGGGGGAAACGTCCAACAACTCTGAAAACCCAAATCATGGAGCGGGGTTACATTGAATATACAGTTCAAATTTTAAGGGCTATGACACAAAGTATTTAATTTATCAGTAAAGTTAAACCAAAAATAAAGCATCAAGTTTAAAAACTGTAAGTGCGAAAGTTCTTTTTCTTTTGCTACTTCTTATCACCTTACACAAACAGATGCAAGATGAAAGCTTGCATTTTGAAAGTTATGTAGACATGAAGCATTACAACTGTAAATTAATAGTTTATTAATAAACGTAGTTGGCTGTAATGCGATTATTAATTAATTGGCAATTAGCTAATTTCGACTACGCGTCATTATCAAGCACGTTTGTAAACCGGTACTTCATGTCATTTTCAAATCACTCTTAATTGCAAGTAAAAAGCTGCCATATTCCGTCATTTTACAAACGGATCCACACTACAGCGACACCTTTTAACATCGTATTCTGAATACGAATACATGTGTTGCTTTAGATCGGAGCAGATTCTGTCTGGTTTCGGGCCGCTAGCGGAAATTGTAAAGACTGCCAGTCTTGGTTTTGAGATTAAGGCGGAGCTCACAAACTGCATCATCGTCGATAGAACCGACTGTGGTGCAGAGCCGAGTGGAAGGTCTGAATCAGAGGTTCAGGCGGTTGTGTGACCTCGTAGGCAGCAGATTCCTTGACTTGCGCCATCGGATGATGGGTTTCCGGGTTCCGCTTAATAGGTCAGGAGTCCACTACACACAGGAGGCGGCTACACGGGTAGCGGGGACTGTGTGGAAGGGACTGGCGGCTTTTTAGGTTGGAGGGTCTCAGGGAACCACAGAAGGGACGTCCGTCTAAAAGTGGGCAGATAAAATATCGTAAAGTAGTTGTAGAAACGATTGGTATTGTAATTGTAAATTGTCGTAGCTGTGTTGGGAAAGAACCAGAGCTCCAAGCCCTAATAGAAAGTACTGAAGCTCAAATAGTTGTAGACACAGAGAGCTGGCTAAAACCGGAAATAAGTTCAGCCAAATTTTTTTCAAACATTCTAACAGTGTTCAGAAAGGACAGATTAAATACAGTTGGTGGTAGAGTATTTATTGCTGTCAGAGGTAGTTTGCCTTGTAACGAAATTGAAGTAGATAGTTTGTGTGAAATACTATGGATAGAGGTTATACCTGACAATTGGACTAAACTATTATTTGGATCGTTTTACCGACCCCCCCGACTCATAAGATATAGTTGCCGAACAGTTCAAAGAAAACTTGAGTCTCATTTCAAATAAGTACCCCGCTCATACAATTATAGTCGGTGTTGACTTCAATATACCCTCGATATGCTGGAAAAATTATACGTTCAAAGCCGGCGGCAGGCATAAAACGTCATCCGAAATTGTACTGTGTGCTTTCTCAGAAAATTATTTTGAACAATTAGTTAATGAGACTATTAGTTGCGTAAATGGTTGCGAAAGCATACTTGACCTCATAGCAACAAATAATCCTGGACAAATAGAGAGTATCATAACGAATACAGGGGTTAGCGACCACAAGGCAGTTGCTGCTACGCTGAATACTGTAACACCCACAACCATCAAAAAGAAACGCGAAGTATATCTATTTTTAAAAAAAGCTGATAAAAATGCTCTTAACGCCTTTTTAAGAGACAGTCTTTACTCCTTCCGATCTTATCATGTGAGTGTAGAGAAGTTGTGGAATGTTTTCAAAGAGATAGTATCGATAGCAATTGAGAGACATATACCACATAAATTAATAAGTGATGGTTCTGATCCCCCATGATACACAAAACGGGTCTGATCGTTGTTGCAGAAGCAAGGAAAAAAGCATGCTAAATTTAGAAGAACGCAAAATCCCCAAGTTTGGCAAAGTTTTACAGAAGTTCGAAGTATGGCCGTACATCAATGCGAGATGCTTTTAATGATTTCCACAACGAAATTCTGTCTCGAAATCTGGCAGAAAACCCAAAGAGATTCTGGTCATACATAAAGCACACCAGTGGCAAGACGCAATCAATACCTTCACTGCGCGATAACAACAGTGAAGTCACTGATGACAGTGCCATTAAAGCAGAGTTATTTAACGCGGTTTTCCGAAACTCCTTCACCAAAGAAGACGAAGTAAATATTCCTGAATTCCAATCAAGACCAACTGCCAAGATGAGAAACATAGAAGTAAATATCCTCGGTGTAACGAAGCAGCTTAAATCACTTAATAAAGGCAAGGCCTCCGGTTCAGATTGTATACCAGTCAGGTACCTCTTAGAGTATGGCGATAAAATAGCTCCATATTTAGCAATTATATACAACCACTCGCACACAGTAAGATCCGTACCTAAAGACTGGAAAATTGTTCATGTCACACCAATACCCAAAAAGGGAAGTAGGAGTAATCGATCTGAGACGCAGGGCGCTCTAGTAAACTGCATTGAAAATGTAGGTTTGCTTTTATCTCCCTGACACTGGTGGCACCACGGAGCGATTTCATTTAGTCCACAGAGTATTAAGAAACAAGTTTCCCAGTGTATTATTTTACGCACTGGGCTGATATAGTAGACTTCCTAATTATTGTACGACAGCACTAACGAGAAACTTTTTTGGGATTTACAGAATTTCAATGAGGTCGTACTGCGGAGATGAGGAGGCTATATTGTCGCCCTGATAACTGCCCAAAGTGATGAAGATGGACGCTGTGGACTGGTTTGGTTTGGACTGATGTCATAAATGGACCAAACTACGAATCATCAGTCCCTCCATCCTATATGCATCAAGCTGGGAAGAGTCCCCAGAGAGGAAGAACATAAAAGACAAACCCTGATCAACCCAATTGTATCCTAGAATCAATAAAACAGTGAGATAGAAGCAAGTGAGAGAGAAGAGGGTGGAGGTGGATGTGTTGCTCTGAGCACTATGGGACTTAACTGCTGAGGTCATCAGTCCCCTAGAACAAAGAACTGCTTAAACTTAACTAACCTAGGACATCACACACATCCATGCCAGTGGCAGGATTCGAGCCTGCGACTGCAGCGGTCGCGCGGTTGCAGAATGTAGCGCCTAGAACCGCTCGGCCACTCCGGCCGGGGACCACCTCGGAGTTGAATTTATTCCAGTTCGTACTCGACCGAGTAATTCTTGCCTCACTCCGTTCGTGGAGCACCAAGTACAGTCCAAAGCGACGGCTTGGGCCCCCTACGTTGCTTTAAACGAGTCGGCCCATGCCTCATCTCAGACCGGCAACACCCCACTATTCGCCAGTCGCCAGTACCATAGCTTCCAGCTGAGGATCTCGTAGGCTTCACAGTCCACAGTTCCAAACTCAGTCCACTCCCACCAGCTTTGGCTGCAGCCTCCAACTCGGCCATTCCCTGTGTTGTCTGTTGGACACTTTTGCGATGTTCCACAGGCTTCCCAACTGCTGCCCTATGTTAATGGTGCTGGCTGCCAAGAGATGTTCCTCTCTGAGCGCGAAGCAGGTGACTGACACCCACCATCGTACGTCCCCCCACCCCCCCTCATTTCGCATTAACGTGATGCCTGGCCTGCTGCAGCACTTATGCCTCTGAGTTTGTCCGCCCTCTGGTCAAAAATATGCGCCACAGCAGCGCCACTGCGGTCAGCTGGACAGGGCAGGAGGAATTCACGACTCAATACTTGTGATTGAAAGCCACCTTCACCGCAGAGCACCATCAAAGGGGATGAATCCTGACGCCACGACCACAAGTGTGATTCCTAATATGACAGGTAACAATCACAATCACAATCCACATTAGAAAGACATCCAACCATGTATGACTGCAAGGCTGCTATCTGTCCCATAAATAGCCTATGATAACAGTTACCAGCGCATTTATAAATGAAGTGGTTGATGGGAGAACTAGATAGTGAATTTGTGTGTTACTCTTGTCCACGACTGAACACTGCCACCAAAACTGGCACACAGCTGCCACAACCAGGGGCTCACATCTTTCTTGTGAGTTAGATGTTTGGCAACACGGAGCCCCAGCGCTTGCAGAGTGACCTTTGTTTCTGTGCTGCAAGTCCAGCCTTCCACTGTTCTTTTCCCCCTCTGCCCTTCCATTGAATGATTTTCCTGGTGCCATTTGGATGCTTGTTTTTACCTCTTCTGGAACTCTATACAACTTTTCACCCTTCACCACGTGGTTGGTATTATTGGGTTTGGCCTACCATACCGACTCCAAATTTTACAGAAGTGCGGATCGTGCGCGGGAAGTCGTCCATTCTGGTGTAAATTCCACTTTTTTGCCTTTCTAGCTTTGCACTCTTCCTTTCTGGGAAAAGTAAAAAAGTAATACACCCAAAACCGAAAACAGCAGCCATCCTGTTGTGTGTGTGTGTGTGTGTGTGTGTGTGTGTGTGTGGCGGGGGGGATCGTCAAGTATCTGCGCGGCTGTAGCCCCTTGGCAATGTAGGATCTGCACTATTGGAGCCTGCACCGGAAATTCCCTGCTTATGCCAAAGAGTATGTGCTCATTGTGGCTGTGGTACAGGGACTCAGAGCAATGGTTACCCAAGCAGGCAGTCACTGATGTGGCTAGATGGAGTCTTTGGGGAGGACCTATAAAATAAATAAAATAAAATAAAATAAAATAAAATATTAATTATTTTTATCTGTCTGATTGGCTCTCCTATGAGTCGTCAGGTTTTGATTATTCGGTATCAGACGCTTGACAATGGCTTTTTCGTAAAGGCAATGTTACTCGTAGTTGACCGTGAAATAAAACTGAAATAATCGGACTTCGTAATTAAATCGTTTCCAAAGACTGCTGCGGTAGGTGCGGACTCATAATCTAAATCTCAATATTACAATAATTTGCCAGCCATGCCAAAACGTCGTACAGAGGTGATTGTCTACTAAACAAAAAATTACACAGTTAGTTAAATCAGATATATTCAATGAATAAGCCTACAGTTCATAATCCTACTTACTTTTATAAATATAAATTCTTTACAGAATCGAGTGCCTAGTATGGTTGCAATTTTCTATATCATGAAATATGGCGGTGTGCCAGACAATAAACTAAAATACGTGCTTCTCGCACCACTTCAACGAGAGCTCCCCCTTTTTTTTTTTAATCAAACATACGACTAACGAAAATGTACTTTTGTTTTATCAGCGACACAGCGCTGCAGTTGTGTGCCATAGGCTTTATTTATTTGTCACTGATTATTTATTTAATTAATATCTCGCGTTTCCGAGGAAACTCACGCTCGGCATGCAAATGTGCCTTTATATTGCCCCCTGAATTGCGAGGCGAAAGGACACACCTGCAGGCGAGCAATTCACCTAAAGGCACAAGAAAATCTAAGTTATCTACAACTATTTACATGACTTACATTATACTGTATATTATACACAAAATTTGAATGACGCGCGTGCGCCGAAAAAGTTCTTATGTTGGCAAAACAGAGTGCGCGCATGCGCAGAAGCGTCTGTGTAACTACGGCACTGCCGTTATTTCGTAAATTTAGATCACGCGGCACAGTATTGCAGTTCATATTGTTCGTGTGCGCGCGCATTTCTTAGTCGTTGCACAAAGAAAATATTCCACCAAGATTACATATGAAGACTACATTCTATGACAGGTAACTTAGTTTTAAAATTACAATATTTGTTATAATACAATACAACTTTAGATTGTTGAATGTTCTTAGTTACATAGCATTGCAATGAAATGCTTCAAAGAAAAATGTCCGTATTTTTCAGGTGCGTTGACCTATACACATGGTGTCGTTATCACAGTTCATATTCATCTGCTGCACAATAATTTTTTGCAGGTTAGTATCGTCGTGGTAAAGTTTTTTTTTTTTTTTTGATCACAGTAACATCGTTGTATAACAACGTGATTGATACATAAGCATGTCCATTTCCTATTTCCATTATAGTCGTTGTGATGCAGTTCGTTGTGACAAAAAGCATTGTTTATTACAGATCAGACGTGACCCGTCGAGTAATTAGTCCATATGCAGTTCGTTTTCGATATTCCGTGGAAGCTTGGTTGCAGAACCTCGGACGGCACATAGCTGGCGTCGATCCTTGGACAGTCCAGGTAAGCGTGTCCGTCACATTTCGAGAACATTTCATTCCCTGAAGTTCCAACCAAAATTCTTCCACCCGTCGTGTTGTTTTCTGGACAGGCACTTTGTGTCCATTTAATCCAGTTAACATCTTGAAGTTGGGTACTGTAGTAATGTCGCTAGACGATGCACGAATTATGCACTTCACATATTCAGTTTTTTTTTTTTTAAATATAGCTCACCTAAATGTTCGTGGTTACTCATCGAAGAAATCGTTCATCGCGTTAACAAAGGTACGATGCATCATGAATGTCATTAACAGTTTCTTTCACATAGGTTTCTGCGTAGTTGCAGACTTAGTAATGTACGTTAATGTCCGTGAATAGTGGTTCACTACGCAATTTTTTTTTTTTTTTTTTTTTTTTTAAAAAGTTTTTCACATTTTGGCACTCGTTATCGTTCAAATTTTCACACAGTAACAGTTACATTATACATCAGTTTAAAAAAAACATAAGTAATAATACATACACACGTCACATATTTTCTTAGCATAAACATAATACAGTTGCACATAAACATGTTTACATCATCATTACATAGCTATAGGTTATTACATTGTGTCATATTTGATTACATGAATTGCAGATATTTACATCCTCTTTAGCGGTTTTGCTAGGATATTATCGATGTTTTTTGTGATGTCATCTGAAATTAAGATAGGTTAGACACAACATTCATTACATCAGTAGGCAAGACCAGGCGTTTTCACTACTCAATAAATATTCAAAATAGTAAGAGAGAGAAAATGTTCGATTCCTCGCGTTTTGTGCGTGTGTGTAGTGTGTCTGTGTGGCCTTGACTACTGGTAGATGCTTTTCTTGCTGAGAGATGTGCGTCTAATCTATTTCTCGAAGTAAAAGATCGCTTCACAGATGACGTCTGTCGGTTCGTCAGGTGTCATAGCAAGTCAGTGGTACCTACAGTCACAAATGTTCCGTGAAAAATTTATATATCATTCACTGCTACGTAATCATAAATTTTACTTTAATATTCAGTCTTCTCGGTGGAACCGCGGCGTTGAAAGAAAAGTTCTTCTGTCTTCAACTGCGACTCTGGAACGCTGAAATGAAAATTTCTATACTACTTATTATCTGTGTTGTAGCAACAGAGTTTTTCGAGTTGCTTAGCAATATTTTGATGGGTATGACTTTTACATTATTCAGCATGAAATGCTCTAAGATCTCGGTGTGCGTATAGCCCAATAATTTTGTTAGTTCTACGATGTTGTAACAGATACGCACCAGGGTGCGGTATGTTAACAATTATATAAGGTCCTTCATATAGCAGACGCCACTTAGCGTTGCGTCGTTTGAGTGCAACAGATTTATGATGAGTACGAAGTAGTACAAGCATTCCTACCTCGAATTTTTGTTTTCTTTTTATTATGTTTCTGTGATGTTTGTTTCGTATCTGTGCGTGATGTGTCAGCGTAGTCAATACTTCTTTTATTTTCTGTTCAGGTGTGATTTCCTTGTCTGACAACTTAGGTAATGGTTCTATCCACTGATCGTTCTGTTTGCAATTGAACATGATCTCGTTAGGTGTGTAATTTGTATCGTAAATATTTAAGTTATTGTGTACGTCTTCGAAAAGACTTAGGTAGGACACCCAATTAGTATGTTTTGATGAAATATAGGTCCTCATGAATCGATTTAATTCTCGGAAAAGTCTCTCAGTCGCGTTACATTGTGGACTAAACCTCGAAATAAATATACTTTTAATGTTATTGTCCTTCAAGAAATTTCTCCATTTGTACCCAGAGTAGTATGCTGCATTATCTGACAGAATTGCTTTAGGTTTTCCCACGTGCGTCAGGTAATCACTTGAGAATCTTCGTATTATAGCATTTGCAGTGGCGGATTTTAAAGCATAAAGTTTTACGTGTTTAGAAAATATATCGTAAAAAGCTAAGATATATTTGACGCCTCCAGAGCTTGCTGGATGCGGTCCACTAATGTCAGTACACAGAATTTCCAGGGGTCTACCAGGTAAAATAGAATGTAAATCTGTTTTTGTGGATAAATTCTGAGGTTTTGATTTTTGACATATGACACATGTTTTTAGTTCCCTGTAAATTTTTCTTCTCATATTGCTAAAATAACAGTATGTACTGAGCTTTGCCAAACACTTTTTCGTCCCGTAATGACCCCAAACTAAGTGTGTGTGCCAAATTAGATTACGTTCAGACTCTTTGGGAATGCATACACACCAGTTAGTAGCATTTGGATGTCGGCGGTAAAATAACACATCATTGTGTAACTTGTAATACTGAGTCAAAGGATGGTTGTGTTTTTCTACCAGTAATGTTATTATCTTATACCAGTGAGGATCAGATTTTTGTAATTCAGCCATGTTTCTGCACATATCAATATAATATTGGTGATACTGCTTGTCTTGCATTAAGAGAATCCTGTAGTCATTTATATTTTCTAAGTCACTGTTGGTATCATTCATACCTTGTGGAAGTCTAGACAAAGTGTCTGCAATGGTGTTGTCCTTACCTCTTATGTACTTAATTTCAAAAGAGTAGTTCTGAAGTGTAACTGCCCATCGTGATAGTCTAGGATGTACAAGTTTACAAGTTAACAAAAATGTCAGGGCCTGGTGATCGGTGTAAATTACCGTATGTTTTCCAAATAAATAATAATTGAATTTCTTGAATGCCCATACTATGGAAAGTGTTTCTAACTCAGTAGTGGAGTATGTACGCTCACATTCAGTTAGAGTGCGACTCGCAAACCCAATAATTCTTATCTGTTCCTCCTCTTTATTCTTTACAACTTGAAATAAGCAACAGCCCAAGCCAGTACGTGAAGCGTCACAAGTCATACAAAAATCTAAATTGAAATCTGGATGGCTCAAAATGTTAGCATTCACTAAAGCATGTTTAATTGTATTAAAGTCATTCTGGCACTGTTCCGACCAGATCCAAACTTGATTCCTTCTGAGTAGATTTAGCAGATGTTTACTGTTCAAAAGTGGTTGTGGCAAAAAACGTCTGAAAAATGAACATAGCCCAAGGAATGATTTTAACTGCTTTTTAGTTCGAGGGCTAGGAAAGTTTCTGATAGCATCTAATTTACTGGGATCCGGACGTATGCCCTGTGAATTAATGATATGTCCTAAATACTTTATCTCACTGCAACCAAATTTTGATTTTCTTAGGTTGGCTGTGACTCCAGCTTGTGCAAATTTTTCTAAAATTCTTTGAAGTGTGTCAACGTGTTCATTCCAGGATTGTGTAGCTATCAGTATATCATCTACATAGTGTGTGACTGTCTCAACTAAATCGTCGCCAAGCACGGTATCCAGGGCTGTAATGAATACCCCAGAGCTGACATTCAGTCCGAAGGGTAGAACACAAAACTGATAGGTTCGCCCCCCGAACATAAATGCAGTATATTTCCGAGAATCAGGAGTGATACCCACCTGCCAAAACGAATTAGCGAGATCTATTGTGGAAAAATATTTTGCATCTAGAAATTTCTGTAATTGCTCTTCTAAATTTTCAGGTTTTGTGTGAACCGGTAAAATTATTTCATTAATAGCTCGTGCGTCTAACACTAACCTAATGCCTCCATTTGATTTTTTGACAACAAGTAGAGGACTACAATAAGGTGAGGTGGATGGTTCAATGACCTTCCAGTCTAACATTTGTTTTAATTCTTGCCACACAGCAGGTCGTTGAGATAACGGTACGTTATATGTCTTATGGTAGAAGATCTTGTGAGGCTTAACTTCAATCTTGTACACATACGTGTTGATAACACCTAATCGTTTGGTAAAAACTTGTAAATATTTGGATAACACTTCCTGTAGTTTTATACGTTCATGTACACTGAGAGCTGTAGCTTCACTTATCTTATGATCAAGCAATGTTTTCAAGTCCATTAGCTCTCTGTCAGATGAGTGTGTTTGCATGTCTTGAATGTCTTTGTCAAGTACTAACTGTACCTTGTACCCTGTACAGTGTTTGTCATGCTTTAGAGTTCTCCTGTCCAAATCAATAATAATTACACTGCCTTTATCATTTAAAATACATTTACCTTTGGAGAAGTCTATAATGCAGTCCTTCTCGCTCATAATATCTATTCCTAATATGCAATTTGTCACAAGGTTTTGTACAACCAGGAATGGCCATTGTACGGTTCCATTACCTATTTTAACGTTTACAAAAACTTGCTTCGTAACCCTACATGACTTATTACCTAGTGCAGTAGTTATTTTACAGTTTTGGGCAGGAAACTCAGGCACAGGTTCCAATTCACACATCTTTTTATAAAAATTAAAAGATAAAACGCTCACAGCTGCACCTGTATCTAGGATAATAGTAGTTGGAATCCCACCTACTACACCAGTAGTGGATGCTAAAACAATTTCATTTGTGTTTAAACGACATTGTGTACTGTCTTGTAAAAGTTCATCTGATATATTGTTATTGTGGTTGTATCTTATAAATAAAACAGGTAGTTTTTGTTTAGAATTACTCGGCATATCATTATTCTGTTGTTCAAGTGTGGTGTCAAATAACTGATTAACATTGAAGCCGCCCCCCAAGGATTCTTCAGCCACGACCTGGGGCAAAGTAGTGACTGTTTCTAGTTTGTTGGATTATCATTTGTACTAGGTACTGACACAGATTGAGGTTGTGCATCAGGTGTCATTTCTATTATATTCACATTCGGATATTGCCTATTATGATCTCCAAACTTTTGCGGTTGTTGTTGCTGTTGCGCATTATAACTTACCTGTCGGTCGTAAGGTATGCTCCAATTTTGACCTGGTGGCTGCTGTGGTAAAGCAGAGTTTGAATGAAAGTACTGATCGTTACGAGTCCAACCTTGATGCTGTCTTGGCTCGTAGTTATTATTATTTCTATTTCTGTTTGTGTTTTTGTTATTACCTTTGTATCCGTTGTTACCGTTGCAGTTATTACCGCGGTGCCTTTTGTATGGATTGCCGCATGAAATGTTATTACTGTTGTAACTATTGTTCGTATTGGAATACGCGTGTTGATTTTGATTTCCGTACTGAGACGGCATGTGAGTTTGCTGTTTTTGTTGTACCGCGTATCCAACTGTGGGCGCGCCAGAATTGTGTTGGCAAGCCTGCATGTTTTGCATACCACTAGTGTAAACATTGTGGCTGCTGTTTTGCCGCGCGAAGCGCTGATCTTCAAGTAACATGTCAACCGAATCTAAAGCTGTTAAAAAATAATCTGAATCGTCATCCGGGATATGTAGAAGTTTTTCCTTAATGTTGAAAGGCAATTTGGCCTTCAACGCTCGGAGTATATCACGTGTTGCGACTGGTTCGTCTAAAAAATGTCCCATGTTCAAGTATTTTTCAAAATATCTGCGTAAGTTACCATTTTTACTGTTAAAAGTTTCAGGTTCTAAAATTTGTCTCCTGAGTCGCTCCTGGACGGATTGCGACCAGAATTTGTTCAGAAAGGCACGCTCAAACTCACTGTACGTGGTACATACGTCAGCTTGACTGTATGCCCAGACAGCTGCATCGCCTTGGATGTAACCGACAATATATGAAATCTTTTTCCGGTCACTCCAAGTGCGTGGAAATGCGTTCTAAAAGATTTAAGAAAAATCACCGGATGAATGGTTCGTTTCTCTGGGATAAAAGCCTGAAATTGCCTGTGTTTTATTAAGCTTTCTTCTTCCTTTGCATTATGATATGGATTTGTTCCACTGTAATTACTGCAATGCTCAGCTGGCGAGTAATTACGATAATGTTGCTGTGGTTTACCATGATAATAGCTTGTGTTTGTGGTTGCACGTCGTGGTATGTGTTGTAGTCGTGGTGTGTTTTGTTCTTGTGTGTTTGTCGTGTGCGGTATGTGTGCGTCATACTCGAATGTATATTGGTTTCTGAACTGTACATTTTGACTGATATTTTCGTTACATTCAGACTGTGGTTGATCGGTGAATTGTCTCATGGGTGCAGTGACGGATTGTACTGCGTCACTAATCAGCTGTTTGTTATTAGTGATGTATTCCGCTACGGAGTCGTGCACAATTGTTGGTAAATTTTCACGTATGCATCTATCAAAATGTTTGTCTTTGTTCTCTACCCAATCATGAAATTCTTTATTAATATTTTGAAAATGAGCTGTGGCATCAGATTGTAAGATGTCAGTCAGGTGTTGTTCAACATCGTCAAATTTATTCTGCACGTCAGTAATTCGTTTTTCAAGGTTGTCGTGTACTGAAGGATATGTTTGAATTTGTTCAGTAAGAGCTTCACACGTGACATTAAGGTTTTTTAATTGTTTCTGTAAAAGTGCTACGTCATTTGTAGTCTTTTCTTGTCTCGTATTAAGCTTGGAAAATTTCGTACTGAGTTCAGTCATCTGTTCGGTCAGTGTGGCGTCTATAAGTTCCACACGTTTACACAAAGTGTCATTACATGCCTTGATTGCTATGAGATCAGATTTAATTTCGTCATTTTGTGTCTTTAACTGTTCATTTTGTGTCTTTAAGGTTGCCATGTTTTCCGCGTTCTGCATCCTTAAGGTTGCCATATTTTCTGCGTTTTGTTTCATTAGCATTTGTAACATGTTGGCAATGTTTACTGTTTGCAAGGTCTCTGCCCCCGCCGCGTCATTAGACGTGACGTCATGTATTAACATGGGCTCTGACTGAGACTTTGAAATTTTTGTGGTGGACGGCCTATTGTCAAAATTTCCGTTGACACTTGCGTCAATATTTGATGTATCGTCACTACCGGTTGCTGTCGTAAAGTCATTTTCTAACATTTGTCTCTCGTCCGAGTCGGATTGCGTCTGAATAGTACGTCTTTGCTGTTCCATTTTTGCGTATTGTTTTCTAGTTATTACCATGCCACACGTGCTATATATTTCAAGAAATTAATGTTTGACACTGGTTTTAAAATAAAATGCAGTTGAGCATGAATCGGTCGTAGCAACAATGGCTGTCTGTTAATTTAAAAATATAAACTGAATTTGAGATTATTGGTAATGGCTGCTGGCCATGTTACATGATATCGTACAGAAGTCGGCCATATTGTACACTCGTGTATTGGTATTGTTGCATACGTTATTGTTTAAGGAAAAATACTGAGAATGGAATTTATCACTGAAACTGTTATGCGGAAAAGAAACACTACAGAATTTTACTGAAAAGCTCATACACTGAATTATACGTCTGGTCAAGCCTGCTAATGCAAAGATGCTGCGTCTTACCTTATTTTGCTGGAAGCTTCTTTGCGTCTTCCCGCAAAATTTTATAATTGGCAAATATCTTCTGATTTTTTTTTATTTCTCATATAGTCAAGTCCAGGACCAGAAGGTTGATTTTTCACATGAAACAAAGAGAACAATGTAACAAATGACAAAATAACAAGTCCGACACGCAGTCGCCAATATAAAATAAATAAAATAAAATAAAATAAAATAAAATATTAATTATTTTTATCTGTCTGATTGGCTCTCCTATGAGTCGTCAGGTTTTGATTATTCGGTATCAGACGCTTGACAATGGCTTTTTCGTAAAGGCAATGTTACTCGTAGTTGACCGTGAAATAAAACTGAAATAATCGGACTTCGTAATTAAATCGTTTCCAAAGACTGCTGCGGTAGGTGCGGACTCATAATCTAAATCTCAATATTACAATAATTTGCCAGCCATGCCAAAACGTCGTACAGAGGTGATTGTCTACTAAACAAAAAATTACACAGTTAGTTAAATCAGATATATTCAATGAATAAGCCTACAGTTCATAATCCTACTTACTTTTATAAATATAAATTCTTTACAGAATCGAGTGCCTAGTATGGTTGCAATTTTCTATATCATGAAATATGGCGGTGTGCCAGACAATAAACTAAAATACGTGCTTCTCGCACCACTTCAACGAGAGCTCCCCCTTTTTTTTTTTAATCAAACATACGACTAACGAAAATGTACTTTTGTTTTATCAGCGACACAGCGCTGCAGTTGTGTGCCATAGGCTTTATTTATTTGTCACTGATTATTTATTTAATTAATATCTCGCGTTTCCGAGGAAACTCACGCTCGGCATGCAAATGTGCCTTTATAGACCCCTGTTCATAGTGGGTGCTACCAAGGCAAATGACTCGCCAATAAAGAGGCTCAAACTTTTTTCCACGATGGTTGCATGGCACCAGTTATCTCTTCTGAAGGAAAGAGTTAATACAATGTGAAGAGATATGACTCAGAATCTTTGCATCCCTCCCTGTGCTGTGGGAGGAACATAGGACCAAGAGACAGGGGGAGAAATATTCCCCACAATACTTAGTTTGCTCTAGGACTGACAGTGATTCCTTTCTGGGCGCAAAGCCGTTACCCTTTGTTAAACACCTTGAGGACAAGTTTGGAGAAGTAGCAGCTATTCCGAAAATGAAAATTGAATCAATTATGACTAAAACAGCATCTCCTGCTCAATTGTGGATCATATGTGACAAACTGGGAGACATTCTTTTAACTGTCAACCCATATAACAGCTTCAGTGTGGTTGCAGGGTATCATCTTCCACTGTGATAACTGATGACTGGAGCGATGGCGTGCATATTTTGTCTGTCATGTCTAGCGAGACCAGAGGACAATAGGGTTGATACTGGGACCTTCATCTTGGCCGTTGAAGGCAACTCTTTGTGGGGACAACCATTCCCGCTGTTCAACAGACTGAATTGTCTTGCAAAGAGAAAAGAAAATCCAAGAATACAAGACTCTTGACAAACTCACTTAGGAGGCCAAGGAGAAATACGAACCGATGCATATGACGATGAAATTTGCTACAGTTAGAACGACGTCATGCTCTCTAGCGTCCATATCGCCACTCATCGTGCCTTCTACATCGGGCCCTTTGGGCTGCTCCTCTTACCCTATTTCCCAGCTGGTTGGAGGCCCTCCTCCTATTGTTTCACCCATACCCACACTGAGAGTGTGGACTGCCTAGCCATCAGGGACGTCGATCGCCAAACCTTAGTTGAAGAAACACCCTCCTCCAGCATCTCCAACCAGGAAGGGGTCTGTCAGCAAGCTCCCCTTCTGGGATTCTGTTGATCCGCAACAGATACGAGCCAGTGGCTGAAGGAGAGACAGGTTGCCGATCATAGGGATTCACGTTCGTCCTCCCTAAAACTAGGGCAGACAATCCCTTACAGAGATTGGAACCATCCAAAGAAGAAAGGGACAAAAAGAAAAACTCGAAGCTAAAGGAGACTCCAGTGGCTCCAGTGTTACTGGCGCCTCATTTTCCGACTTTGTACCCAAAGTGGGGTTCCAGGTAGCTCTGGTGTCACTGGATTCCCCCATACAACCTGACTCAGAACTGATGTGCACTGATGCTTATATTCACAACTGGTGTCGTGGGGCATAATCTACCTACTTCTTCCTTTCACATCCCCACACAATACAACAGCATGATCCGTTACCTGGTTGTGCTACTACTATTTATTTGTTTCCCCTGCTTTCAGCATTGACTTCTAAGAAACTTGGTACCCAGCAATGCAAACTCCTATTCTCCACAGCTACCAGGACTATTTCAAGAATCGAGCTGAGTATAACAGAGCATCAGGCGAAGTTTGCACTAACGCTCTTGAGTGTGTCTACAGAAGAACACACGCCACCTGATGCTAGTCTGGGGGCTGTGGCTGTTCCTGTGAGGTCTTCTCTGGATTTTAATGTCTATAATGCGTATGTCCCTCGCATTGTTGATGTGTCCCAGTATGCATTGTCTGCACTGACCTCAACTCTCTGCACCATTCCTCATTTTGGGTGACTTCAATGTCCGCAACTGTTTGTGGGATATGACTATGACCACTGGCCACAGTAAAGCTGTCGAAACTTTTCTGACAGAGCTCGACCTTTCTGTCTTAAATACAAGACCCTCACACCCTTCAGTGTGGCATATGGATCTTATTCAGCCTTTGATCTTTCCATTGGGAAGTCTGGTCTTATCCACTTCATCCACTGTAGAGTCCATGATGACCTGTGTGACAGTGATCTTTTTCTGACTGTACTGTCCCTTCATCAGCATCACTCGCTTGGGTGTCCACCCAGATGGGCTCAACATTTCTGACTGGGATGCCATCATCCTTAGCACTATGCCACATTGAGGTATCAATGCTGCTGTCCAGAGCACAATTGCAGCCATCGGCAGCAGACTTAGCGATCCCCTATTCCTTGGATTCCCCTCCCCCCAATGAGAAAAAATTTCCTTGGTGCACTTTAGAAATCACCGTGGCCATTAGAGATCACAGATGGGCTCTCCAATGTTTTAAGCGAGATCCATCGACGGAGCATCTCATGGCTCTGTGACTGGATCCACCATCTAAAAAGTGACAGAAACAAGAATGCTGCAAATGATATGTAAGTAACATTTGACTGCATACCACTCTACCACTCCTTTTCAGGTTTGGACAAATGTTCCATGTCACTACTGACACCAGTAATCCACAGGTGTACCTGTTTTCTCTCTGCATGGTGTTGTCTACACTACCCAGATGCTGTCATTAAACATTATAACCCACATTACTGTCAGCCTGTATTTTGAGTCTTCAGTCACTGGGTGGAGTAAATTCACTTTTCTTTCACAAGACATCACCTGAAACCCTATAATTTTTGCACCATTCAGTGAGTAGGAATTCCTCAGTGCCCTAGGCCTTGGCCCTGAATGACTTCAGGGTCTAACTGCATCCACAACTAAATGCTCAGACACCCATCAGTAGATTGCCAACGTGATGTCGTTGCCATTTTCAGCCATATCTGGAGCTAGGATGAGTTCCCATCTCAATGACAAGAAAGCGTAATCGTCTCAGCACCGAAAATGGGCAAACACCCCCTTGAGAGGGACAGCTACCACCCAATTAGTCTCATTAGTGTTCTCTGCAAGTTACTTGAACATATGGTGAGCCAGCAGCTGTACTGGTACCTTGAGTCTCAGGCGTGTTTTGGGTCCGCCCAGGGTGATTTTCACCAAGGCCATTGTGTTGTTGACTATTTGGATTTTTTCCTGGCGTCAGCACTTTATCGATATGTTTTTCAACCTGCAAAAGGCTTGCTTGTGCTCCCCACAATACTCACCTCTCCCATAAATGAGCGATTGGAATTCTGAAGAGCTCTGTATTGAATGTGCCCCTTTTCCTGGTGGCTATCAATGGTCTAGCTGCAGCTGTGGGATCTACAGTGTCACTCTCCCTTTATGCGATTTTCACATTTACTGTACCGTTGCTTCTCCACTGTGGACTGTTGCTGAATGTTGACCTCACAGTGCCACACAAAAGGAACATTCATGGGTTCTCATTCATGGCTTTCAGCCTCCAAGACAAGCACCATGCACTTCTGTCGCTATCATACTTTCCATCCACGACTAGAACTCTACCTCGACGACTACCTGCTCAGTGTCATGGAGTCTTAGCTCGTTTTTGACTGGTCTTTGATGGGAAGTGGATGTGGCACGTCCATCTTTGCCAATTTAAGCCAACATATTGGTCAGACCCTAATACTGTTCACTGCTTCAGCAACACCAGCTGGTGCTCAGACCACTATACACTTTTGTGTGTTACCAAAGCTCTGATCCTATTCCATCTTGGTTATAGGAGTCTGGAATATGACTCGACATCACCTTCCACATTGTGGGTGCTGAACCTGATACACCATTATCAGGACCAACTTGCAACAGGTGCCTTTCGGACCACCAATTTGAACAGCCTAATTGCAGAGGCTAGGGTCTCTCCACCATAGATCAGGCACCAACAAGTGTTGATCAATATGTGAACACATTCACTGCTCCCCTTAACAGCTAAACTGCCTTGTCCTTTGTCTTGGAAGGGAATTACACTTCTGTTCACAAACAGTTTCTCTACTCTGAATTCTGGCTTCTGTCACTGACATCGCTTGTCAGGGAACAACTGCCTCAGCCCTCATGGTGTGTACGCCTTCCTTGAATCCCTCTTTCATTTGTACTGAAAGACTGTTGACCCCAAGGTTTTTCGCCTCCAGTTCCTGACCATCTTTTATGCATTTCCAGACTTAGGAGTGGTACACACAGATGGCTATATAGTCAACGGATGAATGGGTTTTTCCTACACATATGCAAGTTCCAGTGAACTACGCTTCCTGCTGAATGGATGCAGAATTGTGAGCCATCCCTTGAATCCTCAGTTACATTTATACTTGCACCAGCGAGACGTTATTAATCGGCAATGACTATCTCAGTAATCTTCAGGCTGCCAACCAGAGCTACTCTAGACAGCCACTGGTTGTGACTATCCACAATCTCCTTTCTGACCACTATCAAGGTGGATACTCTTTGACTGGAGCCCAGATCAGATTGGAATCCCAGGGTATGAAGATGCTGACGGTTGGCCAGTTTTGGAGATGTGTTACTGGAACCATGTTGTGAACTGTAAACTGTTGGAGTGTTGGAAAATGGGCTGGTTTGCCCTGTTTTCTTTTTTTTCTAAATAAACTGCTAACAATAAAGGGGTCCACGACCATCTGACGGTCTTCCCTTCATGCTTCTCGCAGGGAACCTATTATTCTCTGTTGGCTTCATATTGGCCAGATTTGGCTGACTGATGGCCACATCCTATGACATGAGGATCCACCCTACTGTCAGTGTGGTGCCTGTCTAACTGTGGCCCAAGTCGTACTGTACTTCCCTAAGCTGGTCATCTTATGATGGGACCTTAAACTTGCTGAGATGCTGTCCATGGTGCTATCAGACGACACCAGAGTGACTAAGCTGTTTTCTTGTTTTACCCGTGAAGGTGGTTCCTGTTCCTCTCTGTGAGGTTAGACACATCTGTCTCATTGACTGTTTGAGGGATTGGAGGGATTCCTCTACACCTGCTCCAACCCAGGAGGCCCATGGCTGCCCTTGCTCGGTGGTCTGGTCTGGCTCCTGCACTGCCCACCTTTGTAACTCTTCTTATTCCTTTACATGTGTCATCGATTTATGGTCTCGTCGTCGTTGTTCTCTTTCCAGTTGCTGGTTTTCTCGTAGTAATGGAAGGTGAGGAAGCACTGGTCGGATGCAGAGTTTGCGTCTCCTATTACGTAACTTGTCACAGGGCCCTTCAGCTGCTTTATGGGTGTGTGTGATGTCCTAGGTTAGTTAGGTTTAAGCAGTTCTTTGTTCTAGTCCCATAGTGCTCAGAGCCATTTGAACCATTTTTTTGCGAGGTGGTCGATCATGGTTCTGGGACATTTGGATTCATAAGCGGTGTGGTCAGAACAGGACAGGAGGGCAGTCTGTGTCGTTCTTGGTGGTTAGAGGATGACGACTTCAGGAGATAAGAAGACAAGTGTTTTGTGTATTGCAAGAACTACATGCGTGCCTCACTGGCCGGCAGTGATTTTGCTCAGCTCATCGAATTCTGTCTTATGTGACATGCGTACAGTGTACAGCGAATGGAGCGAGCATTGTCCTATGAGTGTACTGGTTAGTGCCAGGTATGTTTTCCACTGCGAGGCCATGGATGTATTATCATGTGCTTGGTTTGATGTGTTTTTCTTGCATGCAATGGGTGTGCGTTAACATCTCTCATGAGGAGAGCTCTGTGAATTCTGTTGTGACCATGATGCTGCGAGTGTGATTAAGATTAAATTGTTAAAATGTGTGTGATATCTTATGGAACTTAACTGCTAAGGTCATCAGTCCCTAAGCTTACACACTACCGAACCTAAACTATCCTAAGGACAAACACACACACCCATGCCCGAGGGAGGACTCGAACCTCCGCTCGGCTAATCCTGCGCGGCAATTAAGATTATATGTGTACATATTTGTGCAGCAGAGATTTATGTAATTGCTGTGATTTTTGCGTAGGTAGAGTTATAGATCTTTTGGTAGAAGTGTTAGCAGGAGTGATTGTTGGCGGATGGACTGGTTAGTAGAAGCAGAGGTAAACTTTATCGTGAGTGAATGTGTACCCTTTTGTAAAGTCTGAAGGTCGCTATTCTGACTTTATGGTTAGTATTATTTTGATATGACAGAGTGACGGTTCTTATTTTGTACTTCATTGTGTTTTACGGGACAAGAAGCCGAGTAAGGTGAGTTGTTATTTGTTGTAGCCCCAAATTTTTCTGTCACCGAGGCTTATTAGTGTACTAGAAGGAGTTTTAATTTATTTACGTCTGTTAAATGGTTCAAATGGCTCTGAGCACTATGGGACTTAACTTCTGAGGTTATCAGTTCCCTAGAACTTAGAACTACTTAAACCTAACTAACCTAAGGACATCACACACATCCATGCCCGAGGCAGGATTCGAACCTGCAACCGTAGCGGTCGCGCGGTTCCAGACTGATGCGCCTATGGTCAACATCTCAAAAATTATAACTGGATACTTGGCTTCACCCTAGTTAGTATCTATTTTTTCAATTGCTGAAGAATTTATTTGTGCTTAATAAAATGTTTATTGCTAAAATGAACCCACGCCAGCACAACCACCAGCTCCATCCAATCCAGCCAAATCCTACGCTATAACATCTCCAGCAGTTTCCACCTGTAATACATTCCGCAAATAAGTTGATTTGTACGATACACATATTACTGTCATCCATATCTTTAATGGCGTTAATACTGTCTTTGCATATTGTCTGTTGTTCTGATGCGGCTCAATAAGAAGCAGCCACCGTTTCCTTGACAGCATCTGCTGTATTTGCTGTTCAAAATGGCTCTGAGCACTATGGGACTTAACATCTGAGGTCATGAGTCCCCTAGAACTTAGAACTACTTAAACCTAACTTACCTAAGGACATCACACACATCCATGCCCGAGGCAGGATTCGAACCTGCGACCGTAGCGGTCGCGCGGTTCCAGACTGTAGCGCCTAGAACCGCTAGGCCACCGTGGCCGGCGCATTTGCTGTATGTTATTTGTCGTTATGATTGCCGAGGTTTGATTGGAACTTGGTTCATCATAAAAAGAGTTTATTCACTAACAGCTATGAGTGCTTAACAAACTATTATCTTCTTTTCATGATTCTTGAGGATGTTGCAAAGACTTCGTATCTGATCGAGAAACTATTGATTTTCTTACAATTGTAGGAAAAAATTGCAGGTTCACGATGAGCAAATATTCACGAATTACAGACCTCACGTAACAAGATAATGTCCAGAATAAAAATAAGGCAAAAATTTGCAAAAGACGCTTTTGACGCCTTGTGAAGTCGATACGACGTCTAGTTCTACATTCACCTGGGTAGACCATATAATACTTGACATTATTAGCTACCTGTTTTATGATGCATGCCACATCAGCGTTACCTGTAATTTAAATATTAACAATTTAGTCGTTTCTTGTCTTCTTTTCAATCAATACATTAATCAGAGATAAGTATTTCTGTTTGTTAATTGCACGCTCTATTTCGGATCACTTAAGTCCATAAGAAAATGATTTCTGTTTCTTTATATTTATGTTATGGCTCACGACAGATTCACTGCCTGTGTCTTAGGGCCAAATATTACGAAATCAAATGAGCGAAAGCTTCAAGGAGAACTAGTGAAACTGTATTATGCAAAAGCAGTTCTTAGGATGTGAATCAGAAGTTGCAATGGTTGGATTATGTGGGGGAAAATGGCCGAGGAAATGTATTTTTTCGTAGATGCCACGATTCTAGAGTTCCTCTTGCCAGAACAATTAATTATAAACTCTGTTCCTTTCGAATTCCAGGAACTACGTGATCCTTCGAAGCGGAGAGAAATAATTTTTTTGTGCCGCGATAATTAAATGGGCCTTTCTGCAGGAAAATTCATGAGGTTTTGCGCAGGCATTATGTTGAAATTTAATTTAGAGTGGCCGTTTGTCACTGTTACGACCTGTTTTACGCCGTGCCCGCTGGCAACACGGAAGCTACCAGCAGAGAGTTGTATGCCAACCCTGGTCCTTTGTCTCTCTCGCGGCGGTACGGTCGCTTCCAAACGACCCTCGCATTCGGTCATATTCTGCACGCTCTTTCAACGATTCTTCAACATTTTGTGGATCTAACATTCCGAACAGAAGGACCCATAATAATAAGAGAGTAGAGCGATGTTTACTGGAGGCTATTTATTATCCTTGGTAACATGCAATGTTACGTTCCATGATTGTACTGTTGCAGCCATATGTGGAATCCTAGAACACTGCAAGGCAGGATACTGTTTTGAAATGTCCCACAAAATTTTATACACTGATGAGCCAAAATATTATGACCACATGCTTAACAGCATGTTGGTCCACCTTTTGAACACAGTGCATTAGTTACTCTGCGTGGCAGTGATTGATTCCGGGGGTATGTAGCACCATACATTTTCGTCCAGGTCAAGTAATTCCGTAAATTACCGGAAACTGGTGCTCGATAGCGTCCCAGATATGTTACATTGAGTTCATATGAGGTGAACTTGCTGTCCAAGACACCAAACGACAGTAGCATGAATCTGCCTTGTAAGGTGTATTTAGCAGGAATATACCACCACCGTCGAAGAATGCAAAGCGTGGAGAGATGCAGGTGGTTCGCAGTATCCATATAGCCCACCGCTAGCGGGGTGCCTTCGATTACTACAACATGCCCCTTGGAAGCCCATGCGACTGTCCCTCATAGCATGATACTGCCTCCTACGACGGGTGTCCGTGGTGCGGTCAATGTTTCTGGCAGCCGTTCGCCTGGGTGACGGCGTTACCGGGCACGACAATTGGCCCTGTATAACAAGAAACGTGATTCATCGGACCATACAACACGTTTCCATTGATCCGTGGTCCGATCTTGACGAACCATAGTGATTGTAATTGGCAATGCCATAAGAGAACATGTAAGGGTCGTCAGCTGCGGAGTCTCGTGATCAACAGTGTTCCTCAGGTCTGCCGAGAATAGTCACCTATCCTGGTTTACACAGCGGGCAAGCCTCCGACTTCCACGTTTTGTGATGAGGCTGTAGGTCTAACGGCTTGTCTCCTTCTTGCGGTTTCACCGCCCTTCAACCTCTTTCCATCTATGCTGACGACAGCGGCATGCGAACAGTGCGCCAGCTTCGCAGTCTGGGAGATGCTCGTCCACAGGCACCGTGCCATTCGCGGCCCGTATGGTCGTCAGAACAATTTCCCGTTTGCCTCTGCTCCGCTTATACACTTTCCTTGCCGCCTCACGTGGCCGCAATGCCACCAGTCGACCTTCCGTCTCTCGGTGGGCAATGGTCATGATGTTTCGGTTCATCGGTGTATTTGGCTGCGTTAAACTGTGACTGCAACTGTGTATACACATTAAAACGCCTCGATTTAATTTGAAGTGGGCACCTTTTCCTGTTGTCCGCTATGGTGCAAGGAATGTCTTTTGTGAGTAGGACTTGCTGCACACGATGACAACAAACTCCCACCGTTTGTCGATAATAAGGTTACGTACCTTTGACATATAGAATCTACTCGCCCACCGTAACTGTTTTTAGCCTTATGATACTATCCTTCCTATACCAGGAACCACAACTAGAGATGCTGCATCTATTTAGAGCCAAAGCGTTCCCCACTCAGTACTGCGCTGTACTGAGTGCAGCCAACATTACGCTTGCGCCGACATCGTTTCCGCTGCCAGAAGCGCCACGCATTTTCTTTGGTTGCTTCCACCACTGCCTCCTTTATATTACTGCACTATTTACACCAATGTAAATGCTTAATTAATACGCTTGAAATACGCTTTTATGAATGAACTGTAAGGACTTTTGTATTCAAAACATGACAAGTTATTCACTTTTCGAAACTATCTCAATTGGTACAAGCCAATGAGTATCCAGAACGTTGTTTCTTTCTGAAGATGTTGGCACCAAAGGCCTGACGCCCTCCGTTCTGGTCATTGTTTGGCAGTGAACACCGGCATGAAATGCAGAGTGCGCCCTCGTCAGTGACTGAGCAAACCTTAATAAGTAGCGAAGTAAACTTACTCGGTGACACCCACAAAATAATTTCATGGATTTGGTCCTGCTTCAGACATCCTAGCCCGCATCTCGTGGTCGTGCGGTAGCGTTCTCGCTTCCCACGCCCGGGTTCCCGGGTTCGATTCCCGGCGGGGTCAGGGATTTTCTCTGCCTCGTGATGGCTGGGTGTTGTGTGATGTCCTTAGGTTAGTTAGGTTTAAGTAGTTCTAAGTTCTAGGGGACTGATGACCATTGATGTTAAGTCCCATAGTGCTCAGAGCCATTTTTTTCAGACATCCTACTCATACTGGTTGATAGACATTTTTACCTCGAGCAAGAATGAAATGGTTTCATGAATTTAACATATGTTCTGTATCTTTCATGAAAACAGTTAATCTTTCTGAGATCGACGCCACTCAGTATACAAATAGTTATCAAGTTGCAAGTTTACTCTCACTTTTTATGGTATTTCGACTTTTCTTAATTACCATATTAATATATTTCTATAACTGGTCTCTGAGGATGGATAAACTATTAGTTACGAGCAGCAGGTTACAACGTACCAGTTCCAAGCAGGTAATACGCTCCAAAAATTATTTAATAGATTCCAGGTAGGCCGCGAGGCACACTGAAAACTGTGAAGCACCAAAACAGATCACGAAAAGTACACGAGTGTATGAGGACTTATTATTTCAAATGAAAGCGTCTGCTTAACGGTAGATACATGGACATCCACAAACAATGAAATTTATGTAACTGCTGCAGCAGATTTCATAACAGGCCATTCATAATCCTTTTTATGACAAATACTGCAAAGTGCAATTTTGTTGCTTTCGTCCCTTAAGGAAATATCCCACAAATAACTAGAGATGTTAACTGTTAGCGAAGCAATGAGTATGAACGGGCCGCGAGTTGCGTCCTCCTCGGGTAGACTGCGTCATGGTTGGCATACACAATGGCAGACATGGAATGTTAGGAAAGAACGAAGACATTGGAGTCACGCGAGTTACACCATGACCCCAAGTAGTTGGATACGTACAACAGCTTGTGAGCCAGCCTGTTACAGTGACAACGTACGAATCCCTGATTTTGTTTAAATCATTGACATTTTAATAGTCAGAAGAAGCGCGTTCGAATAGAAATTGAATACTTCTTGTTTCTGTTCGTGTATGATGAAAACTCGCTTTTCTGTTGGTGAACGCTAACTTATTAAAACTTTTATAGCGTCCAGCGTGGGACATATTATTTTCTTTACAGATACGACTCAGTAACTGTGTTACTTTGACAGTTACTTTAAATATCACCTTTTCCTATTTATCTCCCTCTGAGAAAGGTCGCTGAAGTTGCTTTCCGTCCCGTTCGTGTACTGTTGTTGGAGATTCTCTGATGAATGTCCCACTGTAATTAGGTAACATAGATTCACTCTGTTTTCTCTAATACTTTTCTTCTATCTACAGAAATGCTTGACAGCACCACGTCTTCAAGCAAGAAATCAGAGAAAAATTTTGTTTTAAGAATGTGCTATACCTCAGTCTACCACTGCTCGGCAAGGGATTTTCCTTTAGATGTCTGTGTTTTCTGTTCTTGTACTTCCAAGGAAGTTACGAGTGAGGTGCCGCGGTGGTTAGGCAACTAGAATCGCAATTGGGACGAGCTCTGTTCACGTCCCTGTCCGCCCGCCCAGAATCAGTTTTTCTGTACTGTCACTAAACAGCATAAGACGAATGACAGCACGGTAGTTTGAAAAGGATACCGCCGATTTCCTTCTCTACTCTTTCCCAGTTCCATTTCGTTCCCCATCTCCCATATTTGTTGTATTCATCGAAACCTTATGATACCCGCAATCGAAGCTAGCAGGAAGAGAACTTCCGGCTTCATTTATTTAGATTCTGAGCAGGGTGGCTGGCCTGTACGCTTAGCAACTTTATTTAAAGACAGGAATCTAAACCGCCCATCAGATGGCAAGAGAAAATAAGGCAAATAATAAAAATTTATTAATTTTATGTACAAAAGTAATGCTCAGCATTATCAGATGCATAACTATTACGGTTAATAGCAAGGTGCATGGCTTGAGAATAGGCTTGTCAGCGCTAAATCAGTAACCACTACGGCTGTGTTCTAATATTGTATTGCCGCAGTGGTCCACAACCCCCTGACGCTACCGCTGTTCACTTCACCCCTCCGCCGTCCCACACCGAACCACTCTTTCAGGGTTATTGTGCGGTTCGGCTCCCGTTGTCTCCCCACCCCACCAGGGAACGTCTCACATCAGACGAGTGTAGCCCCTATGTTTGCGTGGTAGAGTAATGGTGGTGTACGCGTACGTGGAGAACTTGTTTGCGCAGCAATCGCCGACATAGTGTAGCTTAAACGGAATACGGGGAACCAGCCCGGATTCACCGAGGCAGATGGAAAACCGCCTAAAAACCATCCATAGACTGGCCGGCTCACCAGACCTCGGCGCAAGTCCGCCAGGCGTGCCGGGGACCAGGCGCTCCTTCCCAGTCCGGAAAGCCGTGCGTTAGATCGCACGGCTAACTGGGTGGGCTGAGTTCTAATAAATCCAACTGAGACAGACAAAATAAATTTTTTTTCATCCTGATGTACCGACTACGCCGTGTTCCTCATCTGTGAACGGTAACTCACACAAAACACAAAAGAAATTGTTGCATCTTAAAATTCTGTATCTCAGGGGAATTAAACAGTAGTGCTCCAGGTGTTCTCATGTATATATTAGTGAACTTACGCCCTTTGTTATTTCCATCATTTTTTCAATTGCAATTCCCTGTGGAGTTTTGTCTTTGTGAACGTTTGTCGTGTCCGTGATCATTCTGTGCCAACATGATCTCCTTCTTCTCATTCATCTCCATCCTGCTGAACTGCTAAATAAACAGATACTCGAAACACATCAACATCAAGTTTAATGTGATGTTGTTGCTTATAAGATTGATGCAGACATGTTCGCCGCGCAGGATTAGCCGAGCGGTCTAAGGTGCTGCAGTCGCCGGCCGCTGTGACCGAGTGGTTCTAGGCGCTACAGTCTGGAACCGCGCGACCGCTACGGTCGCAGGTGTGTGATGTCCTTAGGTTAGTTAGGTTTAAGTAGTTCTAAGTTCTAGGGGACTGATGACCTCAGGTGTTAAGTCCCATAGTGCTCAGAGCCATTTGAACCATTTTGCTGCAGTCATGGACAGTGCGGCTGATCCTGGCGGAGGTTCGAGTCCTCCCTTGGGCATGGGTGTGTGTGTTCTTCCTTAGGATAATTTAGATTAAGTTGTGTGTCGGGGCAAGTAAGGCTAGCAACCTGCTTCCCTGGCACTTTAAATATGATGCTGGCAACAATCAGAGCAAAATGCCTCGGGTCTTTCGAGGTGACGGAGTCCCATCTCTAACTGACAAACCAGGGACTTCTAAGATACGACTCGGCAAACAAATGGTAATGAGATGGGGAGCTATTAATATCAATGGGGGCTACTCTGGGAAGAAGGTAGAGCTGGCAGAGGCTGCAAGTAAGATGGGGCTGGATGTTTTAGCTGTTAGTGACATTCGGGTAAGGGGTGAGAAAGAAGAGGAAGTGGGAGAATACAAGGTCTACCTGTCAGGAGTCAAAGCAGGAACAGCACAATGGGGTGTAGGGCTTTACATCAGGAAAGAAATGGAACCCAGCGTAGTTGCAATAAGGTATGTAAACGAACGACTGATGTGGATAGATTTGACAGTGTCTAGCAAGAAAATTAGGATTGTGTCAGTATATTCGCATTGTGAAAGGACAGATCAAGATAAGATGGATAATTTTTATGATGCACTCAGTGATGTAGTTGTTAGAGTAAAGGACAAGGACAGTGTTCTGCTCATGAGTGATTTCAATGCCAGGATTGGAAATCAAACAGAAGGGTATGAAAAGGTTATGGGTAAATTTGGAGAGGATATGGAGGCCAACAGGAACGGGAAACAACTCTTGGATTTCTGTGCCAGTATGGGCTTAGTAATCACAAACTCCTTTTTTAAACATAAGAACATTCACCGGTATACTTGGGAAGGCAGAGGAACCAGATCTGTCATTGACTATATAATAACAGATCAGGAATTCAGGAAGGCTGTGAGGGACACACGTGTATCAGGGGATTCTTTGATGACACTGATCATTATTTAATCTGCAGCAAAATTTGTACTGTGAGGCCGAAAGTGCAGGAGGTCAGGTCCATATGTAGGAGGATAAGAGTGGACAAACTTCAGGATAAGGAAATCAGGCACAAGTACATAACAATGATCTCAGAAAGGTACCAATTAGTTGAATGTAGTCAGTTACAGTCATTGGAAAAGGAATGGACAAGGTACAGGGACACAGTACTAGAAGTGGCTAAAGAATGTCTTGGAACAGTAGTGTGTAAAAGTAGGATGAAGAAAACAGCTTGGTGGAATGATACAGTCAAGGCAGCCTGTAAAAGGAAAAAGAAGGCGTATCAAAAATGGCTACATACCAGAACCCAGGTAGACAGAGGAAGTTATGTTGAAGAAAGAAACAAAGCCAAACAGATAATTGCAGCATCCAAGAAGAAATCTTGGGAAGACTTTGGAAACAGGTTGGAGACTTTGGGTCAAGCTGCTGGTTCAAATGGTTCAAATGGCTCTGAGCACTATGGGACTCAACTGCTGTGGTCATAAGTCCCCTAGAACTCAGAACTACTTAAACCTAACTAGCCTAAGGACATCACACACATTCATGCCCCAGGCAGGATTCGAACCTGCGACCGTAGCGGTCGTGCGGTTCCAGACTGTAGCGCGTTTAACCGCTCGGACACTCTGGCCAGCCAAGCTGCTGGAAAACCATTCTGGAGTGTAATTAGCAGTCTTCGAAAGGGAGGTAAGAAGGAAATGAAAAGTATTTTTGACAGGTCACGAAAACTGCTTGTGAATCCTGTGGGTTCCTTGGGCAGATGGAGGGAATATTTTGAAGAGTTGCTCAATGTAGGTGAAAATACGATCAGTAATGTTTCAGATTTCGATGTACAATGGGATAGGAATGAGGATGGAAATAGGATCACATTTGAGGAAGTGGTGAAAATGGTCAATAGATTGCAGTGCAATAAAGCAGCTGGGGTGGATGAAATTAATTCGGAACTCATCAAATACAGTGGAATGTCAGGTCTTAAATGGCTACACAGGATAATTGAAATGGACTGGGAGTCGGGACAGTTTCCATCAGACTGGACAAAAGCAGTAACCACACCAATCTTTAACAACTACAGAGGTATCTCTTTAATCAGCATTGTGGGTAAAATCTTCTCAGGTATTGTTGAAAGGAAAGTACGAGTATTAGTTGAGGACCAATTGGAGGAAAATCAGTGTGGGTTTAGGCCTCTTAGAGGTTGTCAGGACCAGATCTTTAACTTACGGCAAATAATGGAGAAGTGTTATGAATGGAACAGGGAATTGTATCTATGCTTTATAGATCTAGAAAAGGCATATGACCGGGTTCCTAGGAGGAAGTTATTGTCTGTTCTACGAGATTATGAAATAGGAGGCAAACTTTTGCAAGCAATTAAAGGTCTTTACATGGATAGTCAGGCAGCAGTTAGGGTCGACGGTAAATTGAGTTCATGGTTCAAAGTAGTTTCAGGGGTAAGACAAGGCTGCAACCTGTCTCCACCGTTGTTCATATTATATATGGATCATATGTTGAAAACAATAGACTGGCTGGGTGAGATTAAGATGTGTGAATACAAAATAAGCAGTCTTGCATATGCGGATGACTTAGTTGTGATGGCAGATTCGATTGAAAGTTTGCAAAGTAATATTTCAGAGCTAGATCAGAAATGTAAGGACTATGGTATGAAGATTAGCATCTCCAAAACGAAAGTAATGGCAGTGGGAAAGAGACATAAATTGATTGAGTGCCAAATAGGAGGAACAAAGTTAGAACAGGTGGACAGTTTCAAGTATTTAGAATGCATATTCTCACAGGATGGCAAATAGTGAAAGAACTGAAAGCGAGGTGTAGCAAAGCTAATGCAGTGAGTGCTCAGCTACGATCTACTCTCTTCTGCAAGAAGGAAGTCAGTACCAAGACTAAGTTATCTGTGGACCGTTCAATCTTTCGACCAACTTTGTTGTATGGGAGCGAAAGCTGGGTGGATTCAGGGTACCTTATCAATAAGGTTGAGGTTACGGATATGAAAGTAGCTAGGATGATTGCAGGTACTAGTAGATGGGAACAATGGCAGGAGGGTGTCCACAATGAGGAAATCAAAGAAAAACTGGGAATGAACTCTATAGATGTAGCAGTCAGGGCGAACAGGCTTAGATGGTGGGGTCATGTTACACGCATGGGGGAAGCAAGGTTACCCAAGAGACTCATGGGTTCAGCAGTAGAGGGTAGGAGGAGTCGGGGCAGACCAAGGAGAAGGTACCTGGATTCGGTTAAGAATGATTTTGAAGTAATAGGCTTAACATCAGAAGAGGCACCAATGTTAGCACGGAATAGGGGATCATGGAGGAATTTTATAAAGGGGACTATGCTCCAGACTGAACGCTGAAAGGCATAATCGGTCTTAAATGATGATGATGATGATGAGTGTGTCAACTTAGGGACTGATGACCTTAGCAGTTAAGTCCCATAAGAACATTTTTTGAACAGACATGTTCTTCTAACTCACCAACGTGTAACTCATATCTCTTTGATTTTAGGTAGTCCTTTCCATCTCTTGTAAGCCAAGAAACCTACACATTTCGCGCTCTTGTAAATGATAAATAAGAAAGTGTCCTCATCGAACTATCATTTCGTTCAAATATACCCTGACACTGAGCTATCTCAAAGTACGGTGTCTTCCTCATCAAACAGTGTCCAGCCGCAACTTTGGCAAGGAACTATACTCAAAATACAGCAAAATTCCAAAACACTCCATCGAAGCGGACAAAACACGCATAAGCACCTACTCAGTCGCTACCTACCAATTCAGGACAATCAAAAAAATTTAAAAAATACGAATGCCACATATTATGGAACAGCAGGCTACTTCTCCGCACAACAGACAACGCATCACAAGAAACGTCCCTTGTCTTACAACTCAACCCTGACATCATTAACTGAATATTCACAATCCTGTGATATCTCTGTTTCATTGCTGTACTTTAAAGACGTCGATTTGTCCGGGAAAACTTACATATCACCTTCTCAACCATAAATTGCTTCCTATTTAAAGACATCAGAATTCTCAGAGATGATACCAGTTTACATTGTCAGATTTACCTGTAATTCTAAACATTATGTCACTTCTTACACACAGAGAATCTATCGTAATGGTAAGCCTTAGAGGGCAATACTGTGCGCTATAACCGTTCAATCTAAATATATCTTCATGTAAAGACAAAATCGTATTTTGCATTAACTAATTTCTTATATTGTACATACAAAGAGAATGGTTTGATGTGGGTAATGTTGTGCGTACCAACAGATTTCTTTCATTTAATAGTTTCCAATTCGAATGCGATTGTCATACATCACAAGGGTTGGTATAATTTTAAGGAAAAACGCATGGAAGGTGAACCCACATATTTCATCATTTGTTGTTTCATGGAATACACTTTATTGCTTCACAACAACATTACAATTACAGTTTTAAAAACCTCGTTAAAAGAATAACAACACTCGCAGTAATTTAAAGAACTTGAACAGGCGCAATTCATGAACAACAAATTTTAACAATGAATGCCATTAAGAGCAGAGCTTGAAACCAGGAGTATACAGTCCCCAATCCCAAGTAAGAACCCACACCACCAAGGTCTGCTTGCAAGCGGTTTCAAGAAACTGAGTTTGATTAGTAAAATGAATTACAAATTACTGCCACTAAATGTACTAACAATTCCCAAGCATTGATAACACGTTAAACGAGTGGATAACGCCCATTAAAAATACAGAAAGGATAACCAGTCATGCGAGTGATCGTGGCTGTTGGAAGGCACTTCACAATGTACAAGCCATAATAAAATCCCTTAAGCAATAAAATTCACAATCCCCCAAAATACAAACATAGCTGGGAAGACAAGCAATTTAAATGTGACTCCCAGCTGACACTCATCAGGAAAAACATTGAGAATGACGCTTAAATAAACAGTTGCCCCAAATGGAAGATCAGCTGGAAGAACATGCAATTTAAATGTGGCTCCCAACTGGTACACATCATCTGAAACATTGAAACGACACTTAAACAAATATATAATTGCCCAAAACACAAGATAAGCTGGGAAATACAGCAGGTAGCTGTCACAGCCAACGGGGAGCAAGCAGGCAAGTTTCACAATTAGTGGGGTTAGCTAATGTCTGTGGATCAATGGGAAGGCTCAACAGTTCATATTCAAAAGTAAAAGACTTAAAACACGCTCCAGAAGTAGCAATAACGGTCCGAGTTTTAAACGAGTAGTCAAAGAGCAGATATAGTGAGGAGGAACTTCGGTCTTGCAGAACACACTGTAACAGTAATGAGCTTACTGAAATGAGGAAACTTTATACCTTTGCATAAAAAGGGGGATAGATCTGATGTCAACAATTACCGTCCAATCTCCCTTCTAACAGCTTTATCCAAAATTTTTGAGAAAGTAATGTATTCAAGAGTAGCTTCACATATCTGTAAAAATGAAGTACTAACAAAATGTCAGTTTGGTTTCCAGAAAGGTTTTTCAACAGAAAATGCCATATATGCTTTCACCAGTCAAATTTTGAATGATCTGAATAACCGAACACCACCCATTGGGATTTTTTGTGATCTCTCAAAGGCTTTTGATTGTGTAAATCATGAAATTCTGCTAGACAAGCTCAAGTATTGTGGCATGAGTGGGACAGTGCACAAATGGTTTAATTCGTACCTAACTGGAAGAGTGCAGAAAGTTGAAATAAGTAGTTCTCGTAACATGCAAAGATCAGCACATTCCTCAAACTGGGGAACTATCAAGAATGGGGTTCCACAAGGGTCGGTCTTGGGTCCTTTGTTGTTCTTATTATATATTAATGACTTGCCATTCTATATTCATGAAGAGGCAAAGTTAGTTCTCTTCGCTGATGATACAAGTATAGTAATCACACCTGAGAAACAAGAATTAACTGATGAAATTGTCAATACTGTCTTTCAGAAAATTACTAAGTGGCTCCTTGTAAACGGACTCTCACTGAATTTTGATAAGACACAGTACATACAGTTCCGTACAGTGAATGGTATGACGCCATTAATAAATATAGACCTTAATCAGAAGCATATAGCTAAGGTAGAATATTCCAAATTTTTAGGTATGTCCATTGATGAGAGATTAAATTGGAAGAAACACATTGATGATCTGCTGAAACGTTTGAGTTCAGCTACTTATGCAATAAGGGTCATTGCAAATTTTGGTGATAAACATCTTAGTAAATTAGCTTACTACGCCTATTTTCACTCATTGCTTTCATATGGCATCATATTTTGGGGTAATTCATCACTGAGGAATAAAGTATTTATTGCACAAAAGCGTGTAATCAGAATAATAGCTGGAGTCCACCCAAGATCATCCTGCAGACATTTATTTAAGGATCTAGGGATATTCACAGTAGCTTCTCAGTATATATACTCTCTTATGAAATTTGTTATTAACAACCAAACCCAATTCAAAAGTAATAGCAGTGTGCATAACTACAATACTAGGAGAAAGGACGATCTTCACTATTCAAGATTAAATCTAACTTTGGCACAGAAAGGGGTGAATTATACTGGCACTAAAGTCTTTGGTCACTTACCAAATAGTATCAAAAGTCTGACAGATAACCAACAAGTATTTAAGAAGAAATTAAAAGAATTTCTGAATGACAACTCCTTCTACTCCATAGAGGAATTTTTAGATATAAATTAAGAAAAAAAGAAAAAAAACAAAAATATTAAAAAAATAAAAAAAATAAAAATAAAAATAAAGAAAAACAAAAAACACAAAAAAAATTGTTTTATTAACTTAAGTATGTTGTTAAATTAACCTAATTATGTCATGTATTGGAAAATTCGACTCGTTCACATCATTACGAAATATCGTATTCATGATCCATGGAACTAGTATTAATCTAATCTAATCTAATCTAATCTAATCTATCAAACTGTCAACTTTTCTTAAGCCAATGTCTCTGCTCAGAGTCCAGGGAATAGGAACATGTCCGCTGCCAGAACTACCCCGCCAACACACATCAGAAGGGAACAGTAATCTGCCCAATTAAGACTACAGATGAGAATACCTACGGTGTAGGGAATATTAACTTAAACTGAAAGCGACTACACATATAAGTTACAAGCCCAACACTCCTTAAAATTACTTGCAAATTACAAGGCGAAACATTAGCGAATGTTAATGCAATGACTAGGGCACACTCATCTACAAGGGCGTCTTGTCTCCCACACAGACTATGTTACAATTTTAATTTCATCAAGTCAATTTATAACAGAGAATAGTCGTACATCTGCACAGAATATGACCTGCAACAACAAAGTACCATCAGTCACACTCACCAATGATCATACACACAATCACTCGGAGGCACATTAACATAACAGATCTAAACCCAATGTCGCCTTACGATATTAAGTACCCAAAAAATAAACCAACACTTAATTTCACTCAACTGTGAGGAAGCCATGGGTTCCAGGATTCCAAGCCAGGGTGTTTATTGCCTCCAGTCTGTACAGGCCCAAAAGCAACAACTTGCCGGCCACGTGCCCTCCAGCTAATTGTCAGTATCAGGGTCACAAAAACAACACCTGAATCGACCAAAGACCCTAGATCCAGACTTATGATCAGATCGATATCGGCAACCCAAGTAGTTAGTGGTGCCAGCGGAGTGCCATGCCGCCAAAATCAAAGCCGCCACGGCTCAGCGTGCATGCGCAATTGTTCTTGTCCTCATTAGCCCAATCGGCACAGAAAAAAATGGTGACGTTATCACTTTTGTTTGTTCGAAAGTCGGAAACATTATACAACGACTTTCTCGATCACGTGATATTCTCGCATACTAGCCTTCATGTTGGCACGTTCATTCCTCTTGTAGAGGCCACATCTTACACTTTGCATAACGCACGGTCGACTAATTCCTTATGCTGTTGCTGTGTCTGTGGTGGAAAAATCTACTAGTTCTCTCATACTATACGGCGACTGATGATTCATTAGGACACAGCTAATTCCAGAGTGGCCAAACCGTTTCTTCTCACAGCAGAGTCACCGCCTCACTCTCTTCCGAGTGTCGAACCTATACCGCTTGTTGCCCCACACACCAGGTGTTTTATTTCATCTCATTTTTAAAAAATCCAGTCTAAATTTAACTTTGTAGCGTACTCGTTCCTCTCGTTTCTTCTTCTATGCACGTTTTCGCAAACATCTGCACCTCGCTCTTCTCGCTTCGTCGAAAAATCTACCCTGCCGAGAAAATTCATTTCGTAACTACATGTCACCAAACATATACAGAATTTACATCTGGCTAAGCCCCTTCGGAGCGTCAAACACTCCTAAATTACAAATTTCACTGGTAGGAACTAATGGCGCCTGGAGTTACATAACCACCAGACACGACTTGCACTACGTCTGTTAGCATCCTCACACTGCAGTACATTGTTCTGTGTTCCTTCTGTCAGTCTCCAAGGCTCGGATTTGAGAATAATGTGCATTCTACTGCCTGGTTCTCGGTTCTTGCACTATCACATCAGTGCTGAAGGCATTTTCAACGTTTATCTTTCATGATTCCACACTGGCTCCAACTTCCAACTCCATTTATACACGCAAGGTCAGTCCCCCATTTTCTTCCCTTGAACATCGCCAACATCCTCTAACTCACAGATATTGGCTGGCTATGTACTATCTTACATATCTTCACTCTCAACAGATAGATGGACTGTAGTGAAAGCAAGTTAGAATTCCTTTCCAGCTTCCTGTATCATAACATGCTCAGCACAAGCTCTACCAGTGAAATCTTTACCTTGTACTATTTCCTTCTCTGTTATTATCCTAACGTTCTCACTTTTCGCTGTACAGTCTGGCAACACACTGTCCGCTGTTAAATGACAGCCGTGACCAATACTTTCAGAACTGGCTCACCATACGATTTACTTAACTTACTCTTTGCTCTCTGGTCTTTGCAGATTTCGTTTGTCCCCCTAAATTCGCCCTTTATGACTTCCTGCGTCACTGATCCATTGCTTCAGGATCCAAATCTGTTTCAGCCGTGATCTCTTTTCAATTAAAGGTGCCTCTTGTTTGTTAAGTAGTTCGTCTCTCCATACGTCTTCGTAATACGCTCGGGAAGTGAAACCTCATTCCTTTCTGCAGTAGGTTTTATTGATAATGTGCCGCGCTGGCTCAATCGACCGTCACTAAGCGCGCCAGAACCTGATTTGGCGTGACTTACTGCAGCTGCTTTTGAATCGGTTTCATTGCTAATTATTTAATTCTGTATCCTTCCCTTTCCTGTCATGTTTTCGAAACTTTGTCTTGCGGCTCTACAGATCTGCAAGGTGCCTCAACCATTTCCTGATCTAAATGACTATGCATTCTGCACATTCTGTTCTTTTATTAGAGGTTCTAAACCACTTTCCGGCGAAATTACCGTAGCATCCACCTTACACTTTTGGCGTATCCACCGTCTTCGATTAGCAACTTCCCATCTCAGTTTGTGAATTCTTACGACTGCTTCCCTTGTCCGACCGTGGCGTTCACGGATTTTCGATTCCCGTTCTTTGCCCAATGCTACTACTTCTATCCAAAAACTATTTTTCTGTAACCACGTCTCAAAATCACATTTTTGAAAACTGTATCCCATCGCCTTCCTGGATTCAAAAATAATACCTCGTAGTTATAACTAAAGCTTAGCCAGAAAGTACATCACACCGTTTACCTACACACACAACATATATTCATCATATTTCACACATAAATATATAAAACCCCTCCAAAATTTTCTACGCTGATAACCATTAAGAGGTGGAAACGAATCCACGAAACTAGAAAGATACCTGAGATTTAATTGCATATGTTAGTTACTTGAGCCAGCAATCGTTATAGAGAATACTACGTTTCGGTATATTCACGTCAAGAGCCTTTAATTTCCAGTCAGTAACGAACTGGCTGTTCACATAGCAGCCAGACGTCTCAGCAGTCAGTTGTCTAAAAGTTATACCAGCCCACCAATTGCGTAATTGTTTCCCTGTAACAAAATCTGCCACCTGATGTGGCGAAAAGTTAAAAACCAATAAACTTGACTTGCTACTCGCTTTCGCTAGAAGCTTTACAGAATGTGTTACATCCTCCTCATGTCGCATCAATTTAACCAAACGCTGCCCTCACAAGCAGCAAATAGCCTCACATCGCAGACCATGGGAAAAACTAAAAAAAAAGAAAAAAAATACTGTGCTAAATGCTTTCGGTCAACTCTGCAGCACCTTCTGAGCCCTTCACTGTCAGGGCTGTTTTGTCAATTTTTTTTTTTGTTTTTTGACAGGCGGGACATTTTTATTACGTGGATGTTCTTTTCTTAGCACGGCCCAGACGTTCACCTTCTGCCAGGGAGAATATCGTCATCCGGAAGGAATGCTTTCAGCTCAGCTACCCAAAGGATTTAATTTTTTTGTTTTTTTTTCCTTTTTCTCTACGTTTTTTATCCCCTACAGTTCCCTCTAGTACAAAGGAAGTCAAAATTTTCTAGTGTCTTAACAGATGTCCTATCAACCTGTCCCTTCTCCTTGTCAGTGTTTTAAACATATTCCTTTCCTCTCCGATTCTGCGCAGAGCCTCCTCATTCCTTACCTTATCAGTCCACTTAATTTACAACATTCGTCTGTAGCATCACATCTCAAATGCTGCGATTCTCCTGTTTTCCGGTTTTCCCTACAGCACATGTTTCGCTGTCACACAATGCTGTGCGCCAAAACTACATTCTCAGAAATTTCTTCCTATGTTTGATATTAGTAGACTTCTCTTTGCCAGGAATGCCCTTTTTGCCAGTGCTAGTCTGCTTTTGGTGTCCTTTTAGCTCCGTCCTTCATTGGTTATTTTTCTGCCTAGGTAGTAGACTTCCTTAATTTTATCTATTTCGTTACCATCAATCCCGGTATTAAGTTTCTCGCTGTTCTCCTTTCTGCTACTTCTCATTACTTTTGTCTTTCATCGATTTACTCTCAATCCATGTTCTGTACTTATTATACTGTTCATTCCATACAGCAGATCATGCAATTCTTCTTCACTTTCATTGATAGCAATATCAGCGAATCGTATCACTGATAACCTTTCACCTTGAATTTTAATTCCTATCCTGAATCTTTCTTTTAATTCTATCATTGCTTCTTCGATGTATAGATTGAATAGTAGGGGCGAAAGGCTACATCCTTGTCTTACACCCTTTTTAATCAGAGCACTTCGTTCATGGTATTCCATTTACATCATTCCCTCTTGGCCCTTGTACATGTATGTTCCCGTCTCTCCATATAGCTTACCTCTATTTTTGTCAGAACTCTTCGAACGTCTTACATCATTTGACATTGTCGAACGCTTTTTCCAGGTCGGCAAATCCTATGAACTTGTCATAATTTTTCTTTAGTCTTGCTTCCATTATCGACGGCAAGGTCAGAATTGCCTCTCTGGTGCCTTTACCTTTCCTAAAGCCAAACTGATCGTCATCTAACACATCCTCAGTTTCCTTTTCCACGGTGGATACATGCAGTAAACCGCACAGTAGGCTGGGGGCCAAGACGATTTTCCTTAAGACAACGCGAGAGTAGCGCCTACCTGCCGATGCCCGAGTTAGCTGTTCTGTGAAGGACGCGCTCGTTCGGCTCTCAGGGGGTCGGTTTCGGTGCGCCACCCTTTCGACTCTCCTGCCATGTCCCATTAGCGCATCTTAGCACAAGCTCACATGGAAAATCAAATTAAATAGTCAGATTAGACTAAAAGGATGTTAAAAAGTGAAGATGAAATCAGCACTTAGAACCACTGTAATCACATTAACCCGTATCAAAATTTATGTTATCAGATGCTGCCTAACTTAACCCACAAACAGTCGAATTATTTATCAAACGTTAATGAAAAGAGAAGAGCAAAACGGCTTGACGCTTTTCAACAGGAGCTACATTTGTAGAAGTCTATTTCTGATGAGACGAATTCTGTGTCATTATCAGAAGCTATGGTACAGCGTTCTCCCTCCTTTGCAAAAATTGTTGGCTAGGGCACAGATTGTATAGCACATGGTGGTTGGAGTCTTCTGGGCCGCATAAGGAAATTTTGGTATAACGTTCAACACAAAGAGCTTCATTGGTACATTGCCTATATGCAGTGGCTCGTAAGAACGCTGGTGCTGGTGCCAACGCGAAAAATGCCTGATTTGAGGACTCGCAGAGTAGGACCACAATGTCTTTCAATTTCGGGGTTACGTCTGCCCAATAAACGTGATGCCATGCCAAGACCTTCATCGAAACAAGCCTGTGAACATCAAATTCGATGACTGAAACTAAAGCTACAACTTGAGCCTTTTCCATTCCACGCTTGCACAAACATCTGGCGGACTTGTGTCAGTAGCGATAAGTTTATGTTTCGGTGTTGGCGATTGTTAGCAGACAGCTATCATCGCTGCAACTGGTCTCCAACTGCAGCGTCAGCGTACCTGTAAAATACCGACTCGTCATGATAATGGTCAGTTTGATTATAAAATTATCTGCGTGTTGTGTGTGGTCGTATGGGGATCTGTTTGTGAGTTGTATGTTCGCCCTCCCTGCTTGTGCCGATTAGTTTGCTATATGCGAGCACATGGCGATGCCAGTCAGACTTGCTGTAATACAGGGGTTCGTCGGAAAGACGTTGTTTACGTGATTTAATCCTTCCATAGGTGTTAATTTTCCCCAACGAAAATGTTTTCGGGCGGTTATGTTTCCACCTGTTGTTATGATTGTAGTTTCCCAGATTCAGGAAGAAGGAGTTGTTCGAGTGTCTCGAGTTCTTGTGTAATCATGTGGTGAATGTTTTTAATACCTAGACGAAAGTATCGACACGTAATTCATTATGTAAATCCGAGGCTGTGTGTACCGTGCAGCACTACTTATGATCCGTAAAACTTTGTTCCATGTGACCAGCAGGCATCGCAGACGTGTTCGAGGTGCGTAACCCCAGACTGTGGCTGCGAGTGTCATCAGAGGCCTGCCGTCATGTACATGGACCTCGACCCGCTTCTATTCAGTGTGCTCTGCCTGTTAAGCACAGGGTACAGTTGTTTGAGCCGCGCATACGGTTTGTTGGGGCTGTGTTCCAAGTGGTCAACACATATGAGTTTCCAATCCATCGAGACACCGAAGTAGCGAGTTTCTCACGGAAACGTATTGGGTATGTCTTAGAGTTATTTGTCTACAGTGTTGGTGTTTCGTTCTGCGTAAGAACAGAGCTGCCTCGAAGTTGTTGACGTTTACCTTGCTACTCCAATTCCCCAACCAATGCTCCACGTTTCTGACTGCTGTCTGTAATCAAGAGTAAATGTTTGATCGTTTTCAGTCTTGCACTAAGATGGCAGTGTCATCTCTGCAGATGGCGACCGTCGTGTTCTCTGTTGTTGGAACATCATTAGTGTTAAAAGAGAGGGCCGCCAGGATGCGGTCTTGGGGTACTCAGGCTTGTATACCGTGTCGTGGTGATTGTTTGCTCCGGATGTTAGTGTTAAAACTTCAGTTTGTGGGAGTGTGTCAGACATATGAGTGCGACTGGGGAGCCAGCGTTGCTTAGTTTGCTGATGAGGCCGTTGTGTCAAAGATGGCTGAAGGCTTTTCCAATGTCCAGGAATACAGCTCCCCGTTGTAGCCGTCTGTTATACACTACTGGGCATTAAAATTGCTACACCAAGAAGAAATGCAGATGATAAACAGGTATTCACTGGACAAATACATTATACTACAACTAACATGTGATTACATTTTCACACAATTTGGGTGCATGGGTCCTGAGAAATCAGTACCCAGAACAACCACCTCTGGCCGTAATACTCCTGGGCATTGACTCAAACACAGCTCGAATGGCGTGTACAAGTACAGCTGCCCATGCAGCTTCAACACGATACCACAGTTCATCAAGAGTAGTGACTGGCGTATTGTGACCAACCAGTTGCTCAGCCACCATTGACCAGACGTTTTCAATTGGTGAGAGATCTGGAGAATGTGCTGGCCAGGGCAGCAGTCAAACATTTTCTGTATCCAGAAAGGTCCGTACAGGACCTGTAACATGCGTTCGTGCATTATCCTGCTGAAATTTAGGGTTTCGCAGGGATCGAATGAAGGGTAGAGCCACGGGTCGTAACACATCTGAATGTAACGTCCGCTGTTAAAGTGCCGTCAATGCGAACAAGAGGGGACCGAGACGTGTAACCAATGGCACCCCATACCATCATGCCGGGCGATACGCCAGTATGGCGATGACGAATACACGCTTCCAATGTGCGTTCACCTCGATGTCGCCAAACACGGATGCGACCATCATGATGTTGTAAACAGAAGCTTGATTCATCCGCAACAATGACGTTTTACCATTCGTGCACCCAGGTTCGTCGTGGAGTACACCATCGCAGGCGCTCCTGTCTGTGATGCAGCGTCAAGGGTAACCGCAGCCATGGTCTCCGAGCTGATAGTCCATGCTGCTGCAAACGTCATCGAACTGTTAGTGCAGATGGTTGTTGTCTTGCAAACGTCCCCATCTGTTGACCCAGGGATCGAGACGTGGCTGCACGATCCGTTACAGCCATGTGGATAAGATGCCTGTCATCTAGACTGCTAGTGATACGAGGCCGTTGGGAACCAGCACGGCGTTCCGTATTACCCTCCAGAACCCACAGATTCCACATTCTGCTAACAGTCATTGGATCTCGACCAACGCGAGCAGCAATGTCGCGATACGATAAACCTCAATCGCGACAGGCTACAATCCGACCTTTATCAAAGTCGTAAACGTGATGGTACGCATTTCTCCTCCTTACACGAGGCATCAAAACAACGTTTCACCAGGCAACGCCGTTCAACTGCTGTTTGTGTATGAGAAATCGGTTGGAAACTTTCCTCACATCAGAACGTTGTAGGTGTCACCACCGGCGCCAACCTTGTGCGAATGGTCTGAAAAGCTAATCATTTGCATATCACAGCATCTTCTTCCGGTCGGTTAAGTTTCGCGTCTGTAGCACGTCATCTTCGTGGTGTAGCCATTTTAATGGCCAGTAGTGTATGTTCCACCACGCGGAGGAGTTGTTGCGTTGTTGTGATTCCTGCGGCCGAATTGCTCCGGCCTCAGGGTGTTGCTGTTGATGAAGTGCCTAGTGAGTCTTTTTAGGATCGCCTACTCAACAATCGAGCGATCTCAGCAGGCTGATGAGTCAATAATTTTGTGGGAGGGAGTGGACTTTCCCAGGCTTCCTGAACTTCAGGCATTGACGATCTCCAATAGGTGACTGTTAGTAACGCACGATGACATTCGTGATGTGTATTAGACATTCGAGTTCTATGGCTTTATCCTTGAACTCCTTGAGTGCATAATTCTGAATGACGTCGAGATCAGGAGCTTAAGCTGAGCAATGCGTAGTAGCCCAATTGCGTGTTAGCACGTCTAATTTCGTCGTGCGCAGGCTGGGTTACAATTCGTGTAACCTAGATGGTGTAAGGATGTTCTCTGCTAGGTGCCAAGAGAGAGTAAATGATTGAGTCGACAAACCAGTGTAAGGTCAGTAGGTGGCAGATGATGTGCAGGGACGACATGGTTGCGTAATTCACGTAAAAGTCTAGAGGAGGGCTTTTCCTAGAAGATCCTGCCAAATGGCTGGTGGTGATGATGAATCATATTATACAAAAGCACAGGCACAGAGTTTCAGACTGCTTTGTCGCCGACTGCAGCAGAATCCTCAGTGAGAGTGGTTTGGAGCGCGCGTGCGGCAGCCACGCGCATCGATCTGTCTCCACCGCTGGCCGTGCCGTGCCGTGCTGTGGCACTGGGCGGCCCGGCGCCGCGTGGCCTGGCGCTGCGGCAGCCACACAGCGCTGAAGGCGGCGCCAGGCCTGCTAGCCGGCAGCCTCTGTCTGCCCACAGCAAGTTGCGGTCACGGCCAACTCCCTCTCTGCTCCAGAGCCACTCCCACCACTAAAGTTATTATTTCATTATTTTTGGAAAATGGTTTGGTTAGATTTTCTTCGCCCTAACATGTTTTGTTACTGCTGTGCTGACATCGGCGCCTTTTATTTACTGTTTACTCTGAACTAAACGTCAATATTATTTAGTACCACTGCAATATTTTTTTCTTAATTCTTCTTTGTATTATTTTACTGGATGATGTGACAACCCCCTCTCTGTTCCCTCTCTCTCTACCTCCCTCCCTCTCAACCTCCCTATCTCCCTCCCCCTCTAATTCTTGTCTTTCTGTCTGTCTCTCTTTATTCGAATCGGTCAAAACTTAGACTAAAAGACAGCAAAGACTTGGAGAGCAAACAGCACACAATAGACCATGGCTGTGGCTTACCTGGATAATGGTAAGACAATGCGGAACGAGTCATCATGAAAACAGAAGCGGCTAAGAAGTGTTCACCAAAGTCTACAGTAGCGACTGTAGCTTGAGAATACGTTCGTTTAGAACTGGAGAAATGACGTCTGGTGAATCCTTCTTTTTCAAATTTTGGAGCAAAATTTTAAGAAGAAACAAACTGCAACAGAACTTATGGCTATTAAGGCAGTTATTACACTTTTAGTAAAAGCCGCAAGCTACGAGTCACCAGATGCAAAAAGTTTTCTCAGGCAAAAGGTATCCATATATGTCGACTACTAAAAATGCTTGGTGTGCCGCTTTAAAGCCGGGAGATGAAATGCAAGTCACTTGTAACAGACAAATTTAAATGGCGCCTTTAAAGTAAAGATAGTAAGAAGTAGTTGCCTTCAGCTAATATGAGGGTTGGAACTTTAATAGTGGTAACTATTTATTTCCAGCTCGTACAAAATAGATACGTGTTTCAAAATTTTACTGACCGTCAAAGTAGTCACCAGCATTGTGTATAAGCCGTTGCTAGCGACGTGGAAGTCGTGGGATGCTCCTAGCAGTGCCAGTTGTCTTGAGAGTTGCGCAGTCCGCAGCTCGTGCTCGTGCGGTAGCGTTCTCGCTTCCCACGCCCGGGTTCCCGGATTCGATTCTCGGCGGGATCAGGGATTTTCTCTGCCTCGTGAAGACTGGGTGTTGTGTGCTGTCCTTAGGTTAGCTAGGTTTAAGTAGTTCTAAGTTCTAGGGGACTGATGACCATAGATGTTAAGTCCCGTAGTGCTCAGAGCCATTTGAACAATTTTTTTGGGAGTTGCGCGGCGCTGTCTACTGCCCGACGAATGTTTAGCAGTTCTGAAGCGAATGCTGTGCATTGTGTCCTTCAGTTTAGAAATCGAGTTGAACTTACGAGGGCTTGTGTCAGGGGAGTGCAGTAGGTGGTATAGCACTTAGCAGCCCCATCAGTCAAACAAATCAGTAACAGCTTACACTGTGCGCGCTTGAGCGTTGTCCTGCAAAATGATGGTCAGGTCCTGCAGAAAGTGCCATCACTTCTGTCTCTATGCTGTTCATTTTTGGAACACAACCTACGACCAGCTTAGAGACAAAAGTGATACCACTTTCTGCGGGACCTGACCATCATTTTGCAGGACAATGCTCAAGCAAGTACAGTGCAAGCTGTTACTGATTTGTTTGACTGATGGGGCTGCCAAGTGCTATATCACCTACTGCACTCCCCTGACATAATCTCTCGTAAGTTCAACTCATTTCTAAACTGAAAGAAACAATGCACAGCATTCGCTTCAGCACTGCTAAAAATTCGTCGGGCAGTAGACCGCGCCGCTCCAGCTATCAACACAACTGGCACTGCTAAGAGTATCCTACGACTTCCACGTCGCTGGCAACGGGTTATACACAATGCTGGTGACTACTTTGCAGGTCAGTAAAACTTTAAAACACGCATTTATTTTGTACGGGCTGTAAATAAATAGTTGCCACTATTACAGTTCAAACCCTCGTATGTCGGCCAAGGTTATCAACTTGTTAAACAGAATTGCTCAGGTATAACTATAGACTGTTGGCAATTCGCCAAAATTCTGAAATACGCTTATTATTCCTACTACATAACGTAAACGAAGTTGTAATAACAGGGTGTCATTAACATCTGTACTCATTCACGTAGTATGCCCTAGCCGACGCGCCCTCCCTTCAAGTTTTCATTATTCTTGTGCGTCTTTTCTGGCAGCTGGGATGTTATCGTGTCGCGTCGACAATGCTAGCTAGCTAACAGTAACCAGCGCTGGGTGTCAGTAGTCTTTTCCGGTCGGCTGAGCTACAATCTGAGTAAAAGAGTTACGGAAAACGGACAAGTGAAGGTTAAAGAAAGAAGTGTCTAAGAAGTTTGATACGAGGAAGTGCTAAAAAGTAATGCCTCCGAATTTTTTATGTCAAAACTCAACCAATTACAATTAAAACAAACGTTATTAATTTTCCACGTCTTTATACTTGATGTATTTGCAGCCCTCTGCCGCTAGAGGGCTCCGAATAGTAGCGTGTAACATTGCGGTATATAATGTAACTGTGTCGGTGCGTGAGGAACAGCGTGCTGTAATCGGGTTTCGAATTCGAAGATTTCGTCCACACATGGAGCACGTCTCCTTCAGCATGCCAATGCCGGACGACACACGAGCGCTGCGACATCTGCAACAACCAGATGCCTTCGGTTCACTGTCATCGATCATCCTCCATACAATCGGAACTTGGCCCTATCCGATTTTGATCTGTTTCCAAAACTTAAGAATTTCTTCTATGAGGACACTTTTGTAATCATGAAGCGTTGCATGCAGTGGTGAGCTTGTCAGTCTGTCAACAGAGTCAAACAGTCTACAGTAACTGTATCAACGAACCGGCCTCTCGTTGGGAGAAATGTTTTCATCGCCTGTGTGACTGTGTTGAGAAACAAAATATCTGCACATCAAGAATAAAGGCATAGAATGTCAATAACGTTTGTTTCATTTAAAAACTTTTAACAGTTTGCAAATAAAAAATTCGGAGACATTACTTTTCAACACCCTCTCGTATGTAAAGGCCAATTAGAACGTGTTACTCAGAGAGTCTTTCGCGTTGATCAGAAATAATTTTACGTGACCGTAAGTCAATTTACGCAATTCGTGTGAATAATAATTGTTAAAATGAAGACCTGGATGTGGAATAATTTGTAAGCGAGCTTACTACATTTATAATCAGATTCGTACTGAATTAGCGTGAACAAGCTGTGGCTAGTCTGAAATGAACGGACTTTGAACTGGGAATTACATCATTGTGAATTAAATGGTCATAGTTAGGCATGTTCTATTGTTTGAATATTAATGAAGTGGCTCAACGCAGATGGTCTTTTATTGCAGAGCATCCTTGTCACTACTGGTTATTAATTTTGTGTGGTAATTAATTACACACACGTCACGGGCAGTGGGCGGGTTTCATCATTTGGTGGACGGGTTTCATCATTTGGTGGGCGTGGCTTGTTTGTAAGTTGCCTCCTTTCGAGAGATCTCATTGCCTTCAAATTACATGTACGGTAGTATTGTGGGAAAATGGTGGAGGGGGTTAAAAAATATGTCATTTCGTACCTTGCCGCCTCAACTTTGTATGACAGATCTTGAATTTATGAATCACAAGTACATTAGTTTAGTAATTGCTGTCAACAGCCGGCCGCGGTGGCCGTGCGGTTCTAGGCGCTGCAGTCCGGAACCGCGCGACTGCTACGGTCGCAGGTTCAAATCCTGCCTCGGGCATAGATGTGTGTGATGTCCTTAGGTTAGTTCGGTTTAAGTAGTTCTAAGTTCTAGGGGACTGATGACCTAAGATGTTAAGTCCCATAGTGCTCAGAGCCATTTGAAACTTTTTTTTTTTTTTTTTTTTTTTTTTTTTTTTTTTTTTTTTTTTTTTTTTTTGCTGTCAGCATTTCGTTAATTAGTAGTTGTAACAGGCCATAAGCGTAGGAAACTGATTTACTGAAGCTAAGGAACTAGTTTTATGCTAGATTTCAAATGAGCGACTCGAGGCACCAAATTAAATTGTCAAATTACATAAATTTCACGTTTGCTTATGAAGTTGGACAACCGAATACACAGTCACCATCTTACTAATTATACACTGAAACAAGCCGAAAACATAATTTTAAAGAACATTAGCAAACAAAACACTTGTAATTTATTTTGAAGTTAATGATGTTTATTTTCATAGAAACCACATTTACTTACGAATTTTCAAATTAGTTGCATAATGTACTCGGTAATGTATTATTTACTAGTTAAGATTCGATTACTTGATTATCAAAACGTATGTAACTTCACACAGAATTTTTGTCATAGGCATAAAAAATGCAATTGTGTAAAATAATAGAAACTTCTCTGATTCAAATAATTTGGACAGTTTTAATGTTATTGTGGGGTTGTTTAAACTATACACCATCACAATCATGATTTACAGACTTTCTAAGGACCAATACTGCACTTCGTTCATTTCTTTCCAATGTTTGTAATTACTGGATATTAAATACATAAACTAATTTAATATCACGGTTCCAGGATGTTCTAGAACAATGCAGTTTATTATGAATACCAGCGCTTGGTGGCAAAGACATACAGTGCTGATGTACGAGTAGATCTCAGTCGTTTTTCGCATTTAGCTGAGTGGAGGAGGAGGAGATTGGTGTTTAACGTCCCGTCGACAACGAGGTCATTAGAGAAGGAGCACAACTTCGGATTAGGGAAGGATGGGGAAGGAAATCGGCCGTGCCCTTTCACAGGAACCATCCCGGAATTTGCCTGAAGCGATTTAGGGAAATCACGGAAAACCTAAATAAGGATGGCCGGACGCGGGTTTGATCCGTCGTCCTCCCGAATGCGAGTCCAGTGTGCTAACCACTGCGCCCCCTCGCTCGGTTAGCCAAGTGAAAACGTATGCTACACTGTGTTTTATATGCACTTCGTTATGGACCTGTTTTCGATAGTGAACAGCTTCTGGAGGTGCTTTGGAAGGGGGTCATATGAAATAGTGGAAGTAATCTCTGCTGCCGTGACTATGTTTTCATCTGCGTATCTTCTGAGAAGGTCAATTGCTAGTTTTCTCATTCGCTATAGAAACAAACCAAGAACCTCAAGAATCACCATGAAGACAACGGTTGCCACAAATCAGTAGAAAAAAAAGATGAATATTTTGTTTTCTACATTGAAATGGCACTCTTCATTGATGCATAAATGCACAAAATCTTACCAGAATGAGATTTTCACTCTGCAGCGGAGTGTGCGCTGATATGAAACTTCCTGGCAGATTAAAACTGTGTGCCCGACCGAGACTCGAACTCGGGACCTTTGCCTTTCGCGGGCAAGTGCTCTACCAATTGAGCTACCGAAGCACGACTCACGCCCGGTACTCACAGCTTTACTTCTGCCAGTACCTCGTCTCCCACCTTCCAAACTTTACAGAAGCTCTCCTGCGAATCTTGCAGAACTAGCACTCCTGAAAGAAAGGATATTGCGGAGACATGGCTTAGCCACAGCCTAGGGGATGTTTCCAGAATGAGATTTTCACTCTGCAGCGGAGTGTGCGCTGATATGAAACTTCCTGGCAGGAGAGCTTCTGTAAAGTTTGGAAGGTAGGAGACGCGGTACTGGCAGAAGTAAAGCTGTGAGTACCTGGCGTGAGTCGTGCTTCGGTAGCTCAGTTGGTAGAGCATTTGCCCGCAAAAGGCAAAGGTCCCGAGTTCGAGTCTCGGTCGGGCACACAGTTTTAATCTGCCAGGAAGTTGCACAAAATCTTAGTTGATATACTGAGGAAGTGCATGAGAGTCAACAATGTAACTCATTTTATGTAAACAGCTGCAAAAGGGCCCATTTCATAGTCATATATGGAAACTAATTAAAACCTTTAACCAACTGCATCGCCAGTTGGTCCGCAAAATTTAGGTCTACGAGGATGTCCACATTTCAAAAGTAACAGCTCACATAAATTTTGAATTATTAATGATAACACTGACTTCTTACAGCTGGAAGAAATAGAGTGAAACTGAAAAGGAAAGTAACTCTCAATTTAATAAACTGAAGCGTGTAAACTGACGATCACGCAATAGAGTGTTAGATTTTAATAACCAAGTTTATCAGATAAGTAATCAAACGTATTTTCTTTGCCTGCAGTGATTAATACGTAAAATCGGAAGCCACGAATGTTGACAGCCTATACAAGGGAAAGAAATTTTCGCCATGGAAGGCGAATTACCTGATTGTACCTGTTCTACTGTCTTTACCTACTGCTCAACTTAGTCTGTAACGCTCATCGATACCAGCCTATACAAGGGAAAGCAAGTTTCGCCATGGAAGGCGAATTACCTGATTGTACCTGTTCTTCTGTCTCTACCCACTGTTCGACTTAGTCGGTAACGCGCATCGATACCAGACAATCGCTGCAATCCATATCGACGAATAGGAGGCCCTCCCGAACACCACGCCTCGTCTCTCAGTACTTCAGCGCCATCGCACTGAGGTCAACACAGCGCTGAGCTAGGAAGATCTCTGCCGTTGTTTGTGACCTCAGTTCAATCAACAACATCGTGAAGGAAAAGTGATCGTGAAGTTTCAGATGAACATGAACTTTACTTAAATTTGAACATTGTGCTTCAAGAAAACAGTTTATGATTGTAAACATCAAGTGATGCTTTCATAGTCAATGACAGCTGTAAATATTCTACATTCTGCTGTGGGAAAGAACAGTGTCAAGTTAAGCAATTTTTTTTATCCATCGATGTAAGAAAGTGAACTAATGTTTCATTTGTTGTGATTAAAAATGAGCCATCTTTCAGAGCGGTCAAAGACCACACAGCTGTCGCCGGCTGGTTGAAGTTTCATCTGCTCACAATACTTATTAAGATATTGTGGTCTGCACAGGAGCTCACCGCACGCAATAATAGACACTCCCATAAGAGAGCTCACTACTCGCTTTGGAGCACTGTATGTGGTGTAGAACTGGTAACAGGTGGTCACATGACCCTCCTCCGCTGCCGTAAAACTTGGCAGTGAAGTTGTGTATAGATGCCAGTCGTGTGTGTAGAATCAGTGCAATAACGTGGGTCAACATGTAGACGTGACAATGTCAGAAAGGTGACATCGCGTTTAGACGTGCCCACGACACAACCGAAATTGAAGCTTTCCGATTTGTTGGTGTATCACTGCGGTTTCTTCGATGGATGGTGTACCACTGGCAGCCATGTAACGCGACGCAACAGAAGTCGCAAAAAGACGCTAAGCTACAGGGACCAGAGACGAGTGTCAGGCATTGTCAGTGAAAGCCCACGTCAAATCTGACAGAAGTAGTTACTGTCTACATCTACATCTACATACATACTCCGCAATCCACCATATAGTGCGTGGCGGAGGGTACCTCGTACCACTACTAGCATCTTCTCTCCCTGTTCCACTCCCAAACAGAACGAGGGAAAAATGACTGCCTATATGCCTCTGTACGAGCCCTAATCTCTCTTATCTTATCTTTGTGGTCTTTCCGCGAAATGTAAGTTGGCGGCAGTAAAATGGTACTGCAGTCAGCCTCAAATGCTGGTTCTCTAAATTTCCTCAGTAGCGATTCACGAAAAGAACGCCTCCTTTCCTCTAGAGGCTCCCACCCGAGTTCCTGAACCATTTCCGTAACACTCGCGTGATGATCAAACCTACCAGTAACAAATCCAGCAGCCCGCCTTTGAATTGCTTCTATGTCCTCCCTCAATCCGACCGGATAGGGATCCCAAACGCTCGAGCAGTACTCAAGAATAGGTCGTATTAGTGTTTATAAGCGGCCTCCTTTACAGATGAACCACATCTTCCCAAAACTGTACCAATGAACCGAAGACGACTATCCGCCTTCCCCACAACTGCCATTACATGCTTGTCCCACTTCATATAGCTCTGTAATGTTACGCCCAATTATTTAATCGACGTGACTGTGTCAAGCGCTACACTACTAATGGAGTATTCAAACATTACAGGCTTCTTTTTCCTATTCACCTGCATTAATTTACATTTATCTATATTTAGAGTTAGCTGCCATTCTTTACACCAATCACAAATCCTGTCCAAGTCATCTTGTATCCTCCTACAGTCACTCAACGACGACACCTTCCCGTACACCACAGCATCATCAGCAAACAGCCGCACATTCCTATCCATCCTATCCAAAAGATCATTTATGTAGATAGAAAACAACAGCGGACCTACCACACTTCCCTTGGGCACTCCAGATGATCACCTCCGATGAACACTCACCATCGAGGACAACGTACTGGGTTCTATTACTTAAGAAGTCTTCGAGCCACTCACATACTTGGGAACCAATCCCATATGCTCGTACCTTAGTTAGGAGTCTGCAGTGGGGCTCCGAGTCAAACGCTTTCCGGAAGTCAAGGAATATGGCATCCGCCTGATACCCTTCATCCATGGTTCGCAAGATATCATGTGAAAAAAGGGTGAGCGAATGGAAGTCTACCTCAATCAGGTTGTGAGTGCAGGGTGCAAATGGAACAGCATGCAATTAGACATTTGGTGTCGGGTATCTTGCAAAAGGTCGTTGCTCGTAGCGGCGCATAAGGTTACACATTTTCAGTGGGTCAGACAGCACTAAAACTGCACAGTCGTTGACTGGGTGCGTGTAGTGTCGTTTCGACGAATCGTGATTTTCCCTCTCTTTAAATAACGCAAGGCATGGAGTGCACCGACGGACAGATGTGTGTGGAGCATACAGTTTGGACAGTAGATGGTTCTGTGATATTTTGGGATTGTCCTTCGTACCGTGACTTGAGCCCTCTTATTCAGATTACACCTGTCCATGAACCGGCACGTTTATTTCAATATTCTCGGTGACCAAGGGTTGCCCTTTCTTCTACATCTTCATGGTAAGAATGACGTGGCATCTCACCTTCAAAGCTACAACAGTCGTGGTGACAGGATTGCACGCTTACGTTCCTCGTTTCACGACCACTGAGGCACCCCTACCGCACCTTAACTGGCGCGCTATATCACCTGATCTCAATCTCACGGTAAATAGCTGTGACTATTTGCAACAGCGAGTGCGACGTTGTAATCAAAACCCCAGCATCAATTTCTCGCTTCAGCTGAATGTGGCATCACTGAAGAAACTTGTGGAGTGTCTTTCTCCGCGAGATGACGGCATTTAGTAGGCTGGCGATGGTGCTACCTGGTGTTACCCTCATGTTTCCTGAGGGTGACTAATAACTTGTCCGATGTGCTCAAAATTTATTGTTTGCTCCCACGTTGGGCTTCTGTAAGAAACAGGATATGACATGGCAACTTCTTTTAAAAAAACAATACTCTATTTGTACCGTTACTCAATAATCTGTTGTTGTTGTTGTGGTCTTCAGTCCTGAGACTGGTTTGATGCAGCTCTCCATGCTACTCTATCCTGTGCAAGCTTTTTCATCTCCCAGTACCTACTGCAACCTACATCCTTCTGAATCTGCTTAGTGTATTCATCTCTTGGTCTCCCTCTACGATTTTTACCCTCCACGCTGCCCTCCAATACTAAATTGGTGATCCCTTGATGCCTCAGAACATGTCCTACCAACCGATCCCATCTTCTGGTCAAGTTGTGCCACAACCTTCTCTTCTCCCCAATCCTATTCAATACTTCCTCATTAGTTATGTGATCTACCCATCTAATCTTCAGCATTCTTCTGTAGCACCACATTTCGAAAGCTTCTATTCTCTTCTTGTCCAAACTATTTATCGTCCATGTTTCACTTCCATACATGGCTACACTCCATACGAATACTTTCAGCAATGACTTCCTGACACTTAAACCTATACTGGATGTTTACAAATCTCTCTTCTTCAGAAACGCTTTCCTTGCCATTGCCAGCCTACAATTTATATCCTCTCTACTTCGACCATCATCAGTTATTTTGCTCCCCAAATAGCAAAACTCCTTTACTACTTTAAGTGCCTCATTTCCTAATCTAATTCCCTCAGCATCACCCGACTTAATTAGACTACATTCCATTATCCTTGTTTTGCTTTTGTTGATGTTCATCTTATATCCTCCTTTCAAGACACTGTCCATTCCATTCAACTGCTCTTCCAAGTCCTTTGCTGTCTCTGACAGAATTACAATGTCATCGGCGAACCTCAAAGTTTTTATTTCTTCTCCATGAATTTTAATACCTACTCCGAATTTTTCTTTTGTTTCCTTTACTGCTTGCTCAATATACAGATTGAACAACATCGGGGAGAGGCTACAACCCTGTCTTACTCCCTTCCCAACCACTGCTTCCCTTTCATGTCCCTCGACTCTTATAACTGCCATCTGGTTTCTGTACAAATTGTAAATAGCCTTTCGCTCCCTGTATTTTACCCCTGCCACCTTTAGAATTTGAAAGAGAGTATTCCAGTCAACATTGTCAAAAGCTTTCTCTAAGTCTACAAATGCTAGAAACGTAGGTTTGCCTTTCCTTAATCTTTCTTCTAAGATAAGTCGTAAGGTCAGTATTGCCTCACGTTTTCCAGTGTTTCTACGGAATCCAAACTGATCTTCCCCGAGGTTGGCTTCTACTAGTTTTTCCATTCGTCTGTAAAGAATTCGTGTTAGTATTTTGCAGCTGTGACTTATTAAGCTGATAGTTCGGTAATTTTCACATCTGTCAACACCTGCTTTCTTTGGGATTGGAATTATTATATTCTTCTTGAAGTCTGAGGGTATTTCGCCTGTTTCATACATCTTGCTCACCAGATGGTAGAGTTTTGTCAGGACTGGCTCTCCCACGGCCATCAGTAGTTCCAATGGCCTTGTTTCGACTCAGGTCTTTCAGTGCTCTGTCAAACTCTTCACGCAGTATCATATCTCCCATTTCACCTTCATCTACATCCTCTCTATTTCCATAATATTGTCCTCAAGTACATCGCCCTTGTATAGACCCTCTATATACTCCTTCCACCTTTCTGCTTTCCCTTCTTTGCTTAGAACTGGGTTTCCATCTGAGCTCTTGATATTCATACAAGTCGTTCTCTTATCTCCAAAGGTCTCTTTAATTTTCCTGTAGGCGGTATCTATCTTACCCCTAGTGAGATAGGCCTCTACATCCTTACATTTGTCCTCTAGCCATCCCTGCTTAGCCATTTTGCACTTCCTGTCGATCTCATTTTTGAGACGTTTGTATTCCTTTTTGCCTGTTTCACTTACTGCATTTTTATATTTTCTCCTTTCATCAATTAAATTCAATATTTCTTCTGTTACCCAAGGATTTCTACTAGCCCTCGTCTTTTTACCTACTTGATCCTCTGCTGCCTTCACTACTTCATCCCTCAAAGCTACCCATTCTTCTTCTACTGTATTTCTTTCCCCCATTCCTGTCAATTGCTCCCTTATGCTCTCCCTGAATCTCTGTACAACCTCTGATTCTTTTAGTTTATCCAGGTCCCATCTCCTTAAATTCCCACCTTTTTGCAGTTTCTTCAGTTTTAATCTACAGGTCATAACCAATAGATTGTGGTCAGAGTCCACATCTGCCCCTGGAAATGTCTTACAATTTAAAACCTGGTTCCTAAATCTCTGTCTTACCATTATATAATCTATCTGATACCTTTTAGTATCTCCAGGGTTCTTCCATGTATACAACCTTCTTTCATGATTCTTAAACCAAGTGTTAGTTATGATTATGTTGTGCTCTGTGCAAAATTCGACCAGGCGGCTTCCTCTTTCATTTCTGTCCCCCAATCCATATTCACCTACTATGTTTCCTTCTCTCCCTTTTCCTACACTCGAATTCCAGTCACCCATGACTATTAAATTTTCGTCTCCCTTTACAATCTGAATAATTTCTTTTATTTCATCATACATTTCTTCAATTTCTTCGTCATCTGCAGAGCTAGTTGGCATATAAACTTGTACTACTGTAGTAGGCGTGGGCTTCGTATCTATCTTGGCCACAATAATGCGTTCACTATGCTGTTTGTGGTAGCTTACCCGCATTCCTATTTTCCTATTCATTATTAAACCTACTCCTGCATTACCCCTATTTGATTTTGTGTTTATAACCCTGTAGTCACCTGACCAGAAGTCTTGTTCCTCCTGCCACCGAACTTCACTAATTCCCACTATATCTAACTTCAACCTATCCATTTCCCTTTTTAAATTTTCTAACCTACCTGCCCGATTAAGGGATCTGACATTCCACGCTCCGATCCGTAGAACGCCAGTTTTCTTTCTCCTGATAACGACATCCTCTTGAGTAGTCCCCGCCCGGAGATCCGAATGGGGGACTATTTTACCTCCGGAATATTTTACCCAAGAGGACGCCATCATCATGTAATCATACAGTAAAGCTGCATGCCCTCGGGAAAAATTACGGCTGTAGTTTCCCCTTGCTTTCAGCCGTTCGCAGTACCAGCACAGCAAGGCCGTTTTGGTTATTGTTACAAGGCCAGATCAGTCAATCATCCAGACTGTTGCCCTTGCAACTACTGAAAAGGCTGCTGCCCCTCTTCAGGAACCACACGTTTGTCTGGCCTCTCAACAGATACCCCTCCGTTGTGGTTACACCTACGGTACGGCTATCTGTATCGCTGAGGCACGCAAGCCTCCCCACCAACGGCAAGGTCCATGGTTCATGGGGGGGACTCAATAATCTATAACTACATTATTTCATGCCAGTTAGCAAGAAGAGTTCCTGTAGATGTATTCCTGTAAAAAGATGCGACCTGGATGAGAGTTACACTACATGCCATCACATAAAAATATAAAGAATTATACTTCTAGCAGTTCTCTACGGGTCTGACGTTGGGTCCACGGCAGTCAGGTCATTATAGCAAGAACCCCCATACTCCTCCGGCAACCGTCAGTTACTAACGCTTAAAAACAACGTGGGACATAACACTCAAGTAAAGACGCATCACTCAGATTACAACCACACCACTTCTCCTGTCATCATGACAAAGTCTCAGGTCGCACAACCACTGTCTGATCTTAAGGCAGACGCACAGTGCGAGTCGCTCTGGTCCACTCTGTTTCCAGCCGTTGTAGGGGCGTTTGGTTAGTCTGTATTACATAAAATTTTTCTCCCAAACGGAGTAGTTTACTATGAAGAACGAAGTTTTGAACGGTGTCCGTGGTGGGACTCTGATAGATTTTTAGCTTGCGCTGTTGGAACTCGGAATTATCATCAAACTGAAACTTTAATTCCTGACACAGTGCAACTGGGAGTGGCACTGTTGAAGTAATTCAAAGTAAGATAATTTAGATAAGCTGTAGTTAAAAATTAGCTGCACGTTTCTCAGTTACATTACCACTCCTGTGTACGACTCTAGATTAGTGAACAAACAATCATAGACTATTCTCAAACCTTTGCGGCTGATTTTATTGAAAATTTCGTTATTAATCTTAAACCTATGTCTCAATCAGAAACTGTGATTATAGGAACTAGTTATACATGCAAGATTCTGCTTCCAGAGAGGTTATACAGTGTCTAGTCATATTAATATGACCATCTGTCAAAATCCTGACCTGTCAGCTGCGAGATGTTCAGGAAGAGAGTCAAAGAGGTTCTGTAGGGTATCGGCAGAGATGTGGACGCAGGCCGACTCCAGTGCGGCGGTCAGCTGCGCTAGGTGTCTCGGTTTCCATGGCGCCTGCAGCCCGCTAGAGTTTTTCCCACAAATTCTCGATTGAGTTTAAATCCTGGGAGCTTGGTGGCCAGAGGAGTAAGGTAAACTCATCCTGATGCTCTTAGAAGCACGTACGCGCACTAAGAGCTGTGTGACGTGACACGTTGCATTGTCCTGCTGGTGGATGCCACCCTACCAGGCAAAAAAAAATTTCATGTAGGGGTGGGCATGGTCCTCAAGGATAGATGCATGCTTAGTTTGGTCCATTCTACCGTCCATAATGGCGAAGTCACCCAGTGGCAATGGCACGAAAGCATTACCCAGACCATAACGCTCCCTTTTCCGACCTGGAACCTTCCGTCAGTTCCGACAATTGTTACAGGGTGTTTACTTTCAGACGTTTCACGCCGTACTAGCAAATGGCCATTAGTCCGATACAGCATAAAACGTGATTCATCTGAAAAGGACGCTTGTCGCCACTCAATGGACATCCGGCTTCGTCGTCGATGAACAGCAGTCAGCATAGGTGCTTGAATGAGGAGCCTGTTCAGAAGCCCAGACGCAGTAAGGTTTGCTGAACGGTCGTTGAGGAGACGCTGCTGGTAATCCACTGGCTCATCTGGGCGGTCAGTTGGTCAACATTTGCACGTCTGTTTGCCCGTACACATTTCCGCAGCCGTCATTCATCCCTGTCACCTATATACGGTTGCCACCGCGCCAGTTTTGCATAGCGCCATTTTGCCATGCACACCATACTTTAACCACGCCAGCACGCGAATAGTTCAACAACTCAGTCTTTACGGAAATACTTCCACCCTTCGCCCGAAAGCCAATGACGATGTCAGATAAATTGCTCTGTTTCCGCATTTCGAAGACGACTGTATTGTTTTCGCGTTCTCGTCATATGCCTATATGTTGACCGATCCCCCTGGGACATCTTGTATAGAGAGGGAATGATGACTAGCAGTATGGCTCTATACTTGTCCTATTTTCTGTTACCTAATTCTCGTGATCCCTAAGCATGATATATAACGGAAGCAACAGAACCGTCAGACAGTCATCCTTCACACAATCCTTCTCCATATTTATCCAACACGGATTCACGACAACAAAGTCCTCTTCTTTCCACGGAATCTCATTTTAGTTCCCTGATTACGTACTTTACAATTTCATATGAAGTTTATTGTACAAACCAGCTATAGTCCTAGCAACGTGTCTCCGATTCGTTCGATGGCTTCAGTCACTTCTACTTTATCTATGTTCCACTCCGCAAAACTTAGAAACTCTCAGAGAGCAGTTTCACGACTGACGAAACAAAACATGTCGCTCTGCACTCGAGACCAGGCGAGCGGCACTTTGAAGGTTCATGTACACTGGAGTGTCAAAGAAACTGATATGGGCATGCGTATTCAAATACAGAAATACTTAAACAGTAACACTAAGGCGCTGCGGAAAGTCAACGCCTATATAAGACCAAAAGTGACTGGCGCAGTTATTAGATCGGTTGCTACAATGGGAGGTTGTCAAGATTTAAGTGAGTTTGAATGTGGTGTTATAGTCGGCGTATGAGTGATGGGACACAGAATCTCCTAGGTAGCGACGAAGTGGGCATTTTCTCCTACGACCATTTCACGACTGTACCTTGAATATCAGCAATCCGGTAAAACATCAAATCTCCGACATCGCTTCGGCCGGAAAAAGATCCTGCAAGAACGGAACCAACGACGACTGAAGAGAATCGTTCAACGTGACAGAAGTGCAACCCTTCCGCAAATTGCTGCAGATTTCAATGATGTGCCATCAACGAGTGTCAGCATACATCTACATCCTACATTTATACTCCGCAAGCCACCCAACGGTGTGTGGCGGAGGACACTTTACGTGCCACTGTCATTACCTCCCTTTCCTGTTCCAGTCGCGTATGGTTCGCGGGAAGAACGACTGTCTGAAAGCCTTCGTGCGCGCTCTAATCTCTCTAATCTCTCTAATTTTACATTCGTGATCTCCTCGGGAGGTATAAGTAGGGGGAAGCAATATATTCGATACCTCATCCAGAAACGCACCCTCTCGAAACCTGGCGAGCAATCTACACCGCGATGCAGAGCGCCTCTCTTGCAGAGTCTGCCACTTGAGTTTATTAAACATCTCCGTAACGCTATCACGGTTACCAAATAACCCTGTGACGAAACGCGCCGCTCTTCTTTGGATCTTCTCTATCTCCTCCGTCAAACCGATCTGGTACGGATCCCACACTGATGAGCAGTACTCAAGTATAGGTCGAACGAGTGTTTTATAAGCCACCTCCTTTGTTGATGGACTACATTTTCTAAGCACTCTCACAATGAATCTCAACCTGGTACCCGCCTTACCAACAATTAATTTTACATGATCATTCCACTTCAAATCGTTCCGCACGCATACTCCCAGATATTTTACAGAAGTAATTGCTACCAGTGTTTGTTCCGCTATCATATACTCATACAATAAAGGATCCTTCTTTCTATGTATTCGCAATACATTACATTACATTTGTCTATGTTAAGGGTCAGTTGCCACTCCCTGCACCAAGTGCCTATCCGCTGCAGATCTTCCTGCATTTCGCTACAATTTTCTAATGCTGCAACTTCTCTGTATACTACAGCATCATCCGCGAAAAGCCGCATGGAACTTCCGACACTATCTACTAGGTCATTTATATATATTGTGAAAAGCAATGGTCCCATAACACTCCCCTGTGGCACGCCAGAGGTTACTTTAACGTCGGTAGAAGTCTCTCCATTGATAACAACATGCTGTGTTCTGTTTGCTAAAAACTCTTCAATCCAGCCACACAGCTCGTCTGATATTCTGTAGGCTCTTACTTTGTTTATCAGGCGACAGTGCGGAACTGTATCGAACGCCTTCCGGAAGTCAAGAAAAATAGCATCTACCTGGGAGCCTGTATCTAATATTTTCTGGGTCTCATGAACAAATAAAGCGAGTTGGGTCTCACACGATCGCTGTTTCCGGAATCCATGTTGATTCCTACACAGTAGATTCTGGGTTTCCAAAAACGACATGATACTCGAGCAAAAAACATGTTCTAAAATTCTACAACCGTTCAACGAAACATCATCGATATGGGCTTTCGAAATCGAAGGTCCACTCTTGTACGCTTGCTCACTGCACGACACAATGCTTTACGCCTCGCCTGTGCCCATCACCGACACTGGACTGTTGGTGACTGGAAGCATGTTGCTTGGTTGGACGTTGCAAATAGTATCGGGTATGGAGACAATCTCATGAATCTATGGACCCTATATGTCAGCAAGGGGCTGTTCAAGCTGCTGGAGGATCTGTAATGGTGTGGGGCATGTGTAGTTGAAGTGATATGGGACCCCTGATACGTCTAGATACGACTGTGACAGATGACACTTACATAAGAGTCCTGTCCTATAACCTGCATCCATTCATGTCCCTTGTGCTTTTCGACGGACTTGGGCAATTCTAGCAGGGCAATGACACACCCCACACGTCCAGAATTGCTACAGAGTCGGCCCAGGAACACTCTTCTAAGTTTAAAAACTTCCACTGGCCACCAAACTCCCTAGACATGAATATTATTGAGCATATCTGGGATGCCATGCAACGTGCTGTTCAGAAGAGATCTCCATCCTCTCGTAACCTTAGGGGTTTATGGACAGCCCTGCAAGATTCATGGTGTCATTTCTTTCCAGTAGTACTTCAGACATTAGTTGAAACTATGCGACGTCGTGCTGCGGCAATTCTGCGTATTTGCGGGGGCCCTACATGATATTGGGCAGGTGTACCAGTTTATTTGGGTCATCAGTGTATATATTGTCGTAATTCAGGTTAGAATGACCACGCGTAACCGTATAGATAAGGATAGTGAAAGATACTTTGGTGGGAATTCATAAACAGATAAATCTATCAATCAGTCCCATACAAGTATGGAAATTATACGACGGACCTCTTTCAGTGGTTCAGCGACATGCTGTTTGGTGTCCGTAAAAAGAGTTTTACTTGTAGCAGCGGGCAGTAAGTTCCATATAAAATTTTCCTGATTAAAGATGCCATATTTACTAAGCGAATAAACCCAAAAAAGATAATACTGTTATGATATTTGACTGTTTTTCAGGTATGATTAGGTACAACACGTTTACTTAGCACAACGGATATTCTTTGACATACGAAATCATTTACTGTTGTTAACTGAGTAAATTTCTCATCACTAAATCTAACCTTCGATCCCATAAATATCATCTAGATTATTCCCATTGGGAAGAACATGTATCACAACTGTGTGTTCAATTACAGTTTGTAGCAACTGGCTGTTCGGATCTGGTAATGTAACGGTTCCACAAAAAATTATATCAATAGGGCTAATCAACTGCTAGTCTGTAATTTTCGAGACAAAATTACCTCAGGATTCTGAAAACAATTTATTAATGTAATAGAAGTCTTCCCCGTGTGTACAGTTCGTACGAAGTAAAAAGTAGCTCACATCGAACTAATGCTGAGTTGAAGGCATAAAATCGTTTCTCTTATTATTGTTGTGCAAGGCATTAGTGCAAGGCCTCATGGTTATTCACTGCCACCATCATGAAAAATATTTTATTCAGTTAAATAGATAAAAGAACGGAATGTAAGTAAATATATTGACAAAAAAAACTCAACACCAAGAAGGAGTTGTGCGACGGAAACGATAGTCAGTAGACGTGTTTCTACATCTGAAAGATTTCTATTGAAATTTCGCACCAGTCGCATAGGAGTGACGCTAGTAGCGCCACTATGAGGATTCAAACAATATTTACTTTAAATTGGATGTGGTGAGTTGACCTTAATCAAGAATACCCATAAGGTGACAAAGATGCCGTTATCAGCACCTCACTGAGTTTGAAAGAGGTTGTTTAATAAGACTATGAGAAGCTGGATGTTCCTTCTGCGATATCCTAGAAAGAATTATCAGGCATGTAGCTACTGTACATGTTCGCTGGTAACGGTGATCACGAGAATGTACGGTCACGTGAACACCGGGTTCCGGACGGCCACGTGGCACTGCCGAGGGGGAAGATCATCGTGTTCAGTGTGTGGCTCTATCGCATCGTATTGCATCTACAGACGCAATTTGAGCATCAACTGGCACCACAGTGACACAACGAACAGTTATAAATCGGTTACTTTAAGGATAGCTCCGATCCAGACAACGCTCAATGTGCATTCCGCTAATCCCAGACCACCGCCGTTTGCGACTTCAGTGGTGTCAAGCGAGAGCTCATTAGGGAGCTGAGTGGAGGTCTGTTGTGTTTTCTGGTGATGGCCGGTAATGCCTCGGTGCCAATATCGCGGTCGCGTTCTAGCTTTCCAAGAGATCCGCCAGGTTAGCCGAGAGCGCTAATGCGCTGCTTCTTGGACTCGGGTAGGCGTGCCGGCCCCGGATCGAATCCGCCCGGCGGATTACCGATGTCGGCCGGTGTGTCGGCCAGCCTGGATGTGGTTTTTAGGCGGTTTTCCCTATCCCGATAGGTGAATACCGGGCTAGTCCCCACGTTCCGCCTCAGTTACACGACTCGCAGACATCTGAACACCTTCGCACTATGCCATGGATTACACCAGATGCAGACAGCTGAGGTACACTCATTCCGTCCCGGGGGTTTGGGGTGGCGGCAGGAAGGGCATCCGGCCACCCCTTAAAACTAACCTTGCCAAATCCGTTCCTAACTGCGCCGACCCTGCGAAACCGCGGGACAAGGCACCAGCAAAAGAAAGAAAGAAAGTTGTCGCTTCCCAAGCACAGGGACCTGGATTCGATTCCCGACGGGGTCATGGATTTTCACCTGCCTCGAGATGGCTGGGTGTTTGTGTTGTCCTCCTCAATTCATCATAATTCATGAAAGGGGCGAGATCGGACTGAGCAAAAGTCGGGAATTTGTACGGGCACTGATAACCGCACAGCTGAGCGCCCCACAAACCAAACATCATCATCGTCATCATCATCATCGGTGCCAGTAATGACTTTGTGCTGGTTAAAATGTGGCCAACTGAGTGCCTACAACCAACCTGTCTGCGCACTAGACCTGCATCGTAAGTTATGGTCTGGGATACGATTTTGTATGACAGCAGCAGCACTCTCGCAGTTACCCCACACAAGCTGACTGCAAATTTGTACGTCTGACTGGTGATCCGACCTGTTGTGCTGCCATTCATGAAGAGAATTCCATGGGGTGCTTTCCAGCGGGATAATGCTCGCCCACATTGTAATCCAATGTGCTCTGCAGTGTCTACATGTTGCGTTAGACTGTTCGATTGCCAGATCTGTCTCCAGTCGAGGACATGTGAGACATCATCGGACGACAACTTCTGCGTCATCGACAGACACAATTAACCCTCCCTGCATTGACTGACCAAGTGCAACAGGCATGGAATTCCGTTGTACAAACTGTCATCTGTCACCTGTGCAGCACAATGCACGCACGATTGCATGCTTACATTCAACATTCTGGCGGTTGCACCAGTTACTAATATACCATCATTTCACCTTTGTAGTAGCTTACCTCGCGATCTTGCAATGTCAGTCACTTAGATACGTTGCCTAGACTGAAATTTCAGTACTCTACATTAATTATTTTTTGGTTTTGTGATTCTTTCCGAGAGTGTATAAGAGATTTTCTTCTGGTTTGTGATTATTAAATCCCAAAGAATGCAGCTATTCCTCATAGAACAATAAGTTTAATATTGCATGAATCCAGTAGCACACACGCCAGGCGTGTCATGAAATGTACAATGAGCAAGAAATCTTCATCGAATGAAATACTGGCTTGCTAAACTCGTTTATGAATCAATACAGCATGTCTACAGAACGGAAACTGCACGCATGGTGCTATTCATTCAGTATCCAACGAATACTACAATTCAATATGTCTCACTAAGTTCTCAATTTCAGAAAACATTAAGTTGTCTTCCAGAGCACACGCGTAGAGAAATGTTGAGTACAATTCTCGGTGTACGTTCATGAAAACAAACCCCAGGGTGCTTTCATACATCGCTCTCCTTCTTTCTCAATATAATTCAATGCAGCCACACCCAGTAGCACCGTATACCACATACAAACAAAACCACATCTTTACTCCAGAATGGAGTCGAATGGAACGAAGGAACATCTAAACCATGCTGGCCGCAACGGAGCTCTCAATCCTCATTAGCTGACCCGCTCTCGCCTATGAGGTTTTAACCGAAATAACCTAATGTAGCAGAACGAGCGGCGAGAATATGGTTCGCTATTCAGTGGCGCGGTTGTGGCAGCAAAGGTTGCTTGTGAATAGTAATCACGCAAAACTTAATTCATGGACGCTGGCAAATTATAATAGACAACTTTCAGCTTGTATGAAGAATGGCTAAATATTTTTAACTCTTGCCACGACATCGTACAAGACCCCATGTGTTCTCCATCATTGAACAGTTGCGAAAGTAGGTAGCTATAATCTCATTTCACGAACTGTGCGGCGGTGACCTGTTTCAGGCCTTTTTGTGACATTTTATCCTATTTCCTTACCTGATTTGCATACGAGATTCTTCTTATTTCCTTTGGTGTCGGATTTGGCTTTTTATTTGCGTTTATGTCACGTGAATTGTGCACAGATCTTATGAGTTGTTAGGACGATGCTTGTAGAAATGTAGATACCCATCTCTCTGCACTTAATTTAACATTTCATGCGTATAGTAGTTGTTCTTAATGTATCTGGCTTTGGGCTACGGGAACTCCCTTCTATTGTGATGGGCTACAGGTGAGACTTTCTTACGCTCCGGGGATCCAGTCGTCACTCATAGTACGGTATTCGCGGTAGTAGACCACACAAGCAGCCGAGCGCGCTTTCAGCGCCACTCTTGGCACTACTTGGACAATAGAACAGAAGGACGGTTGAAGGAGAGTCCAGCGCTTTGAATAACAGAATGGGGGACTGGATGTGGTAGGGGTGAAAGTTCTGCTTGTTAATAAAATTTGGGCGGAGTCTTCGGCTGACCTTTTGCCGATACCCTACTGTGTTTGGTTTTCATACTCTCTTCCATAAGCTAAACATATGGCCGCACGTGAGACTGCATAATTTCCTAACTCTGCCTTTTCGTGGGAACGGAGGGTAAAGCTCACACAAAAACTTCCAGAATTTCGTACGAGCGGGTCCGGCCGTGGGACTGTGGCGACACTGTTCTCGTTTCTGAAAATACGAAGTCCATTGGAGGATACGTAATTTACTTATTGGGTGGAGGTGGTGAACTGACTTCCAGATCCCTCACTGGAGGAGCACTCAGGGGACTGGCTAGAAAGACTGTGCGGATGGGTCTTTCCGGCGGTCTGAAGGAAGGCTACAATAATTTTCAAGAGGCTTGCTCTGGGGCTCGAGAGGACTCATGGTTCATCACTCGTCCGTTTTTTCTTGTCTTTGGCCTGCTGCTGAGTCTTGGAAATTTAACACAGAACTTCCTCAGCACTTCGAGATTTTTCCGCATCCGCTATCGGTAATCCTAGAGGTGATGATTTCCGCGGCTCGGAGTCCCAACACCTCAGCCCAGCCAGCAGCTACTGCAGTACGGCGCACGGCGACGTATGAACTGTCTCAGTCGCAACCACGGTAAGACCGCGACTGCAGTGAGCTCATCAAACTTCGGAATTCGCGAAGGAGTGAAACGACACAAAACCTCACTTCCGAGTTTCACAGTCTTACCCCGCGTACCATATGCTCTATGTGCTTCATGCACGTAAGTTTAATTTTTTGTTTCAACGGTATCTTTTTCTGTATCCAGGCAACCACACAAGTTTCGATCCGCTGTTGAGTTGATTCACTGGAATTCATGCGCCTTGTGATGATCTTTCTAATCCTTTCATTATTTCTTAACCTACTGTGCGCTCTATTCTGTTGCATATATTTTTTGTAATTTTTTATTCTAAATTTTTATATCGTAGTTTGAACTCAAAATTTTGTGGCCGATATGTATCTGGGCACCATTTCAAACATAATTCTGTAGCATCATGCTGGTGACGACACTAATAAACATTCATTTTCTATTTTATTTTGTTGAAGTAAAGTCATTTTAATATTCTTATTAATATCACCTTCAGTGAATTTTGCTTTATTGCTGCGTTTTATGAATAAATCTTATGTTCACCGAATCAAATTCTTCGATTCCATAAATAATAAAGTAACTTGCCTGTGTTCTCCAACCATAAGCAGTAGGCGACACCCCTGATAAGTTCGGAACTTATTTTATGGCGTTTCCAGTATGTGCGGCAGTTGTTTTTTCAAGTAGCCTATGTAATCTATCATTTTATATGGTCTGGAGTGATAGACTAGACATTACATTTAATTTACGTACCCAAGGAGCTGTGGTCATAGTACGCACGGCTACTGCCACAACTAACCTACCTCGTTTCTATGTGGGAGCTGTAATAGACATTGTTTGAAGCGAATAATACGATATTTGTTTGTGACTGAATACGCTATAATATGGTGAAAAAGCACCTTAACTCTTTACTGACGATTTGGTAGCAGGATACCATCCAGAATTAGGAAAAAAAAATTAATTTCGCTTTATATTCTAGGAAGAGACTGTGAATATGATAGCAGTTGCCTTAGTGTGCCACTACTTAGCTGACTAGTGAAAACATTTGATTGGGTAGTTAAACGGAGCTTTGTCAGGATTTTAGAACCCAGTGAACGTTCAGGAGATACCATCTTGTCCTCCGTAACCTAAGGTTTCTGGAAGAGGATGTGCAGCAGGTTGCCATACGCTGGCATATAGCGTAGCTTTTTGACTGTCTACTTGTTGTTGCATCAGTCTTTCACTCCCATGGCTGTTTTGATACTGTATGTCGATGTTCTCTCACTACTTTTTGAGTAAAACACTGGTGTCGCGCTCAGCTTGAACTTTTTCAGATTCAGTCGTGTATCTATTCCAATACTTATGGGTGCGACGCAGCATTCTGATACCATCATTGGCCGCGCGGGATTAGGCGAGCGGTCTCAGGCGCTGCAGTCATGGACTGTGCGGCTCGTCCCGGCGGAGGTTCGAATCCTCCCTCGGGCATGGGTGTGTGTGTTTTTCCTTAGGATACATTAGGATAAGTAGTGTGTAAGCTTAGGGACTGATGACCTTAGCAGTTAAGTCCCATAAGATTTCACACACATTTCGATACCATCAGGTGCCTAACTGTTATTTTGTGAATGTTACTGAATGGCTTTGCGCAAATGAGTTAGCTTTAAAGCTTGAAACAATGCTGTTCACCCAGTTTTGTTTTATGAAATGTATCCCACGTCCAGTCAATCTAGTACGCCAAGAAGAAATAATAAACAGGGTAGAAAATTGTAAGTTCTTAAGAGTGCATGATGTTGGAAACAAAGTGGGAAAACCAATATAGCAGAACTCCTACTACAACGTTTTGGTCCCGGTACTTCCATCATAAGCATAATTGACAGTTTTTAGGAGATTTTGCATATTGTCATTCATTAATATATTATAGTATAACTCCTCTCTTACACAAAAAGTAATCATGACACAAAATAAAGTAATTAGAATTATGTGTGGAGTTCACACCGTAAACCTTGCAGGAATCTCTTTAAGCAGCTTCGAATATTAACTGCAGCCTCACATCACATTTATTAACTAACGACAATTGTTATCAACAATCCATCTAAATTCGAGAGTTACAGAGATATTCACAAGTATAACGTTAGAAGGAATAAATGATTTTCATTACCCTTCAATGAATCTAAAGGGGTGAAATATACAGCTACAAAACTCTTTGGGAATCTACCTGTGGAAATAAAATGTCTAACACGTAACAGAAATGTTTTCGAATGTAGATTAAAGAGCTTGGTCCTTAACAGTGCCTTGTTGAGATATTGTACATCATGACGTTTATCGTGAATTTGATACCTGAAACAACTCACTAACATTTACTGAGCACATAATAAAATGTTTCAATGATAAAACGTCACCAACTGGGTTATTCAGTGATATATCGAAGGCATTTGATAGTATCAAAAAAATGGTTCAAATGGCTCTGAGCACTATAGGACATAACATCTATGGTCATCAGTCCCCTAGAACTTAGAACTACTTAAACCTAACTAACCTAAAGACATCACACAACACCCAGTCATCACGAGGCAGAGAAAATCCCTGACCCCACCGGGAATCGAACCCGGGAACCCGGATGATAGTATCAATCACAATACTCTATTAGAGAAGCTAAGTTTTTATGGAACACATCAGAAAATACCTGATTTGTTTCTTATTTAAGAAACAGAATGCAGAAAGTTACGTTAGGCTTTTCGAGTAATAACGAAATGAATTTGCCAGATTTACCTTAATTTCAATCCAAACTATTTGAAAGTTTAATATTTTCAGAATTTACCAAACAGCACAATCTTCAAAAACTTTGACGCAGAAATCATCACATCAGGCAACCTCTCTGCTTTCTAACTTATGCATCGACTTCCAACAGTAACCGCTATACGGCAGCTCTTCCTTTACCACGTTGCGTGTGGCTATTGTGACGAAATTTGTAGAACCCGATTCGCCTCCTGATCCGATTCGGCTCTCCACACCCCCACTCTGACACATCAAAACAATGTTGACGAAGCACCAATTCGATGACTCTTACACATATCGGCAACCAAACGTCTTTCAGTTACTCCTATCAATAAGTGTTCACATCTCACAAATATGTTTTTATGGACCCATGTTTATTCAAATCAGTGTTCTTGTTTCGCTATTACCACGTTTAAAAATATTCGACATTTTATTTAGCAACCCACACTCAACGATAACAGAATCGTGGGATGCGGCGAACCTGCTGCAGCAACCGAAGAACAACAAAACCAGTGGATGCAGCTGCTTTAGAGGTCGGAACACCCACTTCTGCGAGCAGCGACGTAAGTACCCAGTTAATGTTGTGAGTAAAGTTTTCTCGGCTTTTCCGGATAATACATGAGATGCCGACCCGCGGTGGAAGGAAATGTACGTCTTAAATGAGTAAGAAGCAAAGAGTGACAAACCTTTGGTATTTACAGTCGCTACAAAGCTGTAAGACGGATTCAGTGCATTCATGTTCTCTTTCAGAAAAAACACGTGAAGGCTATACGTCGTGTGTCTTTTTGGAGTATATTCGTAGAAACTGGCGATGCACCTGTCCCATTCCACAAACAATTGATTACGGGAGGCATCGCTTACACTGCAGCGTCCGTCGTAGAGTCCAAACGTTCATGGATCCCAAGCGGGGAAGCGGTGCACTGACTTTTTGTCACAGAAAAAAATTGTTTCTTTTTATCCTCTAAAACAGTTAAAAGTTTGTATACGTAGTCTTTTTCACACTATACATCAATTGTTATATTACAAATTTCTGTGAAGTACGAAACAATTCTTTGCTGACTGTGCCAGTGAGCTTATGTTCTGAAGTATTGTTGTCTCGTCCATAAAGATCAATTTACTAGTGTGCACTAGTCTTCGTGTTGTGTTATTTAAATAATCTTATAGGTATTTTTACTTACGTAAGGAACACACAGTTCAGGAACAGACAGAGCACCATCACTTCACACTTTCTCACTGTTATAGTGCAGTGACTGGAGCATACCAAACATTCTTCACATGCTAAGATGAAACGTACACTTGAGGTACATATATTATTTTGTACAGAGTATTTACATCATTTAACATGATGTACAGTGTTATTTTTGGTATTTATTTAGATAATAAATCGAAAATAATAGTATTAGCGCTCACTAAGTGTCTTTACTATTAGTACACAAGCATTAAGTCTCTTTACTCTGAAAGGAATAACCGTTCAGCATTGCGGTAGCTTTTAAAGAAAGTCACATTGTTAATTTCTAACTTGTCATTGTCCAACTTGTTACCACGTATGATGCAGTTGATGAGAATTTCATATTCTTCATTGAAATCTATTTGAAGTCCATTGTCCATATGTACTACATGAAGGACATTTTTTAATGGAACGTGTGGCCAATGTCTTTGACGTGGGTGGTAATAGCTGATTTAGAATAATTGTGTGTGTTATTCATTTGTGTATTCATTGTATGATTTTTATGCAAGGAATATTTTTGCTTTTCTTTATGAGATCGTCAATAAGTGTGACAGCAGAGCCATATAAAGTGGTAAGTTATCAGCTCTGTTAATTAGTGCTCTGTATGCAGTATGTTTGTGTGTTACAGGTGGGTGAATGTGCTGTTATGAAGATGCCTGTTGTTTCAACGTGTGTTTGTTGTTTTCTTTGATAATTTTCAGATCTATGAAATAAGTGCTACCATTCTTTCTACACTCGACAGCAAATTTTCTATTAGTTTCCTGTTTATTAAGTATATCAAGTACATTGTTAATGTGATTTCTGTTAACACACACTTAGAGCAACGTGCCAGAAACATAACACACTTATTACATTATTTTATCAGTAGACAATTTCATTGAGAAGTATTCCGTTCCAAATAATTCATGTATTCTAGGCAACTTTTTTTAAAATTTTATTTAAAATCTTGAGTAGTTTTGGCCTGAATCAGACCACAAGAATCGTACTGTGACGTATACTTCAACTTTGTAGTATGTTTTCAGCTGCCACGCTATTTCACTCCCACACTGTGTTCCACCTGCTATCCGCATCGCAGCAGAATTTTCTACAGAAACACCAGAATATATACTCTCTTCTGAGAATGCGCGACCCTTTTTGCGCAATGGTCCTTAGTGTAGGACGATATTTGTAACTTACTTGTTAACATTTCTATGTATATACTTATTTACCCTGTTCACCTGTTCGCTGGATTTATGACCCGATTCACCTCACTTGAAGCAAGTGAATAGGTAATACAACTTTTTATTGAGATTAATTTTGCGTATAACATTTAGGTTGTGTTATATTTTAGAATTGGTAGACAAAATGACATAGATCTTAATTATTTACAATAAAAATGTGTTCATGTTAAAATATGTCTTCTTTTTTACTTTGACCCGATTCAACCGACATTACCCTACACTAGATACACTTCAACTTGAAAATAAAGAAATCTTGAGATGGAAATGTAATTTCAGTCTTGTTAGAGTGTGTAATTGCACAATAAATCCCTGTCGGTATTTACTTGTCTTACCTATACAGACACTTTTCTTTTGTGGTTGTTGTATTGTGCAGCTTGTAAAGATGCTTCAGCATATTTTGTCATTTTCGTCACCAGCTACCAATGGAAGCCAAGTGCTCCACAGGTGGAGTAAGCCCCATAGCAGTGCTCGTTTAGGGAATCATCATATGAGCGAGACGTGTGAAATCACTGCATTACACCACACTGCAGTAGAATACTCAGGGACCAATTTGAGCACTGACTAATAAAGGATGAAGTTGAAGTCTTTCAATAATGTTGATAGGGGAAGAGGTTCTCGAGGCGTCCCAGTACCCTTCCCCGTATTTCCTGTGTGTGCTGATGTCATATGAATACTCTACCCTATACGACGCGGACGGAGCCTCCAACTTTGCACCATCGCACAAGCCTTTCTCAAAAGTGGATGGGCTGCAGGTTGATCGAGATATTCCACTGGCTGATGGTAACGGCTTAGCATTTACCTGCAATGAAAGCCAAGCCCAACTCAGGGCCCAGTTCATAATGCAGTCAACCGAGCCTTTCAAGTGTCAGCCAACGTGTTTGACCGCCACGCCCCATCAGAAGACTTCCGCGTCGACTACTTATAGTGCTACATCTACGGACAATCTCTCGTCACCTATGAGAAGAGTATGGAGGACCATCCCTAGGACCAACTCATGCAGCACTAGTGTGTCAGTCCGAAAAGATATCATGTTGGAAGTGCACTGGCGCGCGGAGTGGCCGCGAGGTTAGAGGCGCCATGACACTGACTGCGCGGTCACTCCCGTCGGAGGTTCGAGTCATCCCTCGGGGATGAGTGTGTGTGTTGTTCTTAGCATAAATTAGTTTAAGTGGTGTGTTAAGTCTAGGGGCTGATGAGCTCAGCAGTTTGGTCCCTTAGAAATTCACACACATTTCAACACATTTGGAGGTGCACTTGGAATGTTCTTCCCCCGGGATATATCCATAAACGACTGCAGTGTTGTGGATTCCCTTATCTTTACATATCGACGTGATGGGTACTCAATTCGTACTCAGATAAGGCCCCGCTCCGCATTGAATCTCGCGACGGCCGGATCCCATGTTGTACTAACAAGGGAACCTCCCCATCGCACCCCCCTCAGATTTAGTTATAAATTGACACAGTGGATAGGCCTTGAAAAATTGAGCACAGCTCAATCGAGAAAACAGGAAGAAGTTGTGTGGAACTATGAAAAAATAAGCAAAATATACAAACTGAGTAGTCCATGTGCGAGATAGGCAACATAAAGGACTATCATAGCTGTTGAGCGCCGTGGTCTCGTGGATAGAGTGCGGAACGAAAGGTCCTTGGTTCGAGTCCTTCCCCGGGTGAAAATTTTACTCTCTTTATTTTCGCAAAGTTACGATCTGTCTGTCCATTCATTGACGTCTCTGTTCACTGTAATAAGTTTAATGTCTGTGTTTTGCGACCGCAGCGCAAAACCGTGCGATTAGTAGACGAAAGGACGTGCCTCTCCAATAGGAACAGAAAACATTTGATCGCAAGGTCATAGGTCAACCGATTCCTCCTCAGGAAAACACGTCTGATATATTCTTTACGACACTGGTGACGGCATGTGCGTCACATGACAGGAATATGTTGTCGACCAACCTGACTTGCACACTTGGCGAATGGGTAAAAAGATTCTTCTACCTTGCCCGATTTAGGTTTTCTTGTGGATGTGATAATCACTCCAAAAAAAGTGATGAAAACATAAGAGTTTGTCACATAAACTGCATCAAATGAATGCAACAGTTTCAGAGTCGCACAGTTTTCCCTGTGCGCTGTCAAAACATATGTTTTTTTTTACGTTTTCAAATGTTTCCGTGTGTAGACCGTCAAATTCTGTATATGTCCAAGCAAATCTGAACATGTCCTGGAATTTTGGAGAGCGAAGTTGATTATGTGTGAGTGCCTGAACTTTAATAATTATCTGAAAATAAAAAATTAAAATTTTCACCGGGGAGAAGATTTGCACCAAGGACCTGTCGTTCCACAGCTGCCCACGCTAACCACGGGACCACGGCGCTCGTAAGCTAACACTCTCCTCGATGTTGCCTACCTTGCACATGGACTACTCAGTTTGCATATTTTGCTTATTTTTTTTCAGAGTTCCACACAACTTCTTCCTGTTTTCTCGATTGATCTGTGTTCAGTTTTTCATGGCCTATCCCTGTGCCAACTTATAACTAAATCTGAGGGGGGTGCGATGGGGAGGTTCCCTTGTAAGTTCCAGATCGCTATCTTTACTGAGGATGGTTTTCGATATTTTTAATTTCAGTCTTAATTGAATATTTTTCTTCTATTCGCTGCCTTTATTAATTGATACTTTCACGTTGCCTTAGATTGTAGTTCATTGAATAAAATATTATTACCCATTTCGAACTGTGAACATGGTGTCATGTCGATGTTACACGTCACAACGAACAAATAGTTTAAACAATAGGCGAATATCAGAAAGTACTGTTAAAGAATCAAATCCTACCTTATTTTAAAGCAATGAATACGAATACCTTTTATTTTTTCAAAAAGGAACTATTACTGGACTGGTAAATCACTTTCGATTACAACAGAAAATTTACTATTTTTCGATACGCCATATGATTACAGTTCTGTGTTTAGTGGACACACTGTCGTTCTTCCAAGGCTTCAATAGGGATCAAGCTTCGGGAACCTCTCCCATTGCCCATTTTGAATTTTTACAAAGTCAAAAGAGACATTTGATGCACTCACGTCTTTCGAAGAAAATTTATTGTGGAATGTTTGTCATGTGCTTATCGAAAATTTTGCTGCTTTCAAAAGGAAGATTTCGAATGCTCCGTTATTAATTTACGATATTCTTGTATAGATTCAAACTGTCTATTAAAAATCCCACTGCACTGGTTGCAATAGAACGAGGATGGGAACCAACGTCCGAAAACGTCATCCATTTATGATACAGAACGTTGAAACTATAGGGGGCCCTCCCACTGGCAGCTAACGTGGCCGCGCGGGATTAGCCGACAGTCCGCCTTTAGCCGCGGAGCAGCTCGGACTTGTTTACGTCCCAGCTGCGAACGTTCGCGGAGGAAGCGGTGTTTACACCGTCGTCACTCGCGTGTGTTACTGTTTGAATCGAACGCAATGGCACACAATTTCCGAAAAACCACGCTACAGTTCACGTTCTGTAACGAGTATGCAAGACCGAAGGCTTTCGAAATCGAACGTTTCTTGAGGGACAAAGTGCATCTTAATTACACGGAGATTATTGGAATTCATTTATCAATCGTGAGCAGCACTCTTTACGTCAAGATGATTGACGACGCAGCATGTGATAGGATCATTGAAGCCGCCAAACGAGGATTCCAGTTCCAACACTCCGATGGTCATATTGGCGAAGTTTTAGTCGCTCATTCGGGCCTGGGCGTGCGTACGATTCGAATCTTCGAGCTGCCTTTCGAGGTACCCGAATCATTGGTCACTGAATCACTCCAGCCATATGGCAGAGTTATTAGTCATACGGCCGAACGTTGGGCAAGTTTTAGCACGTATCCAATGCTCAATGGTGTCCGACAGGTGCGAATTGCCCTTACGAAACATGTGCCATCGTACATATACATCGGCGGCTGTTGAGCTATTGTGATCTATGATGGACAGCCCCGGACATGCTCCGGGTGTGGTGGTGAAGGACATCTTCGATCTGCGTGTATCCAAAGGAGACTCGTGCAACTCCCCAGCGGAGACTTCCAGAATCCGACTACACCAACGTCACTGCCGATGACTTACGTGACGGCGCTTCGCGGGGAGGTGACGCCGAGGTCGGAGCGCACTATCGAACCGACGCCGCAGTTGACTGAGGCGCCTTCGGACCTCACTGAAGAAGGATTGGCTCTGACCAACCTCCTCAGACACTACAGGTGGTGCAGAAAGAGGATGACAGCATCACAATAGGCATGGAAGCTGAAGCGGAGCGGCCCGAGGGCATTGTGGCGGCGGCGAGAACGCAGGAGATGCAAGATTCGCCAACACCAGAGGCCGAGGTTAGGGCCCGCAAACAACACTCGCCAAAGCACCGCAAGAAGCGCCGACTAAACTCTGCGGAGACGCTCCCTTCTCTTCTTGGGAGCTCAGATGAGTCTAACACTATAGACCTGTCTGACATGGAACCACAAGCTTCGGATGTCGCCGACCATATGAATTCGGACAGTGAAAAGATGTCATGTCGTTCAGACGACGCATCCGCCCAGGGGCCTGCTACCCCTTCTGCGGTGGAGTCTAAAGCTGCGAAAGAACAACAGATGTTACACACCAATGCCGCACAGGAAAATTTGGAGCATCCCGGTAATATCAGCTGGTATGAGCAGGACGACGAAATCACCGATGCGGACCATTCTATTGGTGGGGACTTGCATCCGTCCGTATCTCAAAAAACCTAATGCCGCAGGGACACGTTCCTTGGGCGACCCCCTGCGGATGTGCAAAGGGACTATCGACACGGTGAAACTTTGTCATTTTAACATCATGTGGAGATGACAGCTACTCGACCCCAGGCATACAGAACAGGGACAGTGAATGTAAATACCATTAGATCGCCCGTGAAACAGCAGTTGTTTAGGGACATGATATATGCGTCGGATGTGGATATACTGATGGTGCAGGAAATTTACATTCCTGAGTTCCAGGAAGTACATGGATACATCTCCTACACCTCGCCGCACTCGAACAACGACAGAGGAACGGCGATATTGGTCCGGGACGGGATTCCGGTCCCCGACCTGGCTTATCTACCTTCGGCACGAGGACTGGCGATAACTGTTAATGGAATTCGCATTCTCAATGTTTATGCCCTTTCCGGCACAGACAACAGACGGGCGCGTGCGAGATATTATTTGGAAGAGATTGTGCCCTTATTTACCGGCAGACTCGATCATTTCATTATAGGTGGTGACTTCAATTGTGTTTTAGCCCAAAAAGACCAGACTCCACATTACAATACCTGTCGTGAATTGCATGTGCTATGCCGCGATCTGGAGTTAAGCGACACCTGGGACATGATTCATAGGAATCGTGAGGGATATGCTTTTTTTACCAGTCACTCGGCGAGCAGACTCGATCGAATATATGTTTCGGTTGGCCTACAGGATAAGGTGGTCGACGCGGAACGATAGCATGCGGCATTTACTGATCATCTGGCTTACATTTGTACCATATCACTCCCTAGGCAAAGTATGTGGAGAAGCGGCGGGACAAGGAAGCTCAATTCGTCACTTTTGGCGGACCCCGAATGTCGTCAGAGAGTCGAGGAGGCATGGGCCACATGTCAACGCCGTCTACCAACATATACCTCCGTGCTTCAATGGTGGCTCGAGTGTACTAATCCGGCAATAAGAAGAGCTCTAATACAGTATGGTCGGGATAAGACGAGATGGCAAAGAGAAGCTCTTGATTATTATTACAGCATGCTTCGTGAGCTGTCCTTCCAGGTGCCGTCTGCAGAACACCATGCGGAAGTTCATCGTGTCAAGGCACAAATCCTATCGATCACACAACGACGACTGGGTGGCACCCCAATACGGGCAAGATGTCTCGACACCATCACTGGCGAATGTACCTCGATGCACCACGTGTCGCGGGAACATAAACGTTACCGCCGGGCATTGGTAACAGTGCTCCACGGTTTAGATGGCCGTCAACTGACAACACAACAGGACATTTCAAATGAATTTTTAGAGCATTTCCGCCATCTCTATGCCGGTACACCGACGGACCGTCGGGTGGGGGAAGAGATACTGCAACATCTGCAAACGACACTGACAGGCGGATAAGGCAGCGCTTATGGAGCCACTCACAGAAGACGATATAAAGGTGGCACTCACAAAAGGAGCGGCCCATAAATCACCAGGGCCAGATGGGATTACGGTAGAGTTTTATCGAGCATTCGTGGACATGATGCCACAGTTGGTGTCGATGTACAATATGTACAATGAGGCGATGCGTCCGGACATTCGCCTACCGTCGGATTTTATGACGAGCTTTCTTCTTCCCATCCCGAAGATGGCGGGGAGTCGCAGTGTTAATCAATATCGGCCTCTCACTATGCTAAACACCGACTATAAAATCTTTGCACGACTAGTAGCGTCTCGTCTCAAGCTGGCTATATCCAGGACAATATCCCCTGATCAGGCTTGCCTTGGGGTGCGAAGCAACATCTCCTCGGCGTTAAGTGAATACCGTGACGTTATCGCCCTTGCGGAAACGTGTAAAATGCGAGCAGCGATGATACCTGTGGACTTCGGTCGTGCGTTCGACAGGATAAACCATGACTTCTTGGCATCAGTCATGAGCCGAATGGAGATTCCACCTGTTTTCATCTCCATCGTTATGAGGCTAATACGAGGGGTTACATCGAAGGTGATTGTAAACTGTCGGGAAGTGGGTTCGATTCCTATTAACAGCTCAGTCCGACAAGGGTGCCCACTCTCCATGATGCTGTTTGCGATGGCGCTTGAGCCCCTGATGTGTGTTATGAGGCGCTCACTTACTGGGATAGCGCTTAATGAGAACTCTTTCGTTTGTCGCGCATATGCGGACGACCTGATCTTTCTTGTTAGATCAGGACATGAAGTGCGTCGGGCTGTTGAACATCTAGACTCTTACGGGACGGCAGCAGGCAGTGTCGTTAACATGACGAAATCCAAAATTATGCACATTGGACGGGGTCTGGAAGACGCACCGGGACCGTTTCAGACGGTGGAATCGCTAAGATGTCTGGGGATCACATTTACCCGTTCACTACGGCGGTCAGCGGCGGCGAGTTCTCGGCAGCTTCTGCAGAATGTTCGTCTGGCGATACGCAACAACTCACTGAGAGCCTTTGACATGATCCAGCATGTGGCATACACTAACGGTCACATAGCGTCACGACTGCCCCATTTAGCGCAGATCCTACCAACACCGAAGGGTATTGCAGACCGCCTCATGGCTGCCTTTGGTTACTATGTTAGTACTGGGATGTTATTTAAGATCAAATATGACACGTTAACGCTACAGTTCCGGAACGGTGGCCTCAACCTCACAAACGTGCGAAACAAAATTCTGGCGCTTTACATGCGAGCGATGATACGAAATTGGCAACAACGAAAGCATGCCATAACGTCAGCTCTGATAGAAGTACTTGTTCCGCCTTCGTACGAATCCCCTATTGCGGTGGGCAATATTTCGCCTTCTCTTGCACACATTGCCTCATTTCTTGTTGATTACAGTTATGTTCGTCTGAAAGTACCTTCGACGAGAATACCCACGACTCGGGAGATCTATAGGTGCTTGATGGATCACCATGGCCGCAACATAATGGAATTCAAATACCCGTCGAGAACGTGGAACCACATTTGGTGTGCAGTGCATACTCCATTACTGTCAACTGCGGCGAGATCGATATGGTATATTCTTATAAACCGTAAACTTGTGACCAGGAGTCGCTTACATACAATTCATATGGTCGATTCTTCTCTTTGCACAAAATGTGGACTGTTAGCAACGGAAGAACATGGTTTAGAGTGTGGCGCAGCGAGGGACGTCTGGATGCTGACGCGTCGAATACTGGCCTTCCTTCGGCGCACTAACTACACAGAAATCACATCGGATGTACTTCTTCTACCGGACAAGACCTTTTTTCCCAAACAAAACACGTATGCGGTCAATTGGATTGCTGGACATGCGACGAAATATTTGTATTCGTACGATATTAAGTCCGTGACGGATTTTTGGATGTATTTACAAGAACAACACGAGCTCATGCGGAGTCATACGAAATACAGAACTTACTTTTCCAATTTTTTAGGAAATGTTTTTCACAATCCGCCTGACAGCTGGGGTGTCCCAGAACTGAGAAGACTCCTGCAGAAGAGCGACTAGAGACAGTACTGCGCGGTTCAATTATATTGGCATATAGCGCACTGAGAAGAAAACTGGCCCCTACCTGTTGGCGCCAGTTATGACTGGATTATGTTAACGTGAACAAAAAACAAAAACAAAAAAAACAACGCACACACACAGACAACGATGGTAAACACCGAAACCGCCTCAGGAAATGGTCCTTCGAATGGTCGGCGCAGGAGAAATACATGCCGCCCACAAAGGCAGATTACATGGCTTTCTGCCAGATTTATGATGCGACACCGTGTGCTGCAGGGATTGTGATGCAGATGATAACTTCATTTTCACTCCCGCCCGTGACTAGGATTGTTATTTACTTTATTCATGTTACACAAAAAAAATAATAAAAAAAAGAAAAAGAAGGCGGCCTTTACGTTTATTTTATGGTTTAGACATTGTTTCTGCTTTGCATTTGCTGTCTCGATACTTTTCTTATCCCTAGGATAGCACAATTGTATGAATAAAGATTGTTTGTTTACCCTGCCTTCCTGTTCCCAAAAAAAAAAAAAAAAGAAGAAGAAGAAGATGGCAAATGAGCCCTTTAGATTCTGGAAATTCGTTGCTGGTTGTTTAATTACAGTCAGATACTAAACTTCAATCTAATAAAGATATTGAGAATCTGATTACACCATCAGAATCCTCGTGCAAATAATGGTAATGTATATGTTTAAAAAAAAAAAGCTGTCTAAGGCGCTGCAGTCATGGGCTGTGCGGTTGGTCCCGGTGGAGGTTCGAGTCCTCCCTCGGGCATGAGTGTGTGTGTTTGTCCTTAGGATAATTTAGGTTAAGTAGTGTGTAAGCTTAGGGACTGATGATCTTAGCAGCTAAGTCCCATAAAATTTCATACATGTTTAAAAAATTTTGAGCTAACGTGACGGTCTACAGGCAGCGTTACCGTGACAGGCCATCTAACGTCTTGAATGCAGGTAGAAGACTGACTTGGGGTACAACCGTACAGAAACTCCCGTTTCCTGGCGTAATCTAGCAGCAGGTATTAACACACATAATTTTAGACGCTCTGTGGCGTCGCTGGATTATTCCAAACATGGGCTCCAGTCTTCAATATGTTTCTCATGACATACCCTATAAAACACATAGAAATTTATCAGTACACTTCTGTTACAATTCATACTTCAAAATATCTCCCACTTTTCTTCGTTCATTCTTATAATTATTTGCCGGCCGGAGTGGCCGTGCGGTTCTAGGCGCTACAGTCTGGAGCCGAGCGACCGCTACGTCGCAGGTTCGAATCCTGCCTCGGGCATGGATGTGTGTGATGTCCTTAGGTTAGTTAGGTTTAATTAGTTCTAAGTCTAGGCGACTGATGACCTCATAAGTTAAGTCGCATAGTGCTCAGAGCCATTTGAACCATTTATAATTATTTCAAAGGTATCTAAAGTACATCGATGTGCAAATTTAAGGACGAAAGTAACTTTTTCATGATGTCTCATTGCCAAGTAACATATCTCGGTGGAACTTGGTCCAAACATAGAAAGAACTGCTACAGTATAGTACAAAAGGTAACTGAAATAAATACGCGATGACTCAAACATAAATGACGCTTTTAATCAAAGACGATAGATACCGTGGAGTCATCGCAATTTATGATGGTCTCGTGGAAGTTGCAAAAGGTAGGACATGTTTCTTAATAGGGCGTGTGATCAGCACTGACAGAAACACATGCTCTAGAATGTGCTCCCATGTGGTCATAAGGCTGGAAAGGTGTTCTTGTGGTACACCATTTCAACCGTCCATCAAAACCGCATGCTCCGCAACGTTTTCCCATGTGACCATATGTTTAGTAAGGAGTTCTGAGATAGGCGATTCTATTCCTCCATCAGCAATGCATGCTCCATAACGTTCTCCCATGTGGCCACAAACATGATAAGCAGTTCTTGTGATAGGATGTTCTATTCCTCCACCAGCAATACATGTTCTACAATATGTTCCAGGGTTGACACAAGGCTTGTAAGGAGTCCTTGTGGTAGGGAGTTGCATTCTTTCACCAGCATATCATACTCAGCAATGTGCTCACGTGGGATCACAAGCTTGGTAAGGAGTTCCTGCGGTAGGTTGATCCATTCCACCACCAGCAATGCATGCTCAGCAATGTGCGTCCATGGGATCACAAGACTGGTAAGAAGTTGTTGCGTTAGGTCGTTCCATTCCTCTGCCAGATATGCTTGCTCCAAAACGGACTCAAATGTTTCCACAAGGTTGGTTATGAATTCTTGTGGTAGGGCGCTCTGTTGTTCCACAAGCGCTCTGACAACTGCTGGACGGTCGTTGGTGCACGTGGACGTGTCGCCAACGCATGCTATATGAGCTCTATGATGTTTAAAGGCGGGGGAATGAGCACGTCAGTTCATTCATTGAATATCCCCTCCACCTGCGTTCTTCGGTGTGGTCGTATTGTTATCTGTAGAAGTGAAGTCAGGATCGAATGCGCTTTGAAAAGAAACCCATTCAATTTTATGGCTTCCCGCACAACGTAACATCATATAGCAAGAGATGGGAACACATAACGCATCCAGAAACATTGTCATGCATCATCGTTTTGATGTTCCAGGTGCTACTGTGCGAGGCGACATAATGTTGCATGGGTGTACTAACCTCAAAATCTTTGAACAAGGTCGCTCACTGGTCAGCGTTATTTCGACACTGCACTCCTTCCCCATATACATCTGTTCATGGGTGCGTTTGCCCCTGGCTTCATTTTTATGGATGACAGTGCGCGACCGCATAGATATTCAGTGACTGGACTGGCTTGCCCATTCCCCTTTTTAAACGTCATGCGCTCGGGAGACGTACTACACGACGTTCAAATCAACCAACGACCATTCAGCTGGTGGAGGAATGTAGCGGTCTGCTACAATGATTCCTTACCAACCTGTGACCAAATGGAGGCATATTGCAAAGCATGCATTCCTGTCGTTGGTGATCACACACCCTATTAAGAAAAATCTTCCTCGTTTTGTAATATCCAGATGAACATCATAAATCGCAGTGACTTCAGTGTATTTATTTTCTTCGAAAAATGTGTCATTTTTGTTTGTCTCATTTCGTATTTCTTTCAGTTAACTTCTGTACTATACTTTAGCAGTTTTTTCTGTGTGTGGTTCAAGTTCCACCGAGCTATGTCACTTGGCAATGACACATCATGAAAAAGTTACTTTAGTCCTTAAACTTTGCACACCAGTGAACTATCATCCTTCAATGTACTTGAACAAAGACGGCCAGTGTGGCCGAGCGGTTCTTGGCCCCTTTAAGTCTGGAACCGCGCGACCGCTACGGTCGCAGGTTCGAATCCTGCCTCGGGCATGGATGTGTGTGTTGTCCTTAGGTTAGTTATGTTTAAGTAGTTCTAAGTTCTAGGGGACTGATTACCTCAGATGTTAAGTCCCATAGTTCTCAGAGCCATCTGAACTTGAACAAACTTAATTGCTTTCCGACTGATTTTCATGTAATCCAAATAACGTAACATTCTTGAAGCTTCTCTAATCTCGTTTCGGTACAGTTGTTTCACTTTAAAAAATGGTTAACACACGAGACTCCTAGAGAATATCCCTCGGTGTAACACTCAATCCAGATGTATATTAATACTACAATACTGCAAATATAAGGCAATGTTTTATTAGAGATAAGGCAGTCTTTAATGCTTGTAACTTCAGATTTATTACAATAAGTGACACTGCAAAAGTGTTACCATTTTCATTACCATCTGAGACAACTAATTCTCGTCACATAAATCATTCAGTAGTCCTTACCCAAACAAAACATTTTGTCAAGATGAAATTTTGCTAGAAATCTCTACTTCTAAAGTTCTATGATAATTTGAACTAGAATTGCTGTCTAAAAGGTTTACCGACCACCCATTACCCATCATTCGCATAACGAGTGATTTTACATACACTGGTCAACGAACTAACCAGTTAGGAAAACTGCAATTAACAGCGTCATGTGTCCTATGAAACCTCAACATCAACAGTGTATCACTAGCACTTTCACTGTATACATGAGGGTATGTGGATACACATGCAGTGCGAAAGTGGCTCAAAAATAGCTCAAATGGCTCTGAGCACTATGGGACTTAACTTCTGAGGTCATCAGTCCCCTAGAACTTAGAACTACTTAAACCTAACTAACCTAAGGACATCACACACATCCATGCCCGAGGCAGGATTGGAACCTGCGACCGTAGCGGTCGCGCGTTTTCAGACTGCAGCGCCTAGAACCGCTCGGCCACCCCGGCCGGCGCGAAAGTGGCCTATCGTTCTTGTTGTCTGGCACAAAGCTTCATTATATATAGAACGGGTTCACGAGCAGCTAGCTAGCTGTGCACATTTCTGAACATCAAATGACAAGCCGAACTGCTTGGTTCTGTTATATGGATTCAAACCCAGCACCTGCAGATAATGATTTCGATGCAAAGTTTTCGTGCTCATCAGAGACTCAGACACTGTATCGATTTTCATTGCTGACTAGCCATAAATAATCGTGAAATATTTTACCCGTATCAATAAGTGAGTCTCAATATGAAATAACGTGCCAAAAACTTTTGTTCTCTACAGGGACTCCTATCCAGCAACTTCTATCGCTGTTAATTAACTACAAAAGGTAGTAAATATAGTTTCATTTACAAGCAACAAAGCGTGTGCATGTTTAAACTTGAAATGACGTGTCGTATAGTTTCGTAATATATGGGGATTTGAACCCACTATCTAATTGGATTCTTAGCTAACCACATTGAAATGCTCGTGTTTTTTCACCAGTAGCGAGAGGTTTGAACCTGAACTAACGAGATGATTTTTTGGCCTTACCGGGATTCGAACCTGGAGCTTAGTTTTTCTAGTCGTGAATAGACACTGAATATTGGTTTCTTTAACGAGTAATTAGACGTGTCTGAATCTGAAATAACATGGAGTTAAGTTCTGTACTGGCTAACAAGGGAACGGCCCAATCCAAGATGTCGAAACCTGCCCCGAAATTTTTCATTCAACTCTTTCCAACTATCCGCTCTCTCCTCTGCATTTAACAATGGAATTCCCGTTGCACTCTTAATGTTACCACCCTTGCTTTTAATTTCACCGAAGGCTGTTTTGACTTTCCTTTACGTTGAGTCAGTCCTTCCAACAATCATTTCTTTTTTCATTTCTTCACATTTTTCATGCAGCCACTTCGTCTTAGTTTCCCTGCACTTCCTATTTATTTCATTCCTCCACAACTTGTATTTCTGCATTCCTGAATTTCCCTGAACATTTTTGTACTTTCTTCTATCATCGATCAAATGGAGTATTTCTTCTGTTACCCATGGTTTCTTCGGAGTTACCTTCTTTGTACTTACGTTTTCATTTCCAACTTCTGTGATGGCCATTTTTAGAGATGCCCATTCCTCTTCAACTGTACTGCCTGCTAAGTTATTCCTTACTACTGTATTTATAGCCTTAGAGAACTTCAAGCGTATCTCATCATTCCTCAGTACTTCTATATACCACTTCTTTGCGTGTTGTTTCTTCCTGGCTAATCTCTTCAACTTCAGCCTACTCTTAATCATTATTACAATGAGTTGTGAGTCTATGTCTACCCCTGGATATGCCTTACAGTCCAGTATCTGATTTCGGAATCTCTGCCTGACCATGATGTAATCTAACTAAAAGCTTTCCGTGTCACACGGCCTTTTCCAAGTATACCTCCTCCTCTTGTGATTCTTCAACAGAGTATAGGCTATTACCAACTAAAATTTATTTCAGAATTCAGTCTTTCTCATCTCTCATTCCTTATCCCACTCCCATATTCTGCGGTAATCTTTTCTTCTAGTCCTTCCCCTACAACTGCATTTCAATCCCTCACGACTGTTAGATTTTCATTTTCCCTTACGTTCTATATTACCCTTTCAGTATCCTAGCACGCTTTCTCTGTCTTTTCATCAGCTTGCTACGGCGGCATGTATACCTGAACTATTGTTGTTGGTGTTGGTTTGCTGTCGATTCTGGTAAGAACAACCCTATCACTGAACTGTTCACAGTAACACACCCTCTGCCCTACCTTCTTATTCGTAAGGTCCTACTCCGGTTATACCGTTTTCTGCTGATGTTGATATTACCCTATACTTACCTGACTAGAAATTCTTTTCTTCTTTCCATTTCACTTCACTGACACCTACTATATCTAGATTGAGCCTTTGCATTTCCCTTTTCAAATTTTCTGGCTTCCCTACCACATTCAAGCTTCTGACGTTCCTCACCCCGACACGTAGAACGTTATCCTTCCGTTGGTTATTCAACCTTTTTCTCATGGTCACCTGCCACTTGGCAGTCCCCTTCCGCAGATCCAAATGGGTGACTATTCCGGAGTCTTTTGCCGATGGAGAGATCATCGTGCCACTTTTTCAGCTACAGGCCACATGTCCTGTGGATACACGTTATGTGTCTTTAATTCAGTGGTTTCCATTCCATTCTGCATCTTCATGCCGTTGATCATTGCTGATACTTTCACCTTTAGGGGCTGTTTCCCACCCCAAGGACAAGAGAGTGCCCCGAACCTCTGTCCACTCTTCCGCCTTCTTTGAGAAAGCCGTTGGCAGAATGAGGATGATCTCTTATGCCCAAAGCCTTCGGCCGCCAATGCTGATTATTAATCAAAATGTAAGGGCGTGGCGGGTTTCGAACCCAGGCTGTTTTGGTCACTAAACAAAGACGTTATCCCTATATCACAGGTACATAAACAGTTAGTACATCCTGACACGAATTCTTCACAGGAGAGTGGAAGAATTGGTAGAAGCCGACCACGGGGAAGATTAGTTTGGATTCCGGAGAAATGTAGGAACACGAGAGACAATACTGACCCTACAACTTCTCTTAGAAGACAGGTTAAGAAAATGACAAACCTACGTTTATAGCATTTATGGACATAGAAAGGAGGATATAAAAATAAAATTAAGAAAAGCAAATTAAGGATCGTGAAATGTAGTTGAATTAAATCAGCCGAAGCAGAGGGAATGAGATAAGGAAATGAGAAACTATGAAAATAGATGAATTTTGCTGTTTGTGCAGCAAAAGAATTGATGATGGTCGAAGTAGATAGAATGTGAGATACAGACTGGCTATAGCAAAATATTTCAGAAAACGAGGAACACACTAACACTGATTAATAATTTAAATGTGAAGTCTTTTGTGAAAGTGTTTGCCTGGAGTATAGCCTTGTATGGAAGTGAAACATGGACAACAAGTAGTTTAGACAAGAAAAGAATAAAAGCTTTTGAAATATGATGCTACATAACTTTTGTGAAGATTAGATGTGTAGTGCGTGTAGTTAATGAGAAGGTACTGGTTCAAATGGCTCTGAGCTCTATGGGACTTAACTTCTAAGGTCTTCAGTCCCCTAGAACTTAGAACTACTTAAACCTAACTAACCTAAGGACATCACACACATCCATGCCCGAGGCAGGATGCGAACGTGCGACCGTAGCGGTCGCGCGATTCCAGACTGTAGCGCCTAGAACCGCTCGGCCACCCGGGCCGGCTGAGAAGGTACTGAACAGAATTCGGGAGAATAGAACTTTGTGGCAGAACTTGACAAGAAGAAAGGATAGGTTGAAACTATGCTTTCTGAGACATCAGGGAATCACATATATAGTATTGGAGGGAAGTGTGGGAAGTAAAAGCCGTAGAAGGAGCCCAATAAATGAATACAGTAAGCAGGACCGAAAAGAATAAGATTGCAGTAGACATTCAGAGGTAAAGACACCTGAACAGGACAGAGCAGAGTGGAGAGCTGCATCCAACCAGTTTTTGGACTGAAGACTACAACAGCGGCATCCACGCTGTGCTAATGGATGAGACAGAAAGAGAAGATCCAACGAAGAACGACACGTTTCGTCAAGGGATCAAACAGTAAGCGGCCACTCTAGTGGCAGACGCTGCGAGACAGGTACTGTGGATCTTGTAGAGGTTTAGTGTTGAAATTCCTTGGGTGAACGTTCCAACATGAGTGGGACAACGTCTTAACTCTTCTCACAGACATCCCGCGAAGTGACCACGACTTGAAAATCAGCGAAATTAGAGCTCACACAGAGGTTTATCGACAGTCGTCCCACACACCATTCGCGAACGGAACAGGGAAGAAGAGAAATGTTAATGGCAGTAGTTTCAGAAGTACTCTCTGTCATACAGCGTAAGGTGAGAGATGTAGATAAAACAACGAATTTTACGGCAGCAGAGTGTTGCAGTTTATCCGTTGGAAACAAACAAGCAGAATGCATCTACTTCAGTTAGCCCTCAAAATAAAAATGTTCCGCTGATGAATTTAACACTTGACTTTTAATTATGGACAATAATTTTAAAAAATATTTCATTGTTGTTACCTTCACCTCAGTGACCGTATCGTATCACTGTTTGTATTCGAGCTATGGGAGAGCGTCTTGTGCATCACAGCAGTGGACTGGCGCTCTGTCTAGAGCGCCGTGCGTACGTAAACAGAGACACGTGGCGGGCAGCGGTGGCCGTGGTCCTGGTGACCCACAAGGCTGGTGCCTATGGCGGGTATCGACCCGCTCACTGCAAGGCTGACGCCCGGGGCTCCCCAGCCGGTCCCGCGCACCACACGGCTCTGCCCTTCTCGTACTGGGTCTGCACCCAGACGTACACCTCACTCCTCTTTGTAGACCGACATCATTGCGAGTGGAGTGCAACAGCTTTCCCTTACCGGTGTCTCGAACGGATACAGATCGTCTGTTCCTTCTGCACCATGGATAATGTGATATTTTTTTGGGACCTCTACACGAAAGTTGCGCTGGTAGGATTTCGTACACATTCAAACACAATTTTACTTTCATAACATTTGTTGGTCGGTTCTCATTGATTGTTAAAACCAATTGACGAGGCTCTTGCGCTATAGTAATCTAGAGTACTGAGAATCTGCTACAGATTATCCTTTCTTTTAAGTGTCATAGAAAGACAGTCTTGTCCCTACTAGTATTTATTCCGACAGCATGTTCCTTCAACTAGTATATAATTTCTCTCCTCACCTTCTCTGCGTAAATCTTTTTAATTCTTAAGTTATCGACTTTATTTATAACACAAATCTGTAGCTCTACGTGTAAGGTGAACTGTTACCTATAAAATTGGTCCAACAGTCTCTCATGCACTTTATGTAGTCCTGCGGTTCAAATACACTGCTTCAGGAACTTGTTTTAGGTCAGCGTATGGAACGAACATACTATTGTAGTCAAGAACTCTTTATGCGTCTCGATGTGTCTAGCTTTCATATCCTCCGTACCCGGATCAACGGCATGGTCACCTGCCCCCTCAAAATGTGAGCATCCCATTATCGCGGGATTGTGGTGGGGAAGGTATGGGAGAGGGGGAGGAGAGGGCTTTCCCCACAGGTGAAGTTGATTAAAATGCATGAAAGCCCACCTACCAATTGTACAACACCACCGTCATGATACACTTTACTATGACACCGAAAATCGAATAATCGAGGGATGAAAATTCTAAACTGCCTTGACAAGGTATCCATTCAGAGCACGCTGACACCTTCCCTCCTCAGTACTTTAGCAATGTTGTTATCCCACGACGCAGTAATTCTGCACTCTTTTTGTTTATCGATCAATGTAACCACACATCAAGTGCCCGTGGAGGATCAGAGGTCAAATCCACAGAATTATAGACCATGCGTCAATCTGCTGAAGATCTACGGCTGACGTTTTGCACTGATGTATGACTTTTTTAAGACCAAGTAAGTCACTTGTAGCAATCAATATGAACTTCATAAGCTTCTATAGTATGAAATGTACTACAAATCATTCTTTTCACGAAGCTATTAAATAATTTATTATGTACATTTTCGATAAAATTGCAGAGTAGCAAGTCTGATCAACATAGGAGTACATAATTAGTTATGGAGATAAATAATCCACAAATTCACTACAAATGGCATACTTTTTTACACTGATATGACCATTCCTGCTGCAAATGTTTACAGGCATTCAGTATGGCTTTATAAGCTGAAGTGTACCATAAATTTGACATAGCAAATTGGCTTTATTTATTCTTAGGATATGTGGAAACGGTAAGAGAGATTGATTTCTTGTTTTGGGATCACGTGAAAACTCCTAAATGCGATACACCTTTCGAGACTGGAGAGGATCTCCTGGCAAAAAATCTCGATGTCTGTGACATTGCTCTAGGTCTATAACAATACCGGTTAATTTGGAATGTGTACGACAGAACATCGTGCAGCTTGTGCAGATAATTAAAATTATCACAAAAGTGAGTCTACCTGGATTTTCATCATCTGTTCATGGATGTCAAATCGAATCAGTTGCTCACCTCTCTCATTCCTGAAAGTTTGTGTAATCATTACTGAAACACTCTGCATATGAATTATTTGACAGTAACATTTGTAGCTCCCTGAAGCTGTCTGCATGGCATTCAGAGGCCTTTATTTCAGATGCCAGCGCGCACACGTTGTGGAAGTCACCCGTATACGAAGGTTCATCTGTGCCGAGTCGAAGGTCCAAGCAGACCGCACGGTTTTACCCTTAAGGGGGGTAGGCCGTCAAACGGGTCGACTTGGAGCAGGAGAGGCACCACAGGACACTTTAATTTCCACTGTCTATACTTTTACAAGTAAATTCATAAAACTTTGTCAGCATGACCAGGAAGGATTCAGGATTCACACTCGTAGCAGCGGAAGTTCAAAAACATAACAAAATAATTTTTTTATATGTGAAATTTCATCATTTTTTCACTTACTATTGGCTGCATTTGTTACTATAGGTACACTTTCCTTCGTAAGTAAGAGAGACTGTTCGATGAATTTTGCACAGCATACAAACCATACTTACAGCTGTCTGAAACTCCACAATCTATTTAATTTATGAAAAAATGAATGAGCTGTTACGTTTTAAACTTTATGTTTAGAAAAAATCTAATTATATAGTTAATTATCTCAATTTTTACCACAAATTTTAATAGATTTGGAAAATTCTAGAGTTTCATACACCTGTAAGTATGGTTTGTATGCTGTGCAAAATTCATCAAAGAATCTCTTACTTGTGAAGAAAAATGTACCTATAGCAACAAATGCAGCCAACAGTAAGTGAAAAAATGATGAAATTTCATATCCAAAAAAAAATTTATTTTGTTATGTTTTTGCACTTCCACTGCTATGCGTGTGAATCCTGAATCCTTCCTGGTCATGCTGACAGAGTTTTAAGAATTTATTTGTAAAAGTATGCACAGTAGAAAATAAAATGTCCTTGGTGCCTCTCCTGCTCCAAGTCGGCCCGTTTAACGTCCTATCCCCCTTAAAGTTGTTTGTGTACTACCCACTTTCCTTGGGTTTCATGGGAATTGGCTGAGCACCTGCAGCAGCTTAGGCTAGGCAGTGGGTTAATATGGATCACTTGGTCCGTTATGTGTGCACTTATTGAACGGATGCTACGGAGGCGCCGGCCGTTGTGACCGAGCGATTCTAGGCGCTCCAGTATGGAACCGCGTGACCGCTACGGTCGCAGGTTCGAATCCTGCCTCGGGCATGGATGTGTGTGATGTCCTTAGGTTAGTTAGGTTTAAGTAGTTCTAAGTTCTAGGGGTCTGGTGACCTCAGATATTAAGTCCCATAGTGCTCAGAGCCATTTGAACCATTTTGCTACGGAGGCAGCGCATGCCTTCTAATGGCATGAGCATGAGCTCTAATAGGCGGTTTTATTAACACTGTCCATAGTCTGACGCTGCACCTTATTTTCCTGTGCTAGTTTCCGAGGCAGCATCTGGAACTTGTGGACACGTGAATGACAAAACCCCATTTGAATTGACCTTAAATATAGAAAATACAATTTAATATCCGTTAACATATTTAATGATTTGATAACTTAGACCAGGGGTTCCCAACAAAATTTGCTCGAGGACCCCCTCATCGAGCATGATTGGTACCGTGTCGTGTCACAATATGAAGTACCTAAAAAGCCAAATTAAGTGTCTCTTTATACGTTTTCTATTTTTGGTACTTAGAAAAAACATTACATATTCATTATTGAAAACTTATTGAGCTTAAGAGGCAGTGCGCGCAGTCTAAGGGCATACAGCAGCATCTATCTAATTCTATTTTTGCGCTAGAGTGTGCTAGTGTTAGTTGGTGCTAGGGAGATAATAGACGCAGAAGTTAGCGTTGGCTGAAAACTAGAGTAAGGTTCAGAAATGAATTCTCTGAACTTTTTGAGATTCATACTGGCCTTCGACAAGGCAGTGGACTGTCTCCATTATTGTTGAATTGTGTGCTGGAGAAAATCATGCGTGAATAGAACAAGATATGCCCACCATCTTTTAAGATTGGAAGAAAGATTCAATTTAACTGCCTTGCATTTGCAGATGATTTGGTGCTGTTAGCAAACAATATTGATGAAGCAAAGGATCAGATTGAACAACTAGAACGATTAGCGGCAAAGGTTGGATTGCAAATTTCGTTTGAGAAAACAGAAATGATGCCCAGCTTCCCAGTTGACACATCCCATATCATACTCCATAATGATCAAAAAATTAAAGTAGTAAAAAAAGTTTAAATATCTTGGTGAGATTATTACCTGGAATCTTAATGAAAGAGCATCGATAGTTAGTAGATCATGAAAACTTAAGCGAGAGCAGAGAACCACGTGCAGAGAACCACGTGGCCAACCTACAAAAAACGATATCTCTTAATAAATGCTAAATTTTGACATTACTCCTCCGCCGTTAAACCGGAAGCAACATATGAAAGTGAAACACCGTTCAGACTAAATACTCAAGCAACTGAGAAATTGCAGAAAGTTGATAGAAGAATACTCCGAACAATTATCAGTAAGAAACACCAAGTTGATGGGCAGTGGAGCCTTTTGTCCAATTCAGTATGGTATAAAGAAAGTGAATCCATTATTCATACAATGCGAAAAGAAGGATTGCATTTTTTGGCCACATATCTCGCCTACCAAACTTTTTGACTACTTCTGGAACAGTAAAACCAGAAACATCTGGTTTACGGAAGTACAAAGTGATCTGGATGAACTGAACATCATCACACACCAAATTCAGCACAGAGAACGGAAACTGCTGCTGAAGAACAAATACACACGGCTGACATTCAAACCATCAGAACGGAAGAAGTATGTCATATCTGCAGAAGAACAAGCAGACAGATCACAGCGAATGAAGAAGTTTTGGGAAACGAAGAAATTGCTGACTGTTAAGACCTAAACTTAATCACTGTAGACTCTGTTGTATTATGTTTGATTTTAGTGCCCCAATGTGGGCGTAAACTATGTAAATAAATAAATAAATAAATAGGCCGCTGAACCCGTTCGGCTTATTAAAGTTGACTAACCAAGTAGTTGAAATAGCTTACTTACTGAAACAATACTATATTTATAACAAATATGAAGAAGAATAAATTTAATGGATAGGTTCGCTGTGTGTGACACGATTTCCACGTTAGCCGCGCCACACCGTGTTGTGTTGTGCGGGTTGCAGACGGCGCGCCTGGGTGCGTGTCGCGGGCTGCCGCCTGCAAGGGGCGAGGGGGCGCGCCTGGCCTCCTGGTCGCCGGCATTGACCCACTGAGGGAGGCTCTGCGGCGGCGGCAGTGGCGGTCGATGCCGCCGGAGCAGCCCCAGCCCAGCCCCGCAGCGTCGCCGCAGCCGAGGTCAGGGACGGGGACCTCGCACACGGCATTCGGTGGCCTCACACGTGTCAGCTTACTAGTATCACGGTTACATTAATAAACAGCCCGTTCAAGCGCTCCCATTGCCATTCAGATATCTCGAGTACTTGCAACAGCAAACTATGACTATACAAATCCCCCCTTGTATCAATTAAAGGTATTAAAAGATTAATCAAACGTGCTAGGCACTTGGAACAGCGCGGTGGGTTTTCCGTGCTGTGTGGGGCACATACCGCAGGCGTATTGTGGTACTGCTTACACGTCAAAGACACTGCAGATGATCGGAAGTGACCACATAGGAGACCAGAATGCTGGAGCAGGTAACGTGCTACATGCTGTGTCTGGAAAAAATGTTCAGCAAATACTGCTCACGAAATCAGAGAACTGTGCTAATTACAGTAATACACAAACAATTAGCCGGCCAGGGTGGCCGAGCGGTTCTAAGCGCTACAGTCCGGAACCGCGCGACCGCTACGGTCGCAGGTTCGAATCCTGCCTCGGGCATGGATGCGTGTGATGTCCTTAGGTTAGTTAGGTTTAAGTAGTTCTAAGTTCTAGGGGACTGATGACTTCAGAAGTTAAGTCCCATAGTGCTCATAGCCATTTGAACCATTTGAACAAACAATTAAAATTAACGCTTATAAGAGAAAAATATGTTAACACCGAAACTAGACCGACAGACGCATGAAACATGAATTTAATACAAGCACATATATGCAGAAAAAGTGGCACCTTCGAGCAGTGTCCACCTTGTCATAGTCGAAGTGCTTACCTAGCAACATCTTCCATCCCCCACGACCAATTTTTGTTACTTTTCAGTATTTTCTCACACTAAATTTTCAGCCCTATCTCGATATTAAGATCGTAATTATTGTCTTTCTTACTGTTTTTCTTGTGGTACACAGTCTGAAGTCTGGTTTGATATAGCTCTCCACGCTTTTCAATCCTGTGTAAGCCTCTTCACCTCTGGACAACTACTGCAACGTAAATCCATTTGAACCTGCTTACTGAATTCATCTCTTGGACTTCTTCTACAATTTTTACCCCTCACTGTTTCCTCCAGCAGTAAATTTATGATTCGCTGGATACTCAGAATATGTTCTATCAACCGATACATCCTTTTAGACAAGTTGCGCCACAAATTTCTTTTCTGCCCTATTCTATTCAGTGCCTCATTACTTACGTGATTTACCCATTCATGTGTAGGGCCACATTTCTAAAGCTTCAATTCTCTTCTTGTCTGAGCCGCTTGTCATCCATGTATCACTTCTGTATAAGGCTACATTTCAAACAAGTACCTTCAAAAAAGATTTTCTAACATTTAGATATATTAACTTCTCATGGTTGGGATTCACCATGATCGGAATGACTCATGTCAGATAGTCTTTTATTCTGACAGAAAGTGACTTTTGCAGTGTTACTTGAAAAAGTAAAAAGGCTGAAATTGCAATCGTAATAATAAATAATTCATACAGTCAACGGTGACTATGATGTCTTTTAAGAAATTTAGATTTATATTCGTTGTTAGAAAACTCCTCGTTTTAAGTAATATGTGTCTTGCTACAGCCTATTTTCTTTTTATAACCTTTCTACTTCGACCATCATCAGCTGTTTTGCTTCCCAAAAAGCAAAATTCATCCTCTACTTCGAAGACCCTTTATCTCAGTCTATTTCCCTTAGCTTCCCCTGATTTAATTCGACAACATTCCATTACCTAACCATTAATTTTGTTGGTGTTCATCTTATAACCGCATTTAAAGACACTGTTCCGTTCAACTGCGCTTCCAAGCCGTTTGCTATCTCTCACATATGACAAAGCCAACGGTAAACCTCAACGTTTTCTACATAAATCCTCCAACGCCATGGCTTTGGTGTAGCAACATTTCTGAGATACACCGACGAAAAAAAATCGCAACACCGAGGAGGAGCTGTGCGACACAAACGAAAGTTGTTAGACGTGCTTTTACATCTGAAAGACGACGTCTATTCAGATTTCGCGCCAGTCGCATAAGAGTGGCGCTAGTAGTGCCACTATGAGGATACAGATATTGTTTACTTTAAATGTACGATGTAACGGCCGTGAGCGTTAGATACCTCTGGGGTTGGACGTGGTGAGTTGATGTTAGTCAAGAATACCTATTACGTGGCAAAGGTGCCATTATCAGCCCCTCACTGAATTTTAAGTACGTCTTGTGACAGGGCTACGAGAAGCACGGTGTTTCTTCTACGATACTGCAGGAAGACTTACCAGAAATGTGGCCACTTTACCTGGCAGCGGTGGTCACGAGAATGTACAATCGTAAGGAGAACGGGCTCCTTACGGCCACGTGGCGCTGCCGAGAGGAAAGACCATGGCGTTCGGCGTGGGGCGCTGGCGTATCGTACTGCATCTGGAGCAGTTGGCATCAGAGTCACACAGCGAACTGTTACAAATCGGTTACTTTAAGGGCAGCTCAGAGCCAGACGCCCTGTAACGCGCATTCCAATGACCTCAAACCACGACCAATGGCGACTTGAGTGGTATTAAGCGAGAGCTCATTGAAGGGAAGGGTGGAGGTCTGTTGTGTTTTCTGACGAAAGCTGGTTCTGCCTCGGTGCCAGTGGTGGCTATGTGGTGGTTACAAGGAGGATAGTTGACGGCCTGCAACCAACCTGTCTGAGTGTTAGACACACTGGACCTACACCTGCAGTTATAGACTAGCGTACGATTTCGTATGACAGAAACACTCTCGTGGTTCTCGTGGTTAGTCCACACGCTCTGACTGAAAATTTGGACGCGAATCTGATGTATTGACGTGTTTGAACAGCATTCAAGGAGGTGTTTCCCATCAGTATAACGCTAGTCCACTATCTCTGCTGTAACCCAACATGCTCTATGGAGCGTCGACATATTGCCTTGGCCTGTTCGATCGCCAGATTGTCTTAAATCGAGCACATACCTGACATTATCGGATGAGAACTCCAGCGTCATCCCCAACCAGTATAAAGCGTCCCTTTATGGACCGACCAGGTGCAGCAGGCATGGAACTCCATCTCCAGACAGACATCTGGCACCTGTACAACACAATATATGCACGTCTGCATGTTTGCATTCAACTTCCTGGCGATTACATCGGTTATTAATTTATCAGAATTTCACATTTGCAACGGCTTATCAGTTGCTTACATCAAACTGTTATCTTGCAATGTTAATTACTTAAATAAGGTACCTAGACAAATGTATTCCCGAAATTTCATTCCTACATTTATTATTTTTTGGTGTTACGATTATTTTTCCTTCAGTGTATTTTCAGTGAGAAAAACTCTTTAGGTTTCAAATGTTAGCAGAAGCTTTATTTATGCACGCCTTCGTCGAAGATACATACCAACATTTTGGCAATTTATGATTAATGTGTTACTCGCAGTTCCCAAACAAATTCTGACAATGCCTCAACAAGGCAAAACATGTAAATAATATGCTATCATTTGATCAATGTTTTCATTTCTTCTCCTTGAACTTTAATTCTCTTTAAAAACTGCTTTTTCCTTGATAGGCTACAATCCTGTCTCACCCTTTCTCAACCACTGGTTCACTTTCACGCCCTTCGATACTTGTAACTGCCATCTGCTTTCTATTTAAATAACATTTTGTTCCCTATATTTTACCCCTACAAGCTTGAGAGTTTCAAAGAGAGTATTCCTGTCACCATTGTTTAAAGATTTCATCAAGTCAGCAAATGGTATAAACGTAGGTTTTCTCTTCCTTAATCCGTCTTTTAAAAGAAGTCGTAAGGTCAGTATTGCCTCGCGTGTTCCTGCATTTTTCCAGCACCGGAACTGATCTTTCTCGAGGTCGGCTCTACAAGCTTTTCCATTCCTCTGTAAATACTGTGTGTGTCGGTATTTGGCAACCATCACATATTAAACTGTTAGTTCGTTAATATTCACATCTATACTCACCTGTCTTCTTTGAAATTATAATTACGAGTGCCATTTTTTTCTTCTTACGATAGGACCTGAAATTAAAACCACAGTGAAAATACGATGGCATTTTGCACAGATATGTTGCATAATGTCTCTAGTATACCCGTCACCCGCGTTACGTTGCATTTTTCAGTGCTGAGCGGACAGAGAGCAAGTAAAAATGCCTAGATAAATATGGTCTCCTGCCAGCCTTATTTCACGCGGCTCACATAACGCAACTGTCATGCGTTTCCTTCTTCGTGATGACTCTCAGCCACATACTGTAGCTGCAACGAAGATGCTAGGCAGCGTTTTCGTTGGGAAGTATTCGATCACCCAACCTACGGCTTGGACTTGCCACCCCCTGATTTTCATCTCTGCGCTCACATGAACTGCAGGGTAGGAGGAATGCGTTTTGGCACTAACAGTGAGCTGCAGACCAGCGTAGGGAATTAGCTGAGAGCTCAGGCGTCTGCGTTCTACGAGGAGGGTATTGGGAAGTTGGTACCACGCTACGACAAATGTCTCAGTCTGCGCGCTTACTACGTAGAAAAGTGTCAGGAAAGTGTAGCTAAATATTGCAAATAAAATATTTTTGATTTTCGCTATGGTTTGCATTTCGTGACCTATCGGAGATTGAAAAATAGACCTCTTTTGCATGTTTAGCCAAATTGAATATCGATTTATGTGCGGTTTTGTGCAACGCGCTAGGAAAATAGTAGGTGTGTTGTATGGTTCCCGCCCTGGCTACGACCAATCACGAAAAAAATGGTTCAAATGCCTCTAAGCACTATGGGACTTAACATCTGAGGTCACCCTAACTAACCTAAAGACATCACACACATCCACGCCCGAAGCAGGATTCGAACCTGCGACGGTAGCAGTCGCGCGGTTCCGGACTGAAGCGCACAGAACCGCTCGGTCACCGCGGCCGGCTGCAGTCAGAGTATGAGGTGTGAGATACACGGGCATGAATACACTCCTGTATCACGGAAGTAAGCACTTTCAGAAGATCATCTCGGCATGCCCACGTTTCTGAATCAGTTCTATATGTCTGGAATGTTGCCTTTCAGCCATCTATTTTTCATTCATTTTGTGCGATTTTTCTTTCGAGAAATACGAGTTCATATTGTACAAATCGCCAGCGATTGGAGCAATTTCCTTCCTAGTATCGCCTATAATACCTTCTTCTCGACAATGTAAACGAGTTTCAAAATACGACAATTTATTACACTCAAATAATGTCTAAAAAACGCCGTACTGTGCGACGTACTTCCGGCGAGACGTAGTCGGAAGCCTTGGAATTTGTCGCCTCTGCCCTCTGGCCTGTCGAGCATGTACTACAGTCCTGAGTCAGTGGATAAATCATCAAAATTGGCCCCTCTACCCCACACACGAAGGGACCCGGCGTCGGAGCAGATCTGAGAGGCTAGATCCGATGGACCTGAGATCAGCGGGCCGGATCCGTCAAAAATGTCCCCGGAACTGTCCAGTGGTTCTGTCCCGTCCGAGATTTCCGCTCGTGTGTGGCCGCCTTATCTGTGCGATGTGCATGTCCGTAAAACCAGTGTTCCGACCTTTTCGAAAGATGGTCACAGGCTGCAATGACAGACTGCGCGCGCACGTCCTCTAGTCACGCTGTGTAGCGAAGCAGCACTGAAATGTTGCAGTAACGTTGCGCCCACCCGTTAGCCATCATTGTTGAGATAGTTTTTTTCTTTATTAAATATAGGCCCGCATGGGCATGAAATTTTAATCAATGTATCCCACAGGAATGGACATACTGGTGTAAAAGTTTGGTAGCGTTCGATCAAGGTGTTCATGGCATGTAATACCTGCCATTTTTGTCAGTATAGGTGAAAGGTACCGGCACATTAAAGTCATAAAACGAGCGGTGAGATATGACGGTCCTGTCATCTGATAATCCGAGTTCGTTGTACGTATCAAGCACACAGTTTTCATCCGGAAATCATTGAATTGCGGACGTATTTGGAAATAACACTCTCCCGTCAATAGCTAAGGCGTCAATAGCTATCGGTAATTAGCAACACACAAATTCAGAGATCGAAGATGCCAACGAGAGACTTCAGTAGCGTCTTACGCCGGGCACTGGATGCGACCTTTGGCAACATGCCGGTCGAGTGGCTGGCGCCTGCTACTGGGTGAGCGTAAAACGTATCGACCCGAGCGTCCGCCTCCAGAACGAGGCGCGAAGAGGTCAGTACGGCACCCGCGCCACGCACCTGCTACCAGAGCAAGTGGCTGGGGCTCCGTGAGGGTCGCTACCTATCTGCCGCACTCTACCGCCAAGTGAAACGCTCTGGCGTCTGTAAGAGCCAGCACGATACGTACTGGATTACTCTGTGACAAACAATTTGTTGATTCTGGGTGGGAGAGGGTTAGATACTTTTTCCGTAGGAGGCGGACGGCGATGGAGGTCGGCGACCGGGGACTCGAGGCGGCGGCAGTGAGAGGACATTAGCTTGACCCCTGGCCCTCCAGGCCGCAACTGGACTCCAACAGGAGGTCCCGACGACGTGACGGACGGACCTTGGCAGAAAACAACACACAGCGAAAACTGATTCACAGCCCAGCTGTGCCGACGTGCCCAGCCTGCCCGAACGGCCTGTTTTGATAACAAGGCAGGTTTTGTTGCAGTGCTCTCGAAATGTTTTGAAATGCTGCTTATGCCTCGGCGTCTGGATGGCGACTGCGGAGCTGCTGGAAATTCGGAAATTCGTGGTTAAGGTCTTATGGGACTAAACTGCCGAGGTCATCGGTCCGTAAACCTACACATTACTTAAGGGGCTCCGGAACGCCCTATACTTGCAATGTTAAAATAACGCTTATAAATTACATCTTTCCTCACGAAGTATTTGAGGTAGGAAGTTTAACTTTTTACAGATTATTTATTGGAGTATGGGCTACAACTTAACACAGGGATTTTACAAAATTTTAGTTCAGTTATTAAAGATGATTTTTTTTCAATTGTAATGAAAATTCACAACATTTTTTTGCAATTTTTTATTTATATATTCAAAAATATACAGTTTTTTGGAAAAAAGCTGTGTTAAATTATGCAGAAGGTACTGTGTAACATTTACTGAAAGTTTGAAACAAATATGTTTGGAAGATCCTTAGAAAACATGTAATTAGTATGAGAAAATAAAAGTTTTGGGAATCGAGCGACAAAGATTGGATTAACTTTTTAGTGCATTCCAGGTCCATAGGATGGATTATCTTCATCCTCTGCAAACTCCTCCTCCAGCTTCTTCTTGTTCCTCCTCCTGTTTACTCTTGCTTGTATTTCTAGACTCTTTACAGCCCTGTCTGCAGCCCGAAGGCGTTCCTTGTCTAAAGCAAGCATCGCCCGTTGTTGTGTTCGTAGATTTTGCTACCGCTTTCTTCAGTTGCAGTTACTGCAACACTGTTCCAAAAGGTGGTCATGTATGAACACTTATCACATTTCAGTTGTATTTCACTAGCAAGTCCTACGTGCTTTATTATGGAGAGTTCCAGACCAACTTCACTACAATGAATACATCTTACACAGTTTGAAAAAATTCCTTTGAGAACCGACATATCAAACATTTCATTCACATCCGATTCGCCCATAAAACATTCATAGTTTTCACTCATTGAACCAAGCTTCATCTGTGAAGTATTTTCTTTCCCACTTTGACTGCTATGGGCAGGTGTATTTGAGAGGTTAGGTTCACTCACTTGGTTATCGTCTTTATTGTTTACAGTAATAACACATACCTTTGGCTTACCAACATTTCTCCTTTTCTTAAAAGCCTTCAGAGGATTTCTAATAACTTAACTTCTACTCATTATTATACTTCAACAAAACAGAGACTCAAGAAACAGAATTAATTACGAATATTTTCGAGATAACGACAGACTAAATAAACATGAAACAATCGACAATCACACCAGCGATATATATTGAACCATCACAGGTCAGCCACAACACATACTTTATCTCACATCACTAAAATGTACCTGATGAACACTGACGTTAATAATAACACCATTTGACAGCAGTTTAACAGCGCCACAGTGGGTCACGCCCATGTAGAACACATTTCAAAAAAAATTTAAAAATAGTTGTGGTCTTCGGAATTGAATAAATTATATATCTATTAAAAGGTAATAGTCTGCAGATTCAGAAAACGCAAAAAAGTAAAAATTGAACTTTTCATGATTTTGAGCCTTTCCGGAGCCCCTTAAACTAAGTTAAGCTAACTTACGCTATGGACAACACACACACCCATGCCCGAGGGAGGACTCAAACCTCCGACGGGGGGAGCCGCATGGATCGTGACAAGGCGCCCATTGTCCGCGCGGCTACCCCACGCGGCAGCTGCTGGGATGTGTTGCGTGCTGGACGTCAAGGCGTTCAGATTTCGTTACCGAATCTCGGCTTTAGCCTGCACCGCTACATTCCTCCCTTCCTGGAAAATTTCGGCCTACCGAATTCTTGAGTGGCTAAAGTCTGGAGCCATTCCTACGCTCGGATTTTATGAAACACTAGTCCAGAGTACAAGTCCTAAGTGAGCTGCCATATGTCTGTGCTCTTTGGTCCTCTGCTTGCATGTACACACTTCCCACTGTTCCACTCAGACAATAAGACACATTACGAAAAACAAGGTGCTCTATAGTCCTTATAGTTATAGTGACTGGTTGGATCTGTAAACTATGTACAAGCACGGTATATTGATAATTTTTACTTATGGACCCTCTGACAGCAACTGAATAAAACAATTGTAGTGCCATACGCGTTTCGCCTTTATTTTCTGCAAGGCATCATCAGTGGCTTGGAATCTGTACATATTTGCTATTTAATTTACATTTTTGTCACTGTACCTATAGGTTATAAACAGTTCTGGTAGTTGGCATTTCCTATTAAGTAGTAATGTTTTGAACTGCACTTACAGGTTGCGTGAACAACTTCTTACATATTACGCTCTGGTTGCATTTTTGGTGTTTTTCTTCTTCTTATGAATGCCAAATTGCGGCTTTTTCCCCACATTCCACAGCGCTAGGAACTGAACGCTTGTTTCAATGCAATGGTTTTGTTTCTATTGCCGACTGTCAAATGTTTTTGCCAAAGATCGAATGTTATTGCCAAACTTGTTAAGTGTAATTATTGAAGTATCTGATCTATTCGTGTGTGTGTGTGTGTGTGTGTGTGTGTGTGTTTTGGTGTGACATAATTAGTATGTACAAGCACCTTCACATTAACACTAGCTACTCACAGAAGTCCAGTGCGGACTGTAAGTATCGTATGGCAGCGAAACGTGGTAGATACGCTAATGCGCAAATGCGGAAGCGATTTACTCTGGGAAAAATTATTTTCGGTTTTAGCCACCAGGTGCAAATCTGGCGCTGTGAATGCAAGAAAGACTTACAGAAATGTTTCCTATGTCATGGATTAGGAGCAGGATGTGGGCAGAAAACGTTAAACAAGTGAAAAAGGCATAATGTTGATTTTATTACTAACCAGCGCTTACACAGTTTGTTCAATATGAGCACTGGAGACGTCCAAGAGACGCTGCGTCCATAAAACGACGTGAACAACAGTCATTCGCAGCAACTCCAGTGGAATCAGCGACGTGTTCTTGTATACTGGCCTTCGGATCCGGCAGAGACCGACGTGTCCCTGGTTTAGATATCGCCAGAGCCAAAAGCCACGTGGATTCAGATCAGGCAGTGCACCTAGAAAACCTCTGGAAATAAAACGTTCGTGGAAGGTTGCATTAGGCAGATCGTTCGCTGGGCGAGCTAGATGAAGGGTTGCTCCATTTCCATGAAAAGAGTTTCCACATAGCTGCGCTCTTCCAAAGCGGGAATAACATGCCGGATAACGTCCAGACGTCACGGTACACCTCTGCGTGCACTCTCTTCGAAGAATATCGAAGAATATCGGACCGAGAACAAAGGTTCGTGTGAATCCATGCCGCAGTCACATACAGCGAGTGCAGTGACTATGTATGCACAACACGTGGCTTAACAGTACTCGAAATCCGACAGTTCTAGTATTCGCTGCACCATGTAGTGTGAAATGTGCCTCGTCACTCCAAAGAATATTGCCCGGCCACATGTCATCAACTTCTGTCCATGCCAGAAACCGAAGCACTCCGTCTTCAGGCCACGAGTGGCTTACCTTGACCATCTGACCGCCGTGTCATCCTCAGAGGAGGATGCGGATAGAAGGGGTGTGGGGTCAGTACACCGCTCTCGCGGTCGTTATGATGGTATTCTTGACCGAAGCCGCTACTAATCAGTCGAGTAACTCCTCAATTCGCATCACGAGGCTGAATGCACCCCGAAAAATGGCAACAGCGCATGGCGGCTAGATGGTCAACCATCCAAGTGCCGGTCACGCCCAACAGCGCTTAACTTCGGTGATCTCACTGGAACCGGTGTATCCACTGCGGCAAGGCCGTTGCCCCAGAAACCGAAGAGCTCCAGATAATGAGGTTTCAGCTGCTGCACCGTCTCGTCTTGTACGGATACCAGTGTGATATAGACTGCAAAACGTTCGGTACCGTTGAGCATAGTATGGACAGCTCCCCTGACACTGCACGAGCACTAGCACTACCCGGGGCACGTGCTGCATGGTCAGTTACGGCAACAGCAACCTCGTTAGTGAGTTCCACCGGGATAGGGCGCCTCCCTCTTCCAGGTGCCTCACCAAGCTCACCCGTGTTTTCTAATTTCATTATCATCCCTTTTAAACCATTTAATGGCATCAGACCTCTCCTCAGACCTTTCAGTCGAAGACACGGTCTCAGTCCTCAACTGCGATTGCTGCTGTACACATAAACAGATTCACTAACAGCGCAAGGTCCACGTAAAGTGCCCTCCGCCACACACCGTTGGGTGGCTTGCGGAGTATAAATGTAGATGTAGATGTACTCTATGGCTTGCAAGATGATAGCGTGGATGTAATACCGTCATGCATACGTTGTACAGCGTCAGATTTGCTACTAGTGGCCACAACTGGAACTAATTTTTCAGCGTAAATCGCTTCCCCATTAATGCATTAGCATATCTACCAAATTTCGCTGTCCTACGATAATTACAGCCAACACTGCAGCTCCTTGAGTAGCTGCACTTTAATTATAGCCACCCGGTATATGCAATATAAGTTACTATACTAGACTCCACTGGTTACCCTTGTGCATGCCATTCACCCTCCGGTCGACTTCCCAGAATCCATTCACTGCTTCGTGCAAAATTGTCGTGCTGTCCCACTAAGGCTCAAGGCGAAGCTAGTCTATAAAACAGTCCACGGCACTGCTCTGTCCATTCAGTAGCAGTGTTACACCATTTCCTAAGAATAAGAGTGTTGGCATTTGGCACGCATCCTATAACATCACGAACCTATGTACCTATTCTTTCTCACGTATGTGAACTTAAATATGTATCACTTATCCTCTTTAAACTAGATCTCACACTTGTGAAAATGATCAACATGTTGCAATACATAACATCAACGCCTTCCTATCAAACTAAATTAAAAGCGATAATATTCCACTGCGTATGTCACACCATTACAGCTACACCAAAATGTCTCCTTTATGCTCCTACACAAACCCCTTGCACGAATGCAACACCTTCTGTGATTTGAATCTCAGCATTCCTAAATGCATTCAAGGACTGACGTACATGCAACACGTTTCCAGAAAAAAATCTTAAAGTAAACTATCCACAAAAGGTAATTTATGCGCGTTAGAGTCACTACACTGGTGTTATAATGCCCACAACAACCGGCGACCTATCACTTGAACCAACTGCACCTCTCACCCTTAAAGACTAGTCCAATGTATCGTACTCCATGAGCCCTGCAATTCCATTGACGTATGTAACCACAGGTATTTTCCCAGCTACAACCTGTACCTCTTTAATACCATTCAGCAATACTCCATAATCGTTCTTCGTCTTAACTTCCATCATCTTCACTATAAATCCTCAATACTTCATAATATACTTCAATGTCTCAACTCACAATTATCTGAGAGACTAGCCCAGTGTATCGCGCTGCATGAGCTCCTCTGTATCAAATGGTTCAAATGACTAAGCACTATGGGTCTTAACATCTGAGGTCATCAGTCCCCTAGACTTAAAACTACTTAAACCTAACTAACCTATGGACATCACACACATCCATGCCCGATGCAGGATTCGAACCTGCGACCGTAACGGTCGCGCGGTTCCAAACTGAAGCGCCTAGAACTGCTCGGCCAGACCGGTCGGCTCCTCCGTATCACCGACTAATTTAACCACAAGTACTTTCCTAGCTACAACCTGTCTCTTAGTAAACCTATGTTGCTGCATAAGATTTCCTAGAACCCGATACGTTCCCCCTTACACTGACTCCGTCAGTTACCCCAGGCGGATTTCGTGATATCATGTGCACTGCACTGTTTATCGGCAAACACGGAACAATTTAATTGACGAAGCAGGGCAAATGATTTGTCTCACATCCGTGTGCTGACTTCAGCGCATTGCTGCTCTGAAGCAGTGCCACATGACGCAAAGACAAAAAAACCCAAACCGTACGCTCCTGTGACGACAATGATGTACGTTTCACGTATTCAGGGCCGTTCCACGGGTTGCAACTGGATTATTGGAAAATAGAATATGCAGGGGGAGTGCGAAGCAGAAACGGAATAGAAGAAAGGAAATCCGCACGTGAATCTGGCACCCTGTAGAGGTCAAACCACATGATTATCTACTAGCGTAGACCCTTGCAAAACGCCTGAACCTGTAACCTAGATGACAACATTAAGTTACGTCTACACTCGTCTACTATTTACACAAACTACTCAGTCTTGCCTCCGACATATTTTACACAGAAAAGGAAAAAATGGATGGATACAAAACGAGAAAAAAAGTACCCCACTAGCGGTTACAATAAACGCATACTGCTGCTTACTTGCGTTGCTGACGATCGTAGTACCTATGCTAATCAAACTTCTAACACCACTTGAGGAGGTGTATAGTCTTAGTATGGGCGAAAGGTTCTCTGGTAGAAGATATTGGCAGTCAGTAACAACAATACTGACTTCTTCGTTGAGCATGCGTACATACTGTGCCCACAGAAGGCCAGTAGTATACTGCACAGTGGCTGGAGGGGAGGAGAATGGCTGTGTCTTTGGAGGGTGGAGGATGGAGGGAGTGGGAGTCGCAGGAGAAGTGGGGAGGGGAGTGCGGTTTATAAGAGGAATGGGGCTTGATGACGTCATGCATTTGCTAACTAAAGATCAATTGGTTTCCAAAGCCAGTGTTGCATTCCTAACCCAGAATTATCTTTATCGTTACCGCTTGTTTCAAGACTGATAGAGGACCGTTATTTCATGTAATTTACGGACAGAACAGCTGGACATGTACAAATACCTGCCACGGCGCCCGTTTTCCTGTGGGATAAGTTTAAGCGTAAAATGAGTGTCATATACGACAGTGTAAATTATGTTTTAAAGGTTATTTCTATTGTAGAAACTAGGTCTGTCTTACCGTAATTATGATAACGGCCACATTTGGAAAAATTTGTGTATTTTAATCTAGGAACAAAATAATCTCAAGGAAGATTACCACGGATGATTCTTGACAAGAATGATACAGTTGTGAACTGTGGGAGTAAGTGAGCAATATCTCCTGTACATAGCTGAGAGGAGCGGATACAAACGGCAATTGTGAAGTTGCAACGTGCTTGCTTTTCAAGAATATCATCACTGGTGCCTGTTTTACTGATGTTACTCTAAATAGTGAGAAGTATCTACATGTCCTAACAGTTATGATGCAGCAGATTTTGGAAGACATCCCACTGAAAATAATACAGTCCATGTGGTACCAACATGCCACATGTCCTGTCCATTCCACGCAGATAATTACAGATGATCTTAAAGGAACATTTGGACATCGTCGGGTTGGTCATTCGAGAAATACAAAATAGCCTGTACGCTCACCAGACTTAACACTTATAGGCTTTTGTCTCTGGAGACAATTTGAACAAAAGATCGATAACGAAACGCCTACGACTCCCGAAGACATGAAATCCCGTGTAATGCGGCCCTGAGCTGTAAAATTAAGCCGTACCCTGGCACGATGTCACATAGGATAAACAAAGAACTGATTCCGAAATAAAGCAAATTTTACATACACAATTTATTGAAGTAGTAAACAAGGCGAAAATGTAACAGAATTCACAGAGATAGAATAGTATAAAAATCCGACTAGTAACACACCAAAAAATGAGAAAACGTCGTCGTTACATATTTGTATGTCCTGTAAGAATTGTTTCAAAATCTGCGGATAGATAATTAGGTAGCTGTGCAGCTCTATAAGTATTATCTACCTAGAACATGTGAACGGTATACAGTAACCATATTTGAGTATTATAGCCATACGTATAGATCCACCAGTATTCACTTGCTGACGTTAAACACACATTATGTCTCTGACGTCCCCTTCGAAGACTTTTCAGTTCCTCATAAAAAGTATGTAATTCCATCTTTTTTAAAATTCGATGCCATAATTCGGGGGATCTAAGTTTAAAAAATGACTTGCACGATATCCACCATAATGTAATGAAAATGGCGCCTCGATACATTTAGTCCTTTTCGATATATGTGGGGTGTCCTGCCTTCACTGCCTCGACCTTTAGGATCCTGATGCAATAAAGTATTGACGTATATGGAGGGTGCTCTCTCGAGTAATACAGTGGCGTGAATATCATGGCGGACACAAAATTTCGAATGCGTTATATTCACACTTCAGAAGGGTAACCAAAGCAAAAGCAGGCATAACCAAAACCGGGACGTACTAAAGCACGACACAATTTAAGTTCAGTTTTCTGCTCTGTTTCCCAGGCGTATCCCATTAGTGAACGTAGTACGTTTATTGGTTTTTCGCGCTTTGTAACAGCAGCATATTTACTGTGTAAATTCCGCCGGATTTTGTTGAAATGAAAATACCTGGATGTCTGAAAACTGTTCGGAATTGAAAGTCGCGTTCTGCTCGTTCCAAAGTGTGAATCTGTACTAACTGGTGCCTGATAAATATTATGACTGAAGATTATCTATGTTAAATGCTAATCCCCTTGACGACCAAGTGTGAGAATAATGTAGCCGCCAAGTGGTACTGTTCCTAAATCCGGAGGTCTTCACCACATTTCAGAAGCTTGCCTTAAGGAGTCGTATAAGTGAGTCGTAGATATATTAAATGAGAGCAAGAGCAGCAATCGTCTCCATGGAATACTAATGCGCTTTCTTCTATGTCCTTCCTGCTTATTTTCCATTTTTGAGATCAATGATCTATCTGACACCACTTGCAGCGGCTTGATCACAACCTTTCTCGTTTACAAAAGTGGCAGTGTTTCGTATGTCCGCAAATTCTTGGCTAAGTTATTATATGCACTAATTATATTTCTAAATTTTGCTACAAGGTGTACATTTTAAATGTCTGGAAGTAGTATGGTAGCAATAGTGCTATATCCTTGGTGTTGCGGTGTTTCAAAAAATAAGATGTCATGGGATCCAACTGAACATTGTGTAGGGATGCCGAACGGAGACACTTCTACGTTGTCAGGATTGTGGAATCTGTAGGGAGTCTTTCGGCGCTAACAATACCTGATTAGCAAGATATTATTTATTGACGCAGATTTACAGTTCTTTGTCTCCTCGTCAGCCTCGGCTGACACCTCCTCCCAATGACACGGGGAGACTCAGATGACTCCTGTTGTCGGCTCGGCGCCTCTGGACGGCTAGGCCTCACCTATAGCATATCCACCGACGTCTGGCGTGCTGCCTTCTAGCAGGCAAAGCAGTGGTGTTGGAGTATGGCCTCACACTGGGTTAGAGCGTCCTTGAGGCCGCTCCAGAGACCGACGATGACCTGCGATGTCCCATCGTGCTGTACCGCGCTGCCGGAAGTCGTGTAGTGGGATGGTCCTGGTCCCACCGACAGGAAGGTCCTTGGCACCCGGAAATGTCTGCAGCGTCGGTCACGAATAGAGGCATTGGATGGCCCTCTCACCCAGCAGTGACGATTATGTTAGTGCACCGTGAGATGTGACGGAAAACCCGCAGTCATCCAACCAGCTAGGTGGTAGGTGACCAATGCGAAGTCCCACGAGTTGCAGTTCCCGGTTACTTGAATTGCTTGGGAACGGCAAACAGCGTGCTCACGAGAAGTGTTGGAACATCAAATGCATGGATGGCACTACACCGTAATAATCACTGAATTGAGTGCATCAGTGCAAACACCTTCGATTCTAATGGCCAACTGAATTCAGAGCTGGAGAAATGGGTATTTACGGGAATTGTCGGGAGGCTATGACGTGAGGCTCTCTCGTTATGACCCTTATGTACACCTCTTTTTTACTAGTTGTTAACAGTCCTCGTTACGCTGTGTTTACTTAACCATTTGTTACAGGCTCTTAACTCCACTTTCAAGTATCTGGTAGTTGTTGTTGTTTGTCAAGTATTGATCGTTGATTAACGTAACAAGAGCTGACGAATATACTTCTGATCCAGTTGTAGGAAGAGGAATGGCTGGCGGTGGCGGCCAATAATCTGCGGTTGGTGAAGTCAACAACGCGTACGTGGCGTTCTTGCTGCCAGTTGCTCAGGCGGGTTGAAATGACTCTCACACCTCTTAGAATTGGGCACTGGCCTCTCACACATAGCTTTTTACTACGGCGAGAGGGTCCCCCGTTTTGTGATGTTTGTGGGGTGCACATCTCTATCCACCATATTTTAACACAGTGCATTTTATACCGTTACGCAAGAGCAGGAGCAAATGTTGGTGGGGATCTGCTCTCTATTTTAGCTGATGATGAGTGTGGCTATGGTTTTAAAGTTTTGTGATATGTTGGACTCTGGCCTACACTTTCGCACTGGAGATTTTAGTGTGTTGCAGAGTGGCAGTCACATCCATCTGCTATATTGTTTTAGTTCCTTCTACAACGTTCTTCCCGTGTAGTTAACTCTTACTACTGACGCAATACCTCGTCCAGTGCTTCTGTGCGCGTACACACATAGTTTGCCAACTTTGTTACCTGTGTTTTACGTGCTGTTTTGTCTTCCTGTTTTGCCGGCCGCGGTGGTCTAGCGGTTCAGGCGCTCAGTCCGGAACCGCGCGACTGCTACGGTCGCAGGTTCGAATCCTGCCTCGGGCATGGATGTGTGTGATGTCCTTAGGTTAGTTAGGTTTAAGTAGTTCTAAGTTCTAGGGGACTGATGACCACAGATGTTAAGTCCCATAGTGCTCAGAGCCATTTGAACCATTTTTTTTCTTCCTGTTTTGTGTATTTTACCTACACTCGTCTCAATCTGTTTTCGCGCCGGCGCTGAAGACCTTGCTGTTGTGCGCCCATACGAACGACTCCATCCCTCCATCTCATAGTGGACCTTCTGCTGAATGTCTAATTTGTGTCTGGTGGCTGGTACTGATGTACCAACGTGTGCTCGTTTGCTCGACCGACTTAGAGTGTTAATTCTTTGTGCTGCATAGTATGTCAGCACCTCTACCTGGTGTCGCCTGTGGCTGTGCTAGTGTGAACTTGAGAAAAATTTTAATTTTTTACCTTTTTTCTTTTCTGTGGCGTAACAATCGTAATATCCTTTTCAGAATCTTTAGAACGAAGGTTAGCTTTTAACTTGCTATCATCCGAAAAGTATCAATACTTTGTTGAAAAAGAGACCACGCTTGCAATGACAGGTGCGACAAGCACATATGTTATCTAGACCTGGAGCTGTACTTTTAACCCGTGACAGCGTTTTTTTCGCAATTCGAGTAGAATATTGCTGCCGCTACACGCCAGGCGCACTCGTTCCATTTGAGACCGAATCCTCCCCGAAGGTAATGAATAACTTGAGTCCAGCTACGTCTCACGCTTTCTGTGCTTGAGCAGTCTGATTTTTCAATGAATATTTTACACATATAGTATCCTCGCTGGACACAGATATCGAGATCGACGTGGACGCACCAGCGCTGGCTACCCAGAGTTGTTTGGTTATGCGTCCGGGTTGGATTCGTGTCAGTTGGAAAGATCCATTGGTGGCGTAAAATAGGAGAAGAAGGTGGGGCCTTTCTTCATATAGTTGTATGGATGTTTCCAAAACTCTCCGATTGCCGGCATCACTGTCACTCATAATTAGTCGCTTAGTCTCGATTTTCCTCTCGGTTTCCTATTGTGGCATTGTTTGTACGCTGTTGAAGATTCTTGGCTTTCCCATTTTGAATTATTGTCGGTTTGTCCTTCCGCATTTGAGTCCTTTTTACGTCGTCGACCACTCAATCCCTACGGATACTCGCTATTTCTCAGAAACCAACTCGTGGCATTCCCACGCTTCACTAGCACGTAACTAAATACGTGATTCAAGTCGCTATAATTTGGTTGGGTTACGTTCTTTTTATAGACCAGTCGTATGTTTTCTTCCGCCACAGCTGCTGAAAATTTGTAGTTGACAACATCGGTGGAGCTGTAGTTTTGGGCCGACCGTGGTGCCCGAGCTGTTCTAGGTGCTTCAGTCGGGAACCGCGCGACTGCTACGGTCGCAGGTTCGAATCCTGCCTCGGGCATGGATGTGTATGATGTCGTTAGGTTAGTTAGGTGTAAGTAGTTCTAAGCTCTCGGGGACTGATGACCTCAGATGTTAAGTCCCATAGTACTCAGAGCCATTTTTTTTATTTTTTTATTTTATTTATATATATATATATATATATATATATATATATATATATTATTTTATTATTATTATTATTACCTTTTTTTTTTTTTTTTTTTTTTTTTTTTTTTTTTTTTTTTTTTTTTTTTTTTTTTTTTTTGACATGTGGTTCCTCAAACGAGGCAGTGCTGTTTCTTTAATACATCCCATAAACTTTGCGTACCCGTCTGCGGATCATGTGTTGTAGTGTTGTAGCGTCTATGTCAAGCTCTTCATGTATATAAAATGTAATGTCCTGACTTATCGACCCGTCATCGTCCAGCCCAAACAGCTAACGACAGAAACTTGAATTTGAAGGGGGTAATGATATTATATTGCAGGCTTCGTTTAAGAACGGATTTTTCGAAATTCCACTACTAAGGGCGTGAAACAGGGTATAAAAGATTCTTTGAAAGAATGCCGCTGTCAAGGCAGTTTTGGTGCTAGTAACTCAATAACTGGTATTTGGTCTCTCGATAAGAAATAAAGAAATACTTGTTTCAGAACTTTTCGAAATTTAACTCCTATGGGAGTGAAATATTGGGTGAAAGGATTTTTTGAAAATAAATTATTATTAACACTATTAAAGCATTTTGAAGTTACATCTACGAAATTTGGTATTTAACTTCTCGGCTACAAATAAAAAAGTGCGTCTTTCAATAGTTTGCAAATTCAACCCCTGAAGGAGTGAAACAGGAGATTAAATGTTTTATGAAGTATTTCATCATAAAAGAAATTTTAACGCTAAAACTATGGAATTTGAATTTTCGGTTAGAAACAAAAAATACGTGTTTCGCTGTTTTTGGAAATTCGACCCCTAAATGGGTGAAATATGGCCAGAGTGATTCACTGACCCATCATCGCCCAACCAAACCGCTATGGATAAAAACTCGATACATTTGTTTGTGTGACCATCTTCTGCACCAGCTGCTAACATCTGTTATTATAGGTTATCTGTCTTGAGCTGGTTGCAATGTAGTTCAAAAGAATTCCACCAGACGCGTTTCGCTTTTACTTACAAAGCATCTTCTGTAGTATTCTGTAAATTGGACACACATTTGTACATTTATGTTTTGATTCTTTTAGAGTAAAAACAGCGTTTTCTTTATGAAGTTGGTCTGTAAGCTACTTGCAGTGTCTCCTTACGTAGTCTGTACCTTCCCCTCTTGCTAGAAGTGGCTGATGTCGACAGGCTTCATTTGACATCTGCAGCTTTTGGCATTTTGCGTTATTTCCTGCGATGCACTATTTATAATTGGCATTCTTAACTATTTTCTATTCATCACTGCTATAGTGTTTGTGCCTATTCGTTTGCTTTCGTACATTTTGAGTGTTACCAACCTATGAAACGATTTGTGTGTGTGTGTGTGTGTGTGTGTGTGTGTGTGTGTGTGAGAGAGAGAGAGAGAGAGAGAGAGAGAGAGAGAGAGAGAGAGAGAGAGAGAGGGAGGGAGGGAGGGAGGCAGAGAGTTAGTGAAATTGTCTTTTATGTAGGTAGAGACGTGAGAGGGGTGGCGGGTTATTTTTTTTCCCCTCTCCAAGAAGGAGGAGGAACGATAGGGATTCCTGGACAGTGATTATGGGACAGCCAAAAACAAAAGAATACATGTGATTCTTGAGTTTCTCCCGGCGTATTTGATAAACAAAATATCCACGGGTGTACTGCCGGTCTACAATGTCCAACGGGCACAATATTTCGGCGATCATACATGTCGCCATCATCAGGTGAACTGACGGACTGAGCTCCTGTAAACGTGCCGGCACGGAGATCCGTATGCTATGGCTGCTCAGAGGGAACTGGGTTCGGTCGCGGCGGCGGCCGATTTACATATCCTCCGCCCGCGGCGCGCTCCTTCCGCCGTCCGCGCCCCGCACCACGGTCGCGCGGTGGAACAGATTGCGACGGCGTCTGAAATGACGTCGTTGTGATGCCTCTGTCCGCCGTGGTCGTCACAACAATACGTTTGCTCGATTTACTTTTATTAGCCCAATCGCTGGTTCCCAAGCCTTGCTAAGATTATAGCCACTGTCACGGTTTATGAGGTCGTCATTGATGCGAATTTCGATGGCCTCTCTAACAACGCTGTCCCAGTATCTCGACGTCTGTACCAGAATCCTCGTGCGTTCATACTCCATAGCGTGATTTTCCGACAAACAATGTTCAGCGACCGCCGACTTGCTCGGATACATCAGTCGAGTGTGCCTCTGGTGCTCACGGCATCGATCCTCGACGGTACACATCGTCTGACCAATATACGACTTGCCACATTGGCACGGAATCTGGTACACGCCGGCCTTCCTCAAACCGAGGTCATCTTTGGCGCTCCCCACCAGTGTACGAGTTTTATTCGGAGGAAAAACACAGTTCCGACCCGGTGTTTCTTCAAAATGCGGCCGATTTTCCCCGAGAGTGCGCCTGTATATGGAATAAACGCAGTGCCTACCTCCTCCCTCGTGATTTCATCCATCTCCACAGGTTGTGCTGTAGTGGTTGGGCGGAGAGCACGTTGAATCTGCCACTCTGAGTACCCATTTTTTCCGAAATACGGTTCTCAGATGTTCCAATTCCTGGGGTAGACTCTATGCGTCAGAGACAGTGCGCGTGTTATGTACTAGAGTTTTAAGTACCCCATTCCTCTGTGAAGGGTGGTGGCAGCTGTCTGCGTGCAAATACAGATCAGTGTGCGTTGTCTTCCGATACACCCCATGACTTAGGGTGCCGTCAGCCCTTCTCTTGACCAAGACGTCAAGGAAAGGTAATTTACCCTCCGTTTCAGCCTCCATAGTGAATTTGATGTTAGTATTTTGCAGCCGTGACTTATTAAACTGATAGTTCGGTAATTTTCACATCTGTCAACACCTGCTTTCTTTGGGATTGGAATTATTACATTCTTCTTGAAGTCTGAGGGTATTTCGCTTGTCTCATACAGCTTGCTCACCAGATGGTAGAGTTTTGTCAGGACTGGCTCTCCCGAGGCCGTCAGTAGTTCTAATGGAATGTTGTCTACTCCCGGGGCCTTGTTTCGACTCAGGTCTTTCAGTGCTCTGTCAATCTCTTCACGCAGTATCGTATCTCCCATTTCATCTTCATCTACATCCACTTCCATTTCCATAATATTCTCCTCAAGTACATCGCCCTTGTATAGACCCTCTATATACTCCTTCCACCTTTCTGCTTTCCCTTCTTTGCTTAGAACTGGGTTTCCATCTGAGCTCTTATTATTCATACAAGTGGTTCTCTTTTCTCCAAAGGTCTCTTTAATTTTCCTGTAGGCAGCATCTATCTTACCCCTAGTGAGATAAGCCTCTACATCCTCCAGCCATCCCTGCTTAGCCATTTTGCACTTCCTGTCGATCTCCTTTTTGAGACGTTTGTATTCCTTTTTGCCTGCCTCATTTACTGCATTTTTATATTTTCTCCTTTCATCAATTAAATTCAATATTTCTTCTGTTACCCAAGGATTTCTACTAGCCCTCGTCTTTTTACCCACTTGAGCCTCTGCTGCCTTCACTACTTCATCCCTCAAAGCTACCCATTCTTCTTCTACTTTATTTCTTTCCCCCATTCCTTCCATTTGTTCCCTTACGCTCTCCCTGAAACTCTGTACAACCTCTGGTTTAGTCAGTTTATCCAGGTCCCATCTCCTTAAATTCCCACCTTTTTGCAGTTTCTTCAGTTTTAATCTACAGTTCATAACCAATAGATTGTGGTCAGAGTCCACGTCTGCCCCTGGAAATGTCTTGCAATTTAAAACCTGGTTCCTAAATCTCTGTCTTACCATTATATAATCTATCTGAAATCTGTCAGTATCTCCAGACTTCTCCCATGTATACAACTTTCTTTTATGATTCTTGAACCAAGTGTTAGCTATGATTAAGTTGCGCTCTGTGCAAAATTCTACCAGGCGGCTTCCTCTTTCAATTGTATAGTTAAAAAACTACAGATTATTTTTTCGTCTTTCTGCATTTTACGATTCACGTAAATGCTCAGAGAACATGAACCTAGTTCAAAAATTTCAGTGCACCTAGAATTGAATGCAGGGCCCCAACGCTGCGAGAAAGCACACTACCAGAGAACCACACCGTTCGTCTGAAAACTTCAGAGGTAATGTAGCATGTTAAACATGTGTGGCAAAATGAGAAGTCGATTTCATCGTGAATTTGCATCGAATTTCTTTGGGTGAGGCGTATTTTAAGTTTTTAACTCCACGTAGAATGAATGTAAAAAATATATATAACTCCTCTTGTCGAGTACCCTTGTTGGAGAAAAACAGACAATGCAGCTACATGTGAAGCCACAATTTAATTTTACTTCTGGTAAATCTGATTCATATATTACCAAACGCTCTGGGTTCGTCTTACATAAATGGCACGGTACATGACGCTTTGGGTCTGTGCGGGGCGCTTAACTAAGCGGTTACAATATACCGAAACGCACGAGCATCTTAATACCATACACTTATAAAACCCTGGTCATCTCGCTAAAACTGGGCGTGAGCCCTCAGTCAAATTTAACAACAACAACAAATGTTTAAATGTGTGTGAAATCTTATGGAACTTAACTGCTAAGGTAATCAGTCCCTAAGCTTACACACTACTTAACCTAAATTATCCTAAGGACAAACACACATACCCATGCCCGAGGGAGGACTCGAACCTTCGCAGGGACCAGCCGCACAGTCCACGACTGCAGCGCCTAAGACCGCTCGGCTAATCCCTCGCGGTTCAAGTTTAACCGTGGTCAACTCCCTAGTTTAACTTTGATCGAGGTGAGTGCACCAGAATTTTGCGTTGAACAGGGATAAATGCAAACTTTAGCGAAGTTAACTTTTAATCGAGGTTTGTGCACACGGCCGTTTGTCCGCATTATTTCAGAACGTGTTATCGTGGCGCCAAACTCTTGGCCATAATTTAAATCCGTAGTAGGCTATGCACCTACGCTGTCTCTAAAGACCTTTCCGTCGTCGGCACACTAAATCCTAACCTCTCTTCCCACATCTATGACTCTTTCGTCCTAAAGACGAATAGAATGCAACGTGTTTGTCGCATGCAAAAAAGAAGAGCTTTCTGCCGGTCGCTGGATCTAGACCAAGTCCCGGTGTCCGCGTCGTATCTGCCTGTTTCCTGCTATCGATTGGTGCAGTCCCCTTAATACGACAAAGCAACAGCTGATAACTCTTTATTGTTTCTGGTATAATTGCAACGTGATTGTCAATTTTTTGTGTGAGCAAGCACAGTAAGCCACTGTGTCAGGTAATAGTGTCAACGGTCAGATTGAAATAAAACTTTTGGACCGCGGATGTGGTTCTGGTCCCGTCCTTGGGAGCTGGAAACGCTGGGAACCGGTGCGAGTCGGACTGCGGCAGCCGCGCCGCGCTTTGACCGCCGCTGCCGGACGGAATGTGTTTTCATTAACGTGCTCCGGCGCCGGCGCCGCCACAGCAGCCAGCGGCCAGCAGCCGGCAGCGCGCTCCGCTTGCACGGATCGGCGGCCTCGCGCCGCTTTGAACACTGCTTTCTCTCACGTCTCGCTTACTGGGCTCACGCACGCTTCGGTACAAAGGGGCGTCTCGAATGACTGTCCCTAATTCCGCGCTTACAAAAGTACCTGTGTACGTGTTTGTCCTTTAGCACCAGGCAATCTTTGAATGCTCGTATCGCTTCAGCGACATCTCTGTCCAAGGTGCGCCGGTTAACATTATCTCTAGATCCTGGGATCGACACGTTTAACCGTTCTTGCTGCTTTTGGCCCTGCAAACAAACAAAAAAATAAAAAAATACACGTAAATCATCTAGTTGGGGGATATATGGCAGAATCCCATAAAACTGTGTTAACACTATTTACTACAGTTCGAAACCTGTGTCAGCCTGTATTCGTCCTTTTCTCTTTAGGATGATGGGTAGACCACTCACCTGCCCACCGTCACCTCCATGATTCGATTTCCTTTTTGTTTTCGCAGAAACTCTTCGTCGTCATTTCCCTCCTTACCCCGCCCCCCCCCCCTTTTCTTCTTAGATATCCAGCATACTCCTGTCACGTCTATCAGTGACTCTGTTACGTTCCTGTCGGTCACTTTCATCCTTCTTTCAGTCCAACAGTGCCGACTGTGCCATTTCGGGGTCATTATTTTATCGCTGAGTCACATGACCTGACATATGTACTCTTCACAAAGGGGAGACAGACTATGAGGTGGACATGTCATTTTTATTTTTATTTTTGTAAGTTATCGACGTGCACGTCAGAGACAGAGAGCAATTACGTTATGTTAAATAACCATTGGTCTTGTTTTGGTACATTCTTAGTTGAAGTGTGGTAGGTGGTGAACTTATTCAGTAGTGCTCTATTTATATATACAAATGGTATGAGAAGCACAAAAAATTACAATACACAAAACATTGTAGTATTACATAACAACAACGACTAGCACCAAGCAGATGCATATTAAGTACACAGATATTACATAAAACATAAGATAATTAAAATGAACAGTTATAGATATACAATATACGCAGTTAAGAAAATTAAAACGTACACAATTGGGTATGAAATATACGTAGTCTGAACAAGTGCAGTAAAAAAAAATTGCAGTAATGGAAACCTAAACCTAAACAGTTATCTCCAGATCAGAGGGCCAACCCGCTGCTGCCAGAGAAGCGGAGTGCAGCTCCAGGATACCACATGGGAAAGATCTTCCAGGGCACTCATTTAGGAAGTGGTCCATGGTCTGATTCGGCGCTCCCAACTGCACTCTGGTGAGCTTTCCATGCCCCATTTGAATAACATGTTTCGACATCTACCAGCGCCTGCTCTAAACCGGTTCAGGCGGCTCCATATTTGATGGGTTAAATACATTCCCAGCGTCCTGTCTGCTGCTTGTAAGATAATGTCCAAGTTTCTAATTGTCTTATTGCTGGCAACATGCTCAGTCCATTTGGCAATAACGTCATAGTTGTCTCCCGAATCGGTGTCTCTCCGGATAAGGCGACGAGACCTAAGACAGTTTGTCGGAGTACGGTGAAAAGTTTTCTGGATGGGGTGATAATTTTTCTGACTACTTACTTTCAACTACGCCTTCTGAGCCGTGGCCATTCTGCGAAGTTGAGGAGATGTAATATTGGCTAGAATCGGAAGCCATACAATGGGAGTGGATTTCAATGGTCCTGTTACGACCCTCATTTCTTCGTTTAGCTGGACATCGACTTTGATGGTATGATGGCTCCTTACCATACCAGGATGCTGTATTCTGCGGCAGAGTAGGTTAAGACCAGCTTCTCAATGTGTTCCCAGTTGCGCCCCAAGAGATTCCAACTAGTTAGCTGAGGATTTTGTTCCTAGACTTTATTTCATGGGCAGTTTTTGTCAGATGTTGCTTACATGTCAATGATCTGTGCAGAGTGACTCCTAGGTATGTGGGGCAGGTGTTGTGCCATACTCTTTCTCTGCCAAAGTACTCATCAAGCTTTTTGCTAAGATGGAAAGTACTTCTCATTTTTGAGGATTACGTTTGAGGCACCATTTCATGTAGTATTTGTGCTGTATTTTCTGGTCTTCTGTTAGTTGGTCTGTTCCTTCCTACAATGTTGCATGATGGGTTGCCAGTGCCATATCGTCAGCATAGATAAATTTCATAGATGCTGTATGTGGTACATCATTTTTATATTTTTTAAAAAGAAGTGGAGTCAGAACTGACCCCTGGAGTAGGCCAGTTTTCAGAGTATGGGTACAACTAGATCTTTCATTAAAATGTACTGTAGTTTTCTATTACTAAGTATGTTCTGGATTAATCCAGTGATCTTTTTACATGTAGTTGCTTGTAGTTTGTGTATCATCCCCTACTTCGAGTCCATGTCACATGCCACAGAAAAATCTATAAATACGCTTGTAGTTTTAAGTCTATTTTGAAAATCAGCTTCTATAAATGAGATTAGTGCCATAACTAGGTCAGGACAGCATCGGCGACTTCTAAAAACAGTCTGATGTGGAATGATTAATTTATCGATCTTGGGGGAAATTCTGTTATACAATAATTTCTGGAAGTTTATAGGTCATGCTGAGCAGTGGACTGAGCGATGGACTATAATGACTTGCCTGGTTCGAGAAGAGTAAGGATTTTGAATTTCCTAACATGATTGGGGATGTCACCAGTCTGGAGGATCTCATTGTAGAAATTCAGCAACCACCGTTTGGCATATCCACCTAGGTTTTTCAAGCACACACCATCCTGGCCAGGAACCTTCCTGAGTTTCATTTGCTTTGGAGCTGAATTTAGGTCTTCTGTTGAGAATGCCCATGACCATTGGGAATCATAACGGGAGTATACGAGCTGTTAGAATTACTGCATTTTTTTATTTCCCAGGTGAACGTCTTATCTGAAGATGAAGATTTTGAAATTTTCACTAGGCGATCAGGAATTTTGTTGGGGTTTATGTGATCTGTCTCCTCCATTGAGGGAGCAGCAGCACCAAACGCCTGTGGAGGCTCCACCCCTTCCTACTAGAGTGTGTAAAGCTTATTTTTTTCTGTAGTCTGCTTCCATCTGCATGCCCTGGTGGAATTTAATAATTCTATTATTTGGTTTCCAGTCAGTATAACTCCAGTTTCTTCATATCTCTTTAGCAATACTTCTGTATCCCTTGACCAACCTGGTGCATAATCCTTACGTAAACCCCAGGAAATATTCTTCTCGGCTGCCTCTTTCAGGATAGCTACAAATGTCTTGTAGTTGCCTACAGTAGAAAGAACATTTTGACTGTTCAATTCGATCTCTTTACGGAACATGTCCCAGTTTTCTTTTCTAAAATTCCATCGTTTGAGTTTGACCATTTTAATGATCAGCAGGCTTATACTGACTGTTAGGGAAACTGTTCAGAACTTTACAGCAAGAGGGTATTGGCCTGTCAAATTCGTCTCTACTGACGAAACAGAGGTCTGGGTTGTATTCTTTCTACCGCCTAGCCAAGTGGAAAGTTTTACTGTCTTTGGTGTCATATAGTAGATACAAGTTGTTAGTTTCCACCCATTCCACCACTGTCTCATCATCCCTGTTATATGTATATCCTCAGGAGGTATTGTGGCTGTTGAAGTCACCTAGGCAAAGAACAGGGTGAGGCACAGTGGTGGTGATGTTTTTAGGCCCCCTTACATTAGGAGACTTGTATAACGAAACTATTTTTATATTTTGAAGTTGAAGTTTTAAGATTTCCAGACCATGTTCAGTACAAACAACAGGCTCTGCGTGAAATTGGGTCAGATTATCTTTTACGTAGATTGCCCAACCATAGGTGCTAAACATGGCGTAGGTTGCTATCTTGAACCCTGCAATTCTTGCCCTGTTATTCAGCTCATTGGCAGTATTTATATGGAGCTCTTGAAGCCAGATAATGTCGGTGCACTCCTCAATAATTAGTGCAATGCATTCGTCTTTCAATCTAGACATGCTTTAACAATTCAACTGTAGCATCCAGGCTGAGGGTCCGATTAGTTAATCAAGTGGCCATAAGGGTGACCACTTTTTCTGTAGTTCATTTTGGACATCAAATAGCCTCTCTGATTGTGCTTTTCGATCTGATTAGACTATTTATACCGTTGTACTGTGTACAGGGGCTCACCACTAGAAGATGGTCTACTCACACACCCCAGTGTATTGTTGTCTTGTGATTGTACCGGTTAGATGAAAGATATGTTGTAAAGAACAACAAGGATGAATACGATGTATACGTTGAAAGGCGAAAAGAACATAAATTTTGAATAACTTTTTTTGCAGTTTGCAGCACTGCACAGTTAGTTTGTCGGAATGATTGTTGTCAGCTAATTAACTTCGTTCACTTGCTCAGAATTGAGAGAAAGACCGCCCTGCTTCCTTGTGTCATGCATTAACATATCTACTGTTTGGTTTTTATAGAAATTCTCTGTTAACACTGTACTCTTTTTAAATCATTGTTCACTTTCTTAAGCATAGTATTATTCAGACCAAAGTTCTGCGTGAAGATCCCATGAAGTTGCTTGCAAGCTGGATAAAGTTAAATCTTAAAAACTAATAATTAACGCATTTAAATAATTAGCTGACCTTGATGAAAGCAATAGTCAAACCAATACTTCAGAGTGTGATACGATAGTCGGTTAAAAACTTAAGTAGTAGGGAGATAAAGCTCTGAGGACAATTTTAATATCGAATTGATACGCAAATTACTCAAACCTCATCCCCACCCCCAGATGACGTCTTGTGTTTTCCGGAGGAAGTTATTCACATGAGTATTAAAAGGAATCCGCTAAATTTCGAATATGCGATAAGACACACAAATCCGAAGGCTTTAAGTTCAACTAAATACTTAAGGATTACAATTACAAATAACCTAAATTGGAAGGATCACATAGATAATGTTATGGGTAGAGCAAATCAAAGACTGCGATTCATTTGCAGAACACTTAGAAGGTGGAGCAGGCCTGAGACTGCTTACACCACACTTGTCCGCCCTATTCTGGAGTGTTGCTGGGCGGTGTGGGATCCGCATCAGTTGGGACTGATGGATGACATCGAAAAAGTTCAAAGAAGGGCAACTTGTTTTGTATTATCGCGAAATAAGGGAGATACTGCCACAGACATGATACGTGAATTGGAGTGGCAATCATTAAAACAAAGGCTTTTTCGTTGCGACGGGTTCTTCTCATGAAATTTCAATGACCAGTTTTCTGCTCCGATTGTGAAAACAATCTGTTGGTACCCACCTACATAGAGAGAAATGATCATCACGATAAAATAAGAGAAATCAGGGCTCGCACAGAAAAATTTAAGTGCTCGTTTTTCCCGCGCGCCGTTCGAGAGTGGAACAGTAGAGAGACAGTTAGAAGGTGGTTCATTCAACCCTCTCCCAGGCACTTTATTGCGAATAGCAGAGTAATCATGTAGGTGTAGATGTATATGAAGAGTTTCTTGGCTGTGAAGCTGTCGTCGTCCCCCCCCCCCATCCCGTCCCCCCACCACCCACCCGGGAATTGGCGAGAAATTAAAAATGGCAGTGTCCTTTCTGGGACCTGAACAATGGTCCTTCCAGACAGAAAGCAGAAATGCATCCCCCAAAACATGGAAACAGTTCAGATGCAGGAGTGGAAGGTTAAGTTACTGCACTTTATTTATTGTGATTGAAAACTGAAATAGAAATCAGTCCTAACTACATAATTAATCAAAGATCAATACTGCTATATGCGTAGCACTACAGCTCAAAAATTGACGATGCCATACAGCTGGTGATATCCTGCTGGGTAAAAAAATCACAATACTATTCGAAACTAGTGGCAGACGTACTCTACCCTTCACCTACAATAAGTCACTATCTTTCTTTTTGGCGGGAATAGGGTTCAACTGACGAGATGCTGGTGTTGGACAGAGAGGAGTTAACATGTGTATTATCTGTAAGCATACAGCTGAGGATTGTATCTGTCGCTGTTTGACGTCAAAGTTCACTACAGACACCTCCACCATGCATTGCTCGACAATCGCCCTGCGGTAGAAGTAATCGAAGCCAACACACGCTACCACAACTGATGGAAAATGCTTCACTGTTCTAATTACACACTGAAATTGTCATGAAAAAATGGCACACGTAAACAACAGGTCATAGTGCAACACAAGTACTGGGGAAAATCGTTGTCCCAACAGATTGTAGAGGGGCGGCAGCTGAATGTGCATTCTTGTCAATGTACAGCTAGGAACTAGTGAAATTACAGGCACCCCTACCTCCATCATCTCTCCCTCTACCTTCCTCACCCACTCCCTCCCTCCATCTACGGTGGGGACATAGCTTTTTCAGTCAACTGCTGCCGCGCCCCTCGTTTTCTCTGCAGCGTACTGCCCTTCCACCGGCGGACGAGCGGCGCCCAGTCCGCCTTGAGTCGACAGTCCAACCATCGTCCGTTCGTCAACAGAAAAGGATATAAAGCCAACTAAGAAATACACATAAATGAGGGCCCCGACATCCAATGAAGTGAAAAAAAGACTGCATTACTGCCACCGATTACAGATGACCAGACTGCAGAAGTTTAATGCTATACACGTGTCAGATGTATTAACTTACCTATTATCCCTTATACATGTCCAACCTGGGGGAAAATCGGGAAAAAAACTTCCACTATTTTGCTGCAAAAACTACCGATCACTGTAGAATGTCCTCATTATTTCGAAACCATCACTGGAGTAAAGAAAGAACGAGAATTTAAATTCCAAAGAAAAAACAATTACGTTAAGCAATTTATTTCAGCTTGATGGACGAATTACATGACATGAGAAAGTGTTTCTCACATTCAAATCAATGTCTGTAAATAAATTGTCATGTTCATGTGTATTACTAACATTTCAGACATTGAAATAACATGGAATAAGGGCTTTCATGCCATTTGCTCACTTGTCAGAAAAAACACAATCATTTTATGTTTGACAAAAACAAGCTATAATTCAGGAGGACATTGCTGTTTAGTACACTATGGCAGGACCCATTTTACCAATGCAATACTGTATCACATAATCGTTTACAAAACAAATTGAGAGGCCCTTTTTTGTAATAGAACCTCTTATAAGATTTTATCGTGTCTCTCTCTTCCAATCCTACGAAACCAAATACCATCTGTGTGCTTATTTTTGACATTTTTGCTCCATAACTCCCATCTATCGACCCATCTATAAAGTCTCTATCATTCAGCAGACAATCGTTCACAATAGCTGCAGGTTCTTGTATTCTAGTTTTTTGAGAAATTTGATCATCACAGGCTGTTTCATGCAATCTACTCACCTGTTGGGAAAAACACTATCATTCTTAGATTTCACAATGAGTTATAATTCAAGTGGAACACACAACTGTGACGATAATAATAAAAAGAGTAATGATTACAGAAGAATAGATACAACCGATTTTTGTTAGTTTTATGACCAAAATCGGTGTAGTTTTAAGAGAAGTTATACCAGTTTAACCAGTTACACCTTCTCTAAGACTTTACAGCATCGCTGTTTTCTGATATGTGTCGAAAAACAAATACTGTCTGCATGGTGACATCGAGCATATTACACGAATACCTGTTGTTCCACTAGAGCTGGTGGCCCGTAGTCGAAGTTGCTTGCACAGACCTGCATAAAGGCTTATCAACTGTACTGGATCAAGAGATATCCAACGGACTATCAGCCACAAGATGGAGTTCCTATATTGTTCCTTCATAAGCAGTTTAATACATGGTTTTCTCGACTGTAACACATCCAAGCAATGTACAGCTACAGCTTTGTACACCGCGATACACTTTGTTTTCTACCATAACTTCGAGGTTTGTGACAGGCGCTAAACTGATATTAAAACCTTTTGATCCACTGGCTCTCACAGAAATCTCAACATCGCATGGTGTAAACTATGCAGCTCCCACAACAAGAAGGTTGGTAGAAATAAAACACAGAGGTGTTGTTTGGCATTGACAAAAATGTAGAAGACTTCACAACACATGGACACTGCAGAGTGTTTGCGACGGCTAACCAAAGGTAGTGACCCATGCAATTAGTCTCTTCTTCCGCAGTATCGGGGTAGCAGAAGTCTCGGTCTTCCATTTCAAAGAGCATTGCTTCCTCATTTTGCAGTCATGTACATGATTATTGTTCTGGTGTTGACCATCATTGTAAGGTGCTATTCCCAACATGCGTGTGGTAGAAGAAATAAAAAGAGGTCCTGTTATCTTCCTGGCGGAAAAACGAGTGGAGAGCATCACAGCATATGAAACTAGGACAAGCCTGCAGCATTGGGGAACGCTGCCAAACAACTGTCTGAACGTCTGTATAATCCCATGCTCCACAGTGACAAATAGCAAATATCCAGTGTTCCGCCAAGGCTTTCTCCATCTCAGCCACATGGGGTCAGTCAATCATTATGTGGTAATCAACAGCATACCAGTGGATGGACGGGATTGGAAAGAACCCATTGATGTGGGACGATGTACTGTAATAAGCACAGCAGTTGATAGTGTGATCAGTTTTAGCAATTTTACCAGTTTTTCTGTAGTTTCAATGCCAGCCGATGACATAGCAGAATGCTTCCCAATCCCTGTATCACCGCTAAATCACTCCCCCACTACTTTCCAAGTACTACATACTAGATTACGAATGCAGGTAGATGGCTGTGCAGTAGCTCCATTGTCATATAGACCAGACAGCGTCCTATACTCATGCAATTAGGTTATCTGCACATTTCCTGCACATCGATCATAGTGCAGAATTTACGATTACAACCTGCCACCTTTCCCCATGTGGATGGGTGTGACAGAGTATTCTGGTATTCACAGGATAAAGTTGGAGATTGGCAGATCGCTTCCACATTATCCTTGACCAGTCCTCACTGCAACACCGTCCGCAATTTAATCTGCAACTGATCAGAAATATAAGGATGCTACACCCACTACACTCCACGTCTCGTGAAGGATCAGGGCGAGCTGTGTCTGTAACTATTGTTAAGCGAAGACTCTTCCACGCCAATTTTACCCACAGCATCCACACAGACGCAGATCTCTCGGATGCATGCTTGTCAAGGAGGGTAGCACCTCTCATCGGTGTATAGTAGACATGATAGTGCTGGGATGACATAACAGGCAATCAACAAGAAACGTATGGTTTATACATGATGGAGTTCCAGATGGATGGAGTTTGAAACATTTCACGAAAATCAAATGTGCTATCAATTCTGAAATATTATTCCACTGTCTGGAGTCAATACTAGGAAGGTATTGGCATGAAAGAAATGGTCACAGAGCATAAACACACACTCTTATGGCTACAGGGTTCTGCACCTAAAAATGCTACATTGTTAAAGCCATATGGATTCTGAAGTATCAGTCGTGTGGAATACAACACTTTTAATGCTCCAATGCAGGATATACTTGCCCAACATCAGACATAGAACTACCTACAAGTGTCCTACGCACGTCACTACGGTGACAAACTTCAGAATGATAAAACTACTTCCTTCTACACTGTTCTAGTGCCCTGGGAAGGCATCGATGATGTTTGGCTTGTGGGGCGCTCAAATGCGTGGACATCAGTGCCCGTACAATTTTTACTCAGTCAAATTTGTTACACAGTCCAATCTAGCCACTGTCACGAATGATGATGATGAAATGATGAGGACAACACAAACACCCAGTCCCTGGGCAGAGAAAATTCCCAATCCGGCCGGGGATCGAACCTGAGACCCCGTGATACAGCGGCAGCAGCGGACTAAGAAGGCATCGTCAGTGTATATCCGTCACTCACTCTGCTTATAAACCAACGATAATGTAGTCAAGAGACAGCTATTCTGTCTCTTAGGAAATTAAAGGATTTTATACCTCTTTTTAAGTCGGGAATGTATGTACCCTCAATCATATTTCCTGCAGGAGTCGTGCTTATTATTATTATTATTAGTAGTAGTAGTAGTAGTAGTAGTAATAGTAGTAGTGGTAACGGTTTTCAAGGACTTGGCTATGTCTCACTAGGAAACGGAGTGATGAAAAAACGACAAGTATTTGAGGTACCATCCACGCCCTGCTGCATCCATCTTATTTCATACTTCTTAACCTCTAGTTATAAATCTGATGCCACTTGAATTTTAGCTCGTTGTAGAACCTAGAAATGATGGTGTTTTCTCCCACAGGTGAATAGGTTGTAAGGTCGGGTTGTTTTGGGGGAGGAGACCAGACAGCGAGTCATCGGTCTCATCGGATTAGGGAATGACGGGGAAGGGAGTTGGCCATGCCCTTTAAAAGGAACCACCCCGGCATTTGCCTGAAGCTATTTAGGGAAATCACGGAAAAAGTAAATCAGGATGGCCGGACGCGGAACTGAACCGTCGTCCTCCTGAATGCGAGTCCAGTGTGCTAGTCACTGCGCCACCTCGCTCAGTAGGCAGGTTGTGTGAAACATGCTGTGATGATCAAATTGCTTACAAAACTAGAATCCAAGAACCTGCTGCTTTTGGGAATGATTATTTGCTGTGTGACAGAAAGTTTACAGAATGGTCGATAGAGGGTAGTTTATTTTTTTGGGGTCGTCAGTCTTCTGATTGGTTTGATGCGGCCTGCTACGAATTCCTCTCCTGTGCCAACCTTTTCATCTCAGAATATCACTTGCTTCTCCTTATCAGTGTTTTCCACAATGCCTTTCCTCTCCGATTCTGCGCAGAACCTCCTCATTCCTTACCGTATCAGTCCACCTAATTTTCAACATTCGTCTGCAGCACGATATCTCAAATGCTTCAACATTCTTCTGGTCCGGTTTTCTCACAGTCCATGTTTCACTACAATACAATGCTATACTCCAGATATGTTGTTGTTGTGGTCTTCAGTCCTGAGACTGGTTTGATGCAGCTCTCCAAGCTACTCTATCCTGTGCAAGCTTCTTCATCTCCCAGTACCTACTGCAGCCTACATCCTTCTGAATCTGCTTAGTGTATTCATCTCTTGGTCTCCCTCTACGATTTTTACCCTCCACGCTGCCCTCCAATACTAAATTGGTGATCCCTCGATGTCTCAGAACATGTGCTACCAACCGATCCCTTCTTCTAGTCAAGTTGTGCCACAAGCTCCTCTTCTCCCCAATTCTATTCAACACCTCCTCATTAGTTACGTGATCAACCCATCTAATCTTCAGCATTCTTCTGTAGCACCACATTTCGAAAGCTTCTATTCTCTTCTTGTCTAAGCTATTTATCGTCCACGTTTCACTTCCATACATGGCTACACTCCATAGAAATACTTTCAGAAACGACTTCCTGACACTTACATCAATACTCGATGTTAACAAATTTCTCTTTTTAAGAAACGCTTTCCTTACCATTGCCAGTCTACATTTTATATCCTCTCTACTTCGACCATCATCAGTTGCTTTGCTCCCCAAATAGCAAAACTCCTTTACTACTTTAAGTGTCATTTCCTAATCTAATTCCCTCAGCATCACCCGACTTAATTCGACTACATTCCATTATCCTCGTTTTGCTTTTGTTGATGTTCATCTTATATACCCTCCTTTCAAGACACTGCCCATTCCATTCAACTGCTCTTAGAAGTCCTTTGCTGACAGAATTACAATGTCATCGGCGAACATCAAAGTTTTTATTTCTTCTCCATGGATTCTAATACTTACTCCGAACTTTTCTTTTGTTTCCTTTACTGCTTGCTCAATATACAGATTAAATAACATCGGGGATAGACTACAACCCTGTCTCACTCCCTTCCCAACCACCGCTTCCCTTTCATACCCCTCGACTCTTATAACTGCCATCTGCTTTCTATACAAATTGTAAATAGCCTTTCGATCTCTGTATTTTACCCCTGCCACCTTCAGAATTTGAAAGAGAGTATTCCAATCAACATTGTAAAAAGCTTTCTCTAAGTCTACAAATGCTAGAAACGTAGGTTTGCCTTTCCTTAATCTTTCTTCTAAGATAAGTCGTAGGGTCAGTATTGCCTCACGTGTTCCAACATTTCTACGGAATACAAACTGATCTTCCCCGAGGTCGGCTTCTATCAGTTTTTCCATTCGTCTGTAAAGAATTCGTGTTAGTATTTTGCAGCTGTGACTTATTACAGATATACTTCCTCAAAAATTTCTTCCTCAAATTAAGGCCTGTGTTTGATACTAGCAGACCTCTTTTGGCCAGGAATGCCTTTTTGCCATTGCTAGTCGGCTTTTGATGTCCTCCTTGCTCCGTCTGTCATTTGTTATTTCACTGCCTAGGTAGCAGAATTCCTTATCTTCGTCTACTTCATGACCATCAACCCTGATGCTAAGTTTCTTGCAGTTCTCATGTCTGCTACTTCTCATTACTTTTGTCTTTCTTCGATTTACTCTCAATCCATATTCTGTACTCATTAAAATGTTCATTCCATTCAGCAGATCATGTAATTCCTCTTCACTAGCACTCAGGTTAGCAATGTCATCAGCGAATCGTATCACTGACATCCTTCCACCTTGAATTTTAACTCCACCCCTGAACCTTTCCTTTATTTCCATCATTGCCTCTTCGATGTACAAATTGAACAGTAGGGGCGAAAGACTGCATCCCTGTCTTACATCCGTTTTAATCCGAGCACTTCGTCGTTGGTCATCCACTCTTATTATTCCCTCGCGACTCTGGCAGATATTGTACATTACCCGTCTCTCCCTACAGCTATTTTTCTCAGAATTACGAACATCTTTCACCATTTTACACTGTCTAACACTTTTTCCAGGTCGACAAATCCTATAAATGGGTCTTGATTTTTCTTTCTTTTCCATTCTTCCGTATATTATTCAGCAAACTTGGATGCGTGAGCTGTTAAGCTGATGTTGCGATAATTTTCGCACTTATCCACTCTTGCAGTCTTCGGAATAGTGTGGATGATATTTTTCCGAAAGTCAGATGGTATGTCGACAGACTCATGCATTCTACACACCAACGTCATTAGTCGTTTTGTTGGCACTTCCCTCAATGATTTTAGAAATTCTGATGGAATGTTATCCATCCCTTCTGCCTTATTTGATCTTAAGCCCTCCAAAGCTCTTTTAAGTTCTGTTTCTAATACTGGATCGCCCATCTCTTCTAAATCGATTCCTGTCTCTTCTTCTGTCACATTAGATAAATCTTCCTTCTCATAGAGCCAACCTTTCCTACCTGGTGCCTCCCTTTGCTAACTCAAGAATACCTTATGCCACCTGTGTTTATTTATTTATTTATTTATTTGCTTCTTTCGAAAAATTTTGTTTCACAATAATCTGCAACGCACACTTTCGTAACAGAGGTTTATCAGATTCAGAGTAACACGAAACTATAGTGTTTCAAAGGACTCGGTACCTGAAATTGTAATGTCTGTATAGTTTACTTAAATATTTAATGATATTGTTTTCAAATGGATAACACTTTTCACATCTAACGTTTTTATGTGATGTAAGTAACAAGAAAAATTCAAAGCGTCAATAAGACGGTTGAAACCCTTTTTCTCTAAGCATCTCCCTGAATGTTTGATTTCAGACTAGTTGAAGTAAATCCAACGACACCCTCTACGTTCAGGCGACTACAGTGTTTTGTTTTATTATGGCTAGTGTGGAAAATTTAGTCTCACATAGGCACGTAGATGAGAATTGTACGTAGACTTTTAAGTCGCCCTTTGTCACTTCTGGATAAATAGAAAGGGAATTGGCCTAAAATTCTTCTGTTTGTTAACACTGTCTTTAGCACTCTAATTATCTTTCAATTTAGTTGCATCCTGTTGTATTTCACCAGGAAGTGCATGCACATCAATTGTGAAGGCTAATTTACTCTGCTAGTCTTCTGAAGACAAATGAGGAAAATAAAGTTATCCCCTCTTGAAGCTGTTCCAGATGTTCACTGATGATAACTCTCCATTGGTTGACATGGTGCTGTTGACTGTGTAGAAGTTCACTGAACCGAGGGAATGACTAGAAGTTAGTAATGGGAGCATCCATGCGATGCTTACATAGTTGTGCCTTTTCCAAGAAGACCCATATGGCATCATTGGCATCCATTATTGTGGTATTTCTACCTTTTAGTTTCAAATTCAGATTATTCAGGGTTTCAAAGAAGTCTGCAAGTATGCTAGGGGAAATGTAAAGCTGTCGTCAGTGAATGAACGACGAAGCTGAGCTTTCCCTTGACTAACACTGTTTTCAATTCATACAGCCCGCTAAGTATACTGCCCTTCGAAAAACCCGTAGGATTTGTGTAAGAACTGTTGAAGATTGGTTGTTCAGCATTGAGATCATTAAAAGATTCGAAAAAAACTTAATTTTAATACCAACGCTCACAGCCACTTTCAGTGCAGCGTTCGGTACAAACTCCCATAACAGTTTGCCAAGACACACTGTTTTCAACCAAAAATCATTTAATGGAAGGAAATACATCAGAACCATTTGATGATGTTTCCAAGTTTTTAAAAAACAGTGGTTCTTCCATTATTTTCTCCTAGTCCACAAATCGGCAGTACATTATAGTATTGACATTGTTGAGCTATATCAGTAGAATCATCACAACGCATAGCAAAAATAGACTTTTCAGTCTTTTAATGTCAGTATCACTAATCCACATGCTTTAAACTAGCCGTTCTTTCACATTGAGGGACATTTCTTCGATTCTACGTTGCACACTGTTATTTTAAAGAGGCATATTGACCATTTTTCGCTGACTATCCTCTCCAAAAACAATTGCGGTTGCTTCTTTAAGAATGGAAGGGTTGGTAAACGTCTCACCAATAGTATGACGGTTTTTGTTTTTTGCTATTGAGAGAGAAATTTCGCATAACTTTCTCATTTTCCTGCTGCAAGCTCTCAGTAGAGTTTTTCTTTCACCAAAAAGAGGCTCTTTGGTTTATTTTTCAGCGCCTGACGTCATTATGGCACGTAACCCACTGTGGCAGCTAGATATCGTCTTTTTCAATAAACGTGAATCCACACGTAATATATTCATCACTATACAATCTGCTTTTAGCAGGCATTTTCACTCCACATACAAAACCAATAATACTTCTGAAGAGCATAACAAGTGCAATACTGAGCTAAGAATACAGAGCACAGAATGAAGAAAGTGTTGTGTCAGCAATAATCTGGGGACTCGCGAGGCAAAGTTGATGCTGCCAACTGTACAAAAAAATGTACTGTCTAACTGTATAGAGAATATAAAATTTTTTACTTGTATGACCGCATGTTTCTGCTTTTTTCTGAGCTGTCAGTGCCCCTTCCCCCTCTCTCTCTCCTATAAATCTCTCAGCCCCCCCTCCCCACCCACATCCACCAGGAGGTCGCATTCCCCAGGTTGGGAACCACTGTTTTAAATCAAAATACTTGGACTCCATCATTCGAGATAAAAGCAGCGATCGTCGTTACCATTTTACTGTTTCTCGGTTAAGAATCTATGGCCAATGGAAAAGATAACCACATAGGGACATTTATAGAAGAAACGAGGTAAGCAGACTCTTGGGATTTTCACTTACGGTTCATAAGGCGTAGGCCTTACAATAATCTTCGGATCATTCTATCCTTGTCCATCCTGTAACAAAACTAGCAAATGTTGCTATTTTCAGGAACTAACTCTTTTGTACAGCACTTTCTTTCATTTCAGCTCTCGTCTGTTAGGTTCTATTTCGGACTCACTACCTTCGGAAAGCTTTAATTTCTTCGTTATGTGATCAGCATCAGATATTTCTAACGTTAACTGCTCAAAAAATGCACTGCAATCCCCGCTGTTGCTACGTACACTCTGATATTAGCGTATGTTCATACATTCTTTTTATTGTACTATCCTTTGATCACACAGCAGGTCGTCTGAATATTCATCGCGTCTTTCAGTCCTTCACTAATCATATCTTCTCCTGTTACATTACAGGCATTTAAATTTATCCATATTTTCCCGGAACAATCTGTTTATTTCTACCAGCTGATCTGTGTGTTTTTATGTTACTGTAGGAAATCCTTTCCCGAATTTTTTATCTATCAGATTGGATAAATTGCAGAATCATGAAAGACTTACTGAATTCCTGTTTAAAGAACATGTCAATAGCGGCAGAATATCGAAAGATAAATAGTTGTCTGCCAATAGTGGTTTGTTAACATGATCAACTCCCGCAGTCTTCAGTTTCTATGTTCTCCCATAGTTGTGGTGAGACAGTGATATAATTCTGTTTTCTGTTGTTTTTAATCAAGGTAAGACCGAATGGAAGGTAACCTGATGCCGATTACTAGCAGCCAATGTATATCTACTTGATTGCCTCAAAAGGGAACCTCTTTGTTCCTTGTGATCTAAATTTTCGCATAGTAAAAGTTTGTTCTGGGGTAAAATAACAGACTCCGTTGGCTACAACATAAAATTTCGAGAAATTATCCGTCTCCTTTCATACCAATCGTTTTACTTATATTGGATTTATCAGATCTCGTTATGATTCATGTTTTTACTTTTGATTTCCGTTTTAGAAGAAAACGCATTACGAGCAAATGAGGTATCACTGTCTACGTAAAAGCTATCTAACACCTCCACGTGAAATGTGTCGACAACGATCTGTACATCCATTTGTAAAAGCTAAGGCCGTATGCTGATGTGAAGTTTGTTTCTTGTCCGTTTGAAGGAGACGAGTTTAACTCCGTTGAAACGATGGTTAAGTTTAATTGGAAACCATTTTATTGCAACTGGTTAGCTATCTTATTCACCTGCTATTCTGTAACCGTTGCTGAGGTGCTGCCATGTTCAAAATGTTGATATTAATTAACTAACTGCAAATCTATAAAAAAATACATCGCTAAATTTCAAATTAATTTGCCTTGAAAAAATCCGATTCCAAATTCTACTCCCCTAATCAAATGCAATTATTTAATGCACATAATAATGAAATTTTTTTAGTTTTATTTTTGTAATTTTATATTGTTTTTCTATTTATGTTTGTTTCTAGCCCTTCCAGCCTATGTCAACGCTGTTCAATTGACATATTATAAAGATAATTTGCAAGTAACCAGTGTAACGAATAGCTCTGATATCAGGAGAATATGTACATTTTTAAAACAGTCGAGATATTTTTAGCAATTTTCCTTTACGATTTCAGTTATATGACTGTTTAATCAGTGACCGTATTTTATTACATTGTCATTTCGTTGTTATTTCAAGTGCTGCTGAATATACGTAAACGAACAACTAACAGCCATTTTATTCCTTTACTCTGACTGCAATATAAAATTAAGCTGTATATTTTAGACGATAAGAAAAAATATTTATACTTTGTTCTCTCTTCTTCACGCTACCACGGGCCATGTTCATCTGTTATAATGCCCGTTTATACTTATTACCTGTTTGGCTTTGAGTATACTCGTACATTTATCCCCTGATCCATTAAAGAGCGCAAGGCAAAGAGCGCTTGTTGTATCTGCAGGGCTTCTGCCGTTCAGTTGCTTTTCTTAAATTCGCTCGCACCGGGAAAGGGGAGTTACTGTTAGCTTACGACCAAAGGGAAGTAGAATTGATAGGATGCTGAGATATCTGCAGAAGCTTTGAACTCTGTCTAAAGAAGTGCCGATATAGTCTGTAAATCAAGGAGGTGAAAAATATAAGTCTGTTGACACTTACCTTTACTGGTCGGGACCGATGGCCTTTGTAGTCTGGTCCCTTCAACCCCACAAACGAAACTTTACTGGGTGACTTTTCATTGCAATTAAATAACTTCCTTCCGCTTTTTTATGATGGTTTTGTGAAATGGAATTTTTTTGTACGCTCGTGACCCTGTGATTAGGGGTTGCAGTCTTCGCAATTTATGGTGAATTCTTCCACAGTTTAAAAGTAAAATATAATACGCGTAGCGCTGACCGTTAGCCTGCTAAAATATCCTACATTGTACTACATGCAATACTTCAACCACAGAAACACTTAGACACAGTCTTATCTGACTCCAAGTCGTTAAATTTTCTCCGTGTGAGTGATACTGTACTGTGTTGCCAATTTAGCATGCGATGTGAGATATACCTAACGGCCTCCAGGTTAAATTACCTATTTCCAAGAGATGTCTTTATATGGAATTAATATTGTATAAATTCACGTTAAAAATGTACATGCAATGTTATCTCTGTCTGCGAATAACAAAAAAAAACTTATTTACAGTGTGTGTCTTTTTTGTGAAGTGAAAGGCGCCATTTTTAACAATGAAAACTAATTTGTTGTAGAGAAGTAAACTTAATGTTCTCATTTCTTCCTCTTCCGGGGCAGGTTCTGGTAAGGTACGGTTTCATAAAGCCAATTTTTAAAAGACTGGTATGCAAACATAGTGACTTTAATAAATCAGAACCAAGCAGCAATTATGCATTTGTACTTTCCGTACTGGTTAAGACTATTACGGAATAGGTGTTTTGTGCGAAACTCTATAATTGTGTTTAAATGTAAATGTAGTCATTGAGCCAAACAAAGTCCATCCGAACAGCACTGAAGGCCCAACGGTACCGACCGACCGACAACCGTGTCACCCTCAGACGATACGTGTCACTGGATGCTTATGTGGAGGGGCATATGTTCAGCACCATAGCTCTGAAGTGAGCCCCGTATACTCGCTTTAAACTCGCCTGTGACATCGTCTCCGAACTCGCTGTCTCCGTGCGTTCGTGGACTCTGCTCGTGCGTCTCCGCCGCATCCCACTTGTCTGTCACTTGTGTCTGTTGTCGGCTACAAGCGGACTCAACTCACGATATTCCCGCTGCATGGACAACCGTTTTGTTAGAAATGTCTCCATTAAGCTGTAAATCACTACTCATTTCACACAATCATCTCGGCTTTATAGCCATTCTCATATGCAGGATGAAATGTCACATAATGTCCCACTTGCCTAAATGACAAAAACAAATCTCGTATAACACTACAACAACTGATGGGTTAGCATTGACTATTATTCTGTTTATAGACACATTTACTGTGAATAGATAAAACTTTTTCGAATACTGCTGTAAATTTATTTTAATATTTAACATTTATTCAGAGAATATATAACAATTACGTTGAAATGTACACACTTTCGAGTCTTTACTGAGTCTCTAATGCCGTATCAGAAAACATGACATGAGGATGAAATGCAATCTTGAAATGGTGATTAAGTATTGAAATAAATTACAGAAATGAATGATAAGCTACACAACTCGCTGTTAGCCCATAAATGTAAGTTGCCATGACCAAATGAATACATAAGTAGCGCGCTCTTTTGTTGCACAGATATAACAGTGACATTGCTCTGTGCCCAGTTTTCGTTTGACGCAGCAAGTATGTCTTCTCATGGTGGAGACGGAATAAACGAGAATATAACTATTTTGTTTACAGTGGACGAAATTTATTTGTTTCTGGTCTGAATCGTGGACTACAGTTTGAAACTTATATCGGATATCATTCCTCCCGTAATGGAGCACATTTCCAATTGTGTATTTGCATCAACTAATTTTCGTCTTAAAACCTCCACAGTCTCACAAAACACAACTTCGTTAAAGGCCATCTGATCCCGACAATCGTTCATTTCGCCTTGTCAGTGCTACTTTACAGCAGGGAGATCGTCTTCTCATTTTCCGCTTCAACAGTTAAGCCGTCGGCACACGGACCGTGCAACCGAACGTTGAGCGTTGAGCGTGCCGAGTTTCTGACGTCATAGAGTGGAATAGCACGTTCGGGAGTCTCTCCGAATGTGCAGAGCAATACCCAGCACGTCAGATATTCTGAGCGTGCGTCTGAGCGTTGACCAATGAGATGGCACAACACCACCTACGTCACATGCACGTCGTCTCCCTTCAGTACTGTGTTTTGAGACTCCATATTGGCATTCATTTCAAACCTGTATATGCCGTTTCTGGGCACCAGCAAATTTAGAATCACTTGAAAACCCGTTGTTAACTGTGTGATTCGTTCCAATAAAATAATGAGAAACATCATATTAGCGGCAAAAGAATTATTGTAACTTGTGTATTATGAGAGAATGCTAATTGAAGGCAGCGACACACTAAAGATCCACCCAAAACGCATTGTTCTTGGTACAATTTGTTATAATTAAATTTCAATTAGTAACATTTCTACGATTAAGGTTTCCAGCAAGTGCTAACATGCTATGATTGAGTATTATTAGCTTGTTGGTGGTTTAGCGAAGCGACTAGCGTCTCTGAACTGCGTGCAATAGAATGTTTCGGACTCGAGGAATCCAAATTTTTTCCTAACATTTGCTTTTTTATTAGGTTCTGATACTTTATTATTAGTTTGATATAAGTATCTACTATAACATTTCATGTTATGTAAATAAAAGTTCACCTTTATTTGAGGGATGACTTTGTTCGATTGGCTTAATCTATAGGACAGCTTGCGCTACTTGTATAAAGATATTTTACTCCTTTTTCTTTTACGCTTCGTAATTCACATGTTGCAAAGATTCTGCTACTGGGTAGGAACAGTGATCAAGTAATCTGACCTTGGGGTTTTACTAAAATGTGGGAATAATGAAATAATGTTTATCTTATGCGGAGAAGTACTGCAAATTTGGATCGCTGCGTTTCTAATGGAACTTTTATAAGCCTTTGTCCTTATTGTTTGGACATGGTACTTTCCTAATCGTGGCCGCTGGAGGAAATGTGCGTTTTAATAGAGCTAACGTGGGAATTTTACGCGCTCCCATTTAGTAAACAGTGTGATTTACGAACTAGAAACATCCCGCAACTCCCGCTCGAGTGTGTTGTGATCGCGTATACCACGTTGGGGCCCATATTCCGAACGCACAGGTCACGTCGTTCCTGAGCGTTCAGCAGCACGTTGAACTTGGCACGCTCAACGCTAACATTCGACAGCACGGCCCGTGTGCTGACGACTTTACACTCCTGCACGCTACAGTAAGTGAGAACGAGTCGACGAGTATGAAGCGACCGCAGCGCCACAGTTCCCAGTCAGACTCGTCATACTGGTGAACTACAGCGGGAGCACAGGAGGCCCGTTAGCATTGATGTAACAGCGACACCTTGATTTGTGAAGTATGCAACCCAAATATTAGATTTGTACTCGCTCCGGAAGTATGCAACCCAAACATTAGATTTGTACTCGCTCCGTTTCTGATTTCTAAAAAGGACATCAGTCTCCCAGTTGTCAGTTTTCGTGACCGGAGCCGCTGCTTCTGAGCCAAGTAGCTTCTGGCTGGGTGCATCCCTCTTGTCAACAGCACTCAGCACACCCGTACGGTCACCGTCCAGGTGCTAGCCAAACCCGACAGCGATTTAACTACGGTGATCTGATAGAAACTGGTGTCACCACTGCAGCAAGGCCATTGGCTGATCGTTGATCCAAGCTTTGCTTTAAATGATTTAGATGCACTAAGGGACATTTCGTATCTCTTCTGAAGATATTCAATATATGATCAGAATCAAATACTTATCTCGAGTTTAACGTTACCATGTACCTTCGACTAATCTGTACGATTATTTCATTAATTAATGCTGATTTTTTTTCAGTTAATGGCAATGGGCACAGGTAGTCACCATTTTAGCGATCTGCATTTTCCGTTGCCGTTAAAGAGCTGCAAAACAAACACAGACGGAATAATCTTTCAGGAAAATGAATTATTTTGCTCTGTTTAGCAAGACCCATCTTTGGAAATAAAATCTATTACAAGATTATATCTCCGCACTTTCACGAAATTTAAAGCATTCACTGGAGTCATGTCAACTTTTACCAAGCTCGCCGAGGTCAAATTCAACAATAGTTACATTCCTGTAAGCAAAAAGTGAGATACTTTTCTATTTATTTTATTTTGTATCATTTAATTAATCAATACTATGTACATCAAAGGCGTTATTGCAGTTGCAGATGACTATAAGTTCAATTAGAACTACTTTATATGACGAGTGCAAACTTTTGTAGGGAGCAGAGAGATTTTCTGGAATTCTCATTGCATCTCGAAATTCCAATACATAACGATAGCATGAGTTCTTTGTGGAAGTAAGAAAGTGCGAGGAACTTCGGTTACAAACATTGTGCATTTCCGCAAATATAACATGTTTTTGGCCTTGACGACATCGTTACACTTACACGTGGAGTTACTATAAGTTACTATAAGTTTGACGGCTTATTTTGATTTATGTGAATATTATACTCCTACGTCGCTTAAGACCGTCTACGCTACACGAGAATAATTTAATTTAATAGTGCCGTTTTCTTTCTTTCTTCATCTGTGCTTATGCGAAGTCAAATCTTGCGGACTTCGATTCCGAAAATGTTCTTGGAAGTGGAACAGATTTAAAATCAAGCGTGTTAATATGGTGCTGCCTCACGTGAATTTACGTTCAACAGTTGGGCAGAATAGTTCACGTGCTTGTGACGCTCAGTACTATTACTACAAACACACAGTATGGCTCAAGACACTGTGAGTCGTCACAGAAGCAGTGGCAATCTCTGAAGACTTCTCCTTTTTGGGACACACTGAATCTTGGCTAAAATTGGCATCCAGATCGATTTAAAATTATATAAAACATAATTTGATGTGAAACACATATTGTAATTTCCTGTCAGGTACATAGGAGGTCGTAAGTACAATATCTACAATATCCTTACATACAAAGATTATTGTACAGAACATAAATGCAACATATCTAATAATACGGTGTTTACAGAAAAATGGAAAAACTGGTAGAAAAAAACCTTGAAGATTTTGAATTATGGAAAAATATGTCGTTGTTCCTGTGTTACAACCTATACTCGTACGCATATTATGTAATTCCCGTACAGGGGAGGACATTATAATTGAAATTCGCTGTCTGGTATCGGCGGATATTTACGATATTGCAGTGCAATGTCGTAGCTGTTCAGTAACGAGGATGCTTCCACAGGAGAGACTAGCCTGGAGATATGTATCGAACCAGTTTTCGGATTGAAGACCACGACAACAATAATTTATCATTTTATGAAACATGTACATCCACGTATCCCCTCGTCGTGACACTGACTTTTCCTCTGACTGCCTACGGCAAATTGCGCATTGCCGAACACTTGGGGAATGACTGTTTCAAATTGACACGTGATCACCATGCTCGAAGCTACTCGAAACTTCTACTGAAGCCAGTTGTAACAGGCAACCATAATAAATGCTTTCCCAGAAAACTTTTTCACAATTTTCCAAGAAATACTTAACACTGAAATAAACGAAGTTTCTTACCTTGAACTCTATCAACCCTCACACACCTAAAAATAAACAATAGAAATTCATAACACAAAAGTAATATACTCATTCACAAGATATTAATCGATATAAATGTAAAGTCATTCGATATCTTTTGACACAACAAACTGAGTAAAACAATCTTATAATAAAGGTAACAACATAAAACCAATCTCGAATCTTATACGGTAATCAATGTGAAAAGTGATATAAGAAAACACTAAAGAATGCAGTAGCTTTTTAGGCTGCAGTCACTGAAATCGTGGAATATTTATGTCATTATGTTACTATTTTAATGCTTATACCTATGCAAGTGTCGGTGGTGATCCAAAACTTCCATATTGATATACCCCAAGAAAAGAGAATTAAAAAACCCACCTTCTATCTCACCAGACTGAAATTTTACGTTGACTAGTTTTAACATTTCATTGGGAAATGCCCCACAGTATCGTCTGTTGACAAAGAAATCGCACTGCTGTGGAGTGTCTGCCAAGGGCGCCGACCTACCGGTGTTTGCTGTGCCCATCCTGCAGCGCTGGCCGCCTTGCTGTACTCCCAGTCCAGCACGGTGCTCTGTTCCGCCATGGTTCGTGAATATTTATACAGCTTGCTTCGGTGGAGTAAGTGAACAGTGATACTCGAGGTCAGTTCTATCCACTAGACGTCATTGCTAACCAAATATATAAAAACTATTTTTCTGAAACTGCATATAAAATCACCACCTTTCAGTTACTTTATAAACATAACATCTACAGAGGTTGTTATTAATATTCGAACACTTTACTCTTTCTAGTTTCTCACCTGTTGTAGCTAGCCAGAAACACAAGTCGAATTTCCCTATCCTGCAACTCCAAATATTTTATAAAAACCATCCACCCCAAGTGGACTCTAACCTGAACTGACGTTTTCATAAGCTCTAATGTGCCTCCTCACCTGTTAAAGGGATGTAATGCGATATACTAAACTCACCGTACACATGGATGTGTCATCGGCTGCGGAGGCCCATCATTGGGATCATTCGGTGCACTGTGTGTTTAGACACACTTGTGCTCTGCCCAGCATTCAAGTCTGATGTTAGTTCCACCACAGATCGCCGCCCGTCCTTTTTTACCAGTCTCCATAGCCTACGACGTTCGACAACTGTAATGAAGGGTGATCGCCCAAACCCACGACGTATGGACGTGGTTTCACGTCGTTTCCGCCATCTGTTGAATACACTCGGCACAGCACTCCTCAAACATCAGATAAGACGTACTGTTTCCGAAATGCTCGTGCCGAGCCTCCGGGACATCACAATCTGGCCTCAGTCAAACTCAGATAGATCTTGCGCCTTCCCCATCCTACAAGATGACAGCTCGCTCGCTGGTACTACATGCACCGTGCATGTGTCTGACTACCAATCATTCCTCGCGTGGACCGGTTTATATAGATAGTAGGTCGGTGGTCATAATGTTCTGGCTGATCAGTGTATATGGTGTCTGTTCTTTTGGACATGTCCGTAAGAACAGACATCATTTTTAATCCTGTAGCCTATGAATCAAGACACAAGGACTTAAAGACATTAGCTGTCAGTGGATATTGATTTAAATCAATAGGGAAGTTTGAAAATTTATGCCAGACCGGGATTCGAACATGGGTCTCCTGCTTACTAGATAGTGCTCTGATCACTATGCCTTCTTCTTTTCCCAAAGGAACTTTCCTGGCGCCCAAAGGGCAAAGTGGGCAGGGGTCGCAATCCGAGGACTCGCCACCATGTCCCGTGGCCACCCCGCAGGAACCAAGGAAAGGATAGGTAACGTGGAACAGAGTTACAAAGAACATCAGTGATTTATTTATTAATTTTTCTTTTTTATATATTCATTAATACCACCGAGAATAGCAGGAAACCGACGACGCGAAGTGAAGGGCGCGGCCAAACGCCAAACTCAGACTACCACGCCATAGTTTCTCGGAGAAGGACATTCCGATGACCAGAGAATACACCGATTCTAAGAGCGGAAGAGACGGAGATCAGCATCTCATGTCAGTGACATCCCAGCTCTGGGGTCCGTTAAGGAAGACACTACGAAGGAAACAGAGAAAACTTGTCTATATTTGGGATTACGGGGAACTGCACAATGGCGTTCGTTAAGTAGGTGCCAAAAATCAAGAACATTTTTCACGTCGTCAGCAAACAAGTAGTGAACTACGTGTCGACAAATCCAATCACGGAGTCGTCTTCGTTTGTGGGAAACATCCCGAATCCGGAAGGAGGGCCGGCCATGTGACCGAGCGGTTCTAGGCGCTTCAGTCCGGAACAGCGCTGCTGCTACGGTCTCAGGTTCGAATCGTGCATCGGGCATGGATGTGTGTGATGTCGTTAGGTTGGTTAGGTTTAAGTAGTTCTACGTCTAGGGGACTGATGGCCTTCCATAGTGCTTAGAGCCATTTGAATCATTTGAACCGGAAGGAGGCCAGGAGGTATCTGACGAGGTGTCGAACGGGTAATTAGGGCCAGCACCTGCCGCTGGTCCGCACGCTAGGCGATGTTCGTCCGTGTCCAGAACACCACAAACGACATACAACAAGGTGTCTGCAAGGTTAATCCCATGAATGCGTGACAGAAGTACTTGCTTCCCATTGACTGTAAGGTACTATGCAGACTTGACGTCAATAGCAAGGTAGGGAGCAGACAGGATGCCAGTCGACGTGGGGATGTTTCCCCTCAACCACATTCGGTGATCCGTGTAGCTGGAGAAAACCACAGATCTCCTTCGTGTTTGGCAAGCGCGTTGGCAGTCTTGCAGTATAGACGTAGCTCAGTTCGAGGATAAAATGGCGGAAGTAATAGAAGGAGCGTGGTGCAAGGGCCTCCAGCAAGAAGCTGGTAAGGCACGCAGGAGAACGGCGTCACAGAACCATCTGAGAACTGACACGGACATGACAGAGACCTAAACCGCCTCTGCACCGTGGGAGGTTCGTGGTCTCGTACCTTGGCTTAAACAATGCCTTATCCTAAACAATGGCGCTAGCATGCGGCGGGCCATGGACGGCGAAAAAGCAAATGTCTGTGACACGTGGGGGATACTGAGTCGTGGCGTTTTGCTGGCGCGCCAGCGTATTTGCAAGTACCTCGCCTTCGCGCTCTGATCCATGCTTGTGACGCGTACTGAGTCTTGGCTGCCTTATCTTTGCCAGGGGAGTTAACTGGAGGCTCTCGCCAAGGACGTGACAGTTGGCGTTCGATGTTACCTGAGGCCGGAGTGCGCTTGGGGTGGAGTGGGAACCGACAACGTGTATGGGGCAGCTGGGTGGAGAGCTTTTCCTGCCGCCTGTGAGGAGACTTGCTGCTGCCTTGGGTCGCGTGCTGCTAGTTCCGGACAGCCTGCTGTGCCCGATGCAAGCCATATCGGACGTCCAGCGAAAAGTTAAGTGAGATTGTACTTAGGGCATATGTGTGAAGGTGTTGAGGGCTGGTACCTCACTTCTGGTAGTAGTAAGCGCATGGGTGTTACCATGGAAGTAAAGGTGTGCCTATAAATAGTTCATGGTGTTTAAGACAGGTGTTAAATATTAATATAATGCACGAGCGTGCCTCGTCCAGCTCGTGGGGAATCGTTGTTTGATGTAATACGTAATCTGCTGCAAGACTTTAATCTGTTTATCAAATATACTGGATTCGACTGTTTGGTAGTCTTAGCGTAGTGAGCCCCAGTAAAACTTACAGTGAAATTTCCAGAGTTGTGCTCGTTAAGGTTTTCACTTAACAGTGGGGCACAAGAGTTCACGTACTTTAATTGTGACTAAGACTGGAGTGCCTGCTGGTCTTGTTAGTAATCGTAACTTTTTTAATATCTTAATAGCAGGCAATTTTCCTTAAGGTTATTGATAACATTTGCGCTGTTGGTTGTACCTTACCAGTGTAGTTCACTCGTAGTGGGGCAAAGGTAGTGTGTCATACTATTAGTGAATAATTTAACATGATATTTAATATCTTTTGGCGTTTGTTTACATTGTCCCTGCGGACCTGTTCTGTGCGCTTGTTAAATGTTACAGATGGCTGGCTGGTGTTTTGGAGTAAGGGCTACCTTTCCACTTATGGGTGTTCGGGGCTGTGAAGTCCTGGGTAGCGGGAGGTGACTCCAGGTCGAAGTTCGAGAAGTGGGTCTTACACGAACTGCCGGCTTCCTCCTTCCGCCTTGGCTTTTCCAAGTTAAGTTTTCGTTCAGCCTTCGAGCGACCTGGCGTCACTCCTCGCTAATTAATTCTGGTGCTAATTATGTTTACTTGGCTGTTTATTATATTTATTAAACTTTGTCTGAAGAGCAACGTACAATTGTGAATTAATTTAAGCCGTCAGGCGCATAATTGTTAATGGTTTCAAAATTTCCTTATTCAGAGTGTAAATATTAAGTTGACAAACCAGAATAACTCGAAAAATAAGCTTCACACGAAAAATATGTAGAATCCAAAATTGATTATTTTCGAGGGGGACATTGGCTTGTGCTAAAATTACCCCTCCACCCCAGCCCCCTGGAGGTGGGCGGGAGGCAACTTTAAAATTTCAAATGGCAACCCCCATTTTTTAATGAAGAATCAGATTCTACATAAAAATTACGTACATTTTTCTTAAACATTTGTTTTGATTCTTGGTAGTTCGCATTGTAATTCAAGAAAATCAATGTTCTCATTTTTGCTTGGAAAATGGTTATGGATAAATAAAAAATAATTATTTACTTCGTAAATTTTGATTCGCGAATAGGTTGGGGTTTGAGAGAGAGGAATTACAGTTCTACAAATGTTGACCCAAATATTAATTTTTTCCGCAGATTCGGATAAGTTTTGTTTGTTCCGTGGTCATGAGGCCACACAACTTTTAAGTATCAAACAAATCATCTGACTAGCTAACTAACTAACCAAACGTCCTACGAAGTAAATAAGTATTTTTTATTTATCCGTAACCATTTTCCACGCAAAAATGAGAACATGAGTTTTCTTGCATTACAGCGCCAACTACCAAGTACCAAAGCAAATGTTTAAGACAAAATGTACGTAGTTTTTTATGTAGAATCTCATTCTGCATAAAAAATGGGGGTTCCTATTTGAAATTTTAAAGTTGCCTTCCGCCCCACCCCCAGGGGGCTGGTGTGGCGGGCTAATTTTAGCACCCCCAGATGTCCCCCATGAAGATAATCAACTTTGGATTCTACACATTTTTTTCGTGTGAAGCTTATTTTTCGAGTTATTCTGGTTTGTCAATTTAAAAATTACACCCTGTATATGAGATAGACTGTTTCATAAAAGGACATTGGTAGCAGATTCAGCAAATTCTTATGTCTTAATATTCTTATCACCTAAAGTAATTGGGATTAAAATATTGTTGTTTATAAGGAATTTGTTTATATGATTGTTAAATAAAGCGAGTGATAACAAAAGGGATCCAGTCCTTCCTATTTGTCTCCCTATTCCGTTGTCGAATAACGTTTCAGATACGTGACGCCAAATATACATTTACGTATTGTGTCCGTTGCAGAAGATAGCGTGCTCGTAAACGGTCAACTAGGAGGGCACCTTGTAGCTAGGAAAGTAGGCGCCGGCAGTTGATGACAATCGTGCATTGCACATCATTTGCGAAATCGAGTCTTAAGCTTCTGATAGCATCAGCTACATGCAATGGAGCAGCGCTGTTCGCAGAAAGCCCCGTACCTATTGCCATGGCGCTCGATTTGCGGACGTTAAGGCAGCTACCAGAAGCTTCGCAATAGGAGGTAAACCATGACAGTGATTCCCTGACCTCAGCACCGCATGTCCGTGATGTATGTGGATGGGAATGAGGAGACCGTCAAGGAAACCGTCTGGGATCTGCACGAGAGGCGACATAAGGTTCCGACAAATTTCCGTCCACACCGGCGCCAATAGGGGACGAAATGTCCAGTAAAACTCTAGTGGAAGGCCGTCAAGGCCAGGCGACTTGTTTGTAGAACCCGCCTGCATAGCATCATGGACTTCGTCCTCTGTTGCGTCGTCACGCAGCCCCATCGCTGCGTCACCAGGAACCGAGTCAAATGAAAGTTCGGAGACAGACGTAATGTTACTGAAATCTGGTTTCGCAGGACAGAGCGGATCAGGTTATGGTTGTGGAAAGGGGCCAAAATCAGTTACTGTCAGTTGCACAAAACACACACTTAATCATACACGCCCCTAAAAAGGATTCAAAACAATACGGCTGAAAACCCGAACACAAGTTATTACGAGGGGCGTTCAGAAAGTAAGCTCCGATCGGTCGCGAAATGGAAACGACTATGAAAATCCGATAAAGCTTTGCACAGATGTGTTGGGTAGTGTCTCTAGTATAACCCCAGTTAGCATCACGTCGCTCTTCTCATTGCTGAGCTCGCAGTGAGTGCGTAAAGATGTCTAGAAAATAGTGTCTGCCGCCAAGTACGAGGGCCTGGTGAGAAATTTCGCCTGAAGCTATGCAGCTAACATTACATAACTGTCGTGCTGTTTCGTCTTCACGACAATTCTCAGCCGCATTCTGCAGGGGCAATGAAGATGCTCCTGCATCGTTTTCAAATGGAAATGCTAGATTACCCACAATACAGTCCGCAATTGTCTCCCCCTGAGTTTCATCTCTGGTCACATGAACCGCTGTCTTTGAAGACAACATTTTGACACAGACAACGAGGTGTAGGCCAGCGTGGAGAATTGGCGGAAAGCACTGGCGGCTGCCTTCTATGATGAGGCTATTGAAAAGTTGGTACAACGCTATGACAAAAGTCTAAGTCAGAACGGCGACTACGTAGAGAAGTAGCTGAAAGGTGTAGCTAATTGTTACAAGTAAAACATTTCTGATGTTCGCTGTGGTTTCAATTTGGCAATCAATCCGAGCTTACTTTCTGAACAGGCCCCGTACAATTGGTTTAAGAAATACACGCGGCTGAAGGCCTTACTTTAAAAAAGAAAATCTTACGTAAATACTCTTCTGGACACAGAAGAACTGAGGCTTAAGGCCTGGATAACAAGAATTTCCAATAGAGAAGAAAATTTAAAAAGGTTTTAAACTAGTGACTTTTCAAATTTTAATTTAAGACGGCTGAAGGCCTTACCTTAATATTTGACATGAAAGCTCGGGTGAAGGCCACATACTGAACATAGAACAATTCATGGCATAAGGCTTGGATAACAAGGATTTACGATAGAGCAAAATTCCCCTTTTTTATTTTAAAAAATTCAGGTCAAACAAGAATCTTCAAAGTTTTAACTTAAGACGGCTGAAGGCCTCGCACCGTACTTGAGACAAAAATCACAGTCTAAAAACAACAGAACAATGGTGCTCAGAAGTGTTCCAAGGGTCGGCCTGAGGAGGTAACTCTAATGTAAGGTGAGGTGAGGTGAGACAGGCAGACAAGAACAAGATTACTTAATCAGATGGCAACCCGACCCAGGGACAGCTGAAGGACCGACCAACAACCTAATCAATTCCGTTGCGCCGACCAACGGCACGACAACGGAAAATATCAGCCGAGGACAAAGATAGCAGCAGCACTGTGTCTTCAAATGTGGCGTCTAAAACGTCCTAGGCACAATAACCAATCAAAAATATGAACAACACCAAAGGCTATCAAACTGCGTGCCGTACGGACAGCATAAACACGGCGAGGAAAAACACACTGCGGGGCACTGCGCTAATGCCCTCGCCGCGGAGACTTCCTCGCTGCACTGTCTCAACCGACCGACTGCCTACTCCAGTACGCAGACAGCATTAACATAACTGATCAGTCGAAATTACACAAGCTAGACACACTTCCACGAAAACACTTCCACAAGAACTCGAACAATCGTAAAAACAATCACTTACATTAAGTAAGTAACAACAGCGTTACAACCGTCATACGATTCCTATGGTCGACGAACTGTCGGCTGCTGCCACAAAACTTGTTGCGCGCCGTATTTGATACTCTCGCTCACATCGCCTGCCGTATAGCCAATTGCATTCTGGCGTTACATCTGGTAACTTACCTGTATTAGACAGTACAGTACATTAGAACCAGCCGTTAACTCGTACGCGCAGTCCCGTCTCGTCGCCTAACATACACTCCCCACCTAGGTGCTTGAGTCTCGACAGCCCTTTGGCAGAATACGTGTGGTCGTTGTGATTGTAGTTAAAATCAATCTAAGTCACACACAGAACTAATAACAGCCGCGGGACCTTAGGATTCTCGAATGAATACAGTCTTGTAGGTATTACAACGTCCCTTGCTACGACAGTACGCAGAGTTGGTCACGCATCACTGCATTTGACAACCGACGGATGCGTACTAGAGCGAGAATAAGTGCCAGGAAGTAATCCGAGGTGCATCAGACATGAACGTTTACCGCCATTAACATTATCACAGAAGTGGTCTAACTGGACCTGCACATTACAACAAACTATATCAAAATGACTGGTGACATGACTAGACAACACAAGTGGGAGGATATCTGAACTCGACTTCTTTCGAATTAGTTCGCGCTCTCTCTTAGAGTAGTAATCCGTGCTTGGTGCTATTATGCAACAAACGCCGGCAGGCAACTTTTCATTGCGAACAATTTTTAAGGTCTGAAAGGTCTACTGTTACAATCAGTTTCATCTGAAAGGCAAGATCGAAATTCTGTAGAAGTGTTGGAGAGAGTTGCGAAATGACGTGCAAACACTCGCTTAATATCGCATAGAATTCTCTGAAAGAGTGCTGGAAACTGTGCACAACCCTGAGTACCGTAGATTAACATAATCGGCTAAAACCATACCTGCTTGAGTAGCCTTCAGCCTCTGCTTCCAGCCGCCACGTCCTAGCCTTCTCTCGACAGCTTCTACCATAAATATCTTCAAATGTACTACATACGAAAGATTTGTCTATCTGAATAAAACTATGAATTATCATTAAAATGACACAATCTCTTACAGCACCGCCGATATATGGCAGATGAATTGAGATGTTGTATTTTCACACCGCCATATCTCGTCACATAAAACACTGATTATGTAATGAAAGAGGCCAAGGGCCATTTATTTGCCAATGTATAATATTTAACTATGCATTGTAATGATGCATTTTGACAATTTACAAGGAGAAATGAAACCAGCGCTACTGACGCGCCAAAGAAACTATAGACTAATTCTCCACGTATGTAAAAAACATCGATATTAAAGACAGTCTCTGAAGACATTTGAATATTACAAAAAAACAAGTGCGCAACCCATCGTCCACAGCCGGACACAGGCGTCATTATAAGATTTGTAATTTGTTTAAATCTATTGAGAAATACTGTTATTTTGTTGCATGTGAGACTAGTATGGGCGAAAAACACAGAGTGGTTAATGAATGGACATTTCTACGTGATTTACTAGCTTTTATGGACACAAGAAACCACTCAGGCTCTGTCATTGTTATTGACGTAAGTGTTAACGTGTTATATGTGTTTTAAATCCAAGCTCGTAACTATAGTGTCAATTACTCTAAATTTGTGTTTGCTTTGGTAGTTGGACAACCTTAATTTTATTTTATTATTTTTTTTTTTTTCACACAGAGCCAACCGTGTCCGATGTGTCATTATGTTGACAGAACAGTCGAGGTCGACGTTAACATACTACTTCAGGGTGTATACGCGGACAAGGAAAAAAAATTCCCGGATTTCCCGGTTAAAAATACACTTTCTCCCTGGTTAAAACACGCTTTTTCCGTGTTAAATGACATTACATTTTACCCTTATCAATCCATTGAATGGTTATGGTTTTATACAAGGGCGTAGAATTTCCCGGCACTTTAGAAAACGAAACTCCGGGATAAAAGATATGTTTTGGAAATATCTTTGATGTGCAGCAACATGTACGCTGCGTATTTTCGTTTTGCGAAAGTATACTTTGGAATTCCACCAAACACCGCATGTTACTTTCCGAAGCATTGAAATCGAGATTGCGACGCGCTTTTGTAAGCCAGTCACAGCTCATGTCACGTGATCTCGCCAGCCGATGACAGCGGATATTCAGAGCACAGGACACGTGATGTAGTCAGCCAATAGAAACATCACTGTTAAGTAGCACGAACACACAAACAGGGAAAGTTAATAGTTTAAATTAATATACGTAGTGTTGCTACAAGAAAAGCAAAACTTTCACTTATAATATTGGTATCTACGGTTAATAAGCTGCAAGAGAAGCTAAGCTGTCGTATATAATGTAGATCTTTTTTTGCGCGTGTTACACTTTAAAATATTTCACACAAATGTGAAAGTAAAATTTTTTATATTGGCATAAATGTCTGATCTTCAGGGTTCGAAATTCTTCTAAATGGCTCGTCATCAAAGAGTTGATTTTAAAATGAGAGTCAAACGCTCTGTGATTTAAGAAATTCATGGTACATTCTCGCACATAGTTCAACTTGCGTAAATGGATATTTACTTTGAAAGTAACGCTTTTCAAACCACCATTCGCAATATTTTCCCGTGACCTGTAAGAAATAGGTTCGTTTCAGCAGTTGCCAGAGAGCGCAGATAATAGGCGGCACCGCCTTTTGCGCACCTATCATGACGTAGGAAGCCCGTATGTACGTACGTACGTGTAAAACATTAAACGATCGTACATTATGTCATAAATGAAACAAGACATCAGAGGACACTCCAAGAGCATCGGACTTTCGTGAACCATACTAAAATGTGCATATTTAAAGTGCATATTTAAAGTGCATATTTAAAGAGCAAATTCGTATGTCCAGATTCCCAATGAAGTAGACCTCGACCTGATATTAAGCTTTCCAGTGTCGTTTTCGGGATGCAAATTTTCTTGGAGCACCATTACTGTATTATATCATGTTTTTTTGTTTATTATGGCATAATCAATGCCATACGTGCTAGAAGATGAAAACGTGCACTTCAAATGCAGCGAACTGTTGAAACTAGTCAGTATTGTGGAATTAAACATTTCGTTTCAAATACTTTGACTGCCTCTGCAGAAAAGGTTACTAAAAGTCAAATTTCTTTAGCAAACAGACCAAAATAACTTCATTGTTCCGCAAGGCTATTAATGCTCTACTGTCAGAAAGATGGAAATAAAATAAAATCTGAAACTAATGACACATTTTAGCCTTTCGTAATTATGTGAATGTATTATAATTCACTTGATAGCTCCCGGCCACAGATATCCGTGTTGTTTTCATTTGACGTGAGAGTAATGATGGGGAAACAGCAAAATCGTTAAATGTAAACACGGGTCACGTGGAGACTCAGACTGCTCTGCGCATCAGCCCCGGATCAACGATATTTGCTAACCGGGTAAATACTAAAAAAAAAAATAAATAAATAAAAAAAAAATCTAATTTTCAAAAATATGTTCATCTTGTAGCGCACATCTTTTTGAAAAGTCTGAAACATAAAACATACGCGTTCCAGGAAATGTAGCACATGTTATTTGGTCTTAAGTGTGCCAAAGTGCAGTGCTGCGCCTCTTCATAAAGCATTCTTCTATCGTACGTCACTGTATTCCGCTCTGTGGAATTGAAACGTGTATATTTTGTAATGGATGCCATCAAACTATATTCAGGACAGTGGAAATAGAAATGTCCTGTGATGCTTCTCCTGCTCCCAGTCGGCCGGTTTGACGGCCTGCTCCTCTTTAAAAAAAATCTCACAATTAATAGCGAATGGTATTATTTGTAATCGGGCGAACAAGAACTCTTCAGAAAATTTGCACTCTTTATTGCGTATTAGCTTCTAACTTGCTGTTTTGTGAGACATAAAATTAAATATAAGATACATAAAACCAATAAAGACAAAAGATAAGCAAGACAGTACAAATTTCTTCAATCCTTAGCTCCTAGCATTTTTTTCTCTCTAATCTTGCTGCAGATTTACATGGCGTGCTTTCCTTTCATCAGAGTTCGTCAAACGTTTTTTGCTACATGAAAAATCGAAATGCCGTTATCTAATACTGAAAAAGCTGTCAACACAAATAATACCCAAGACTGGTGTTGTTTCTCGATCTGATTACGTCTGTTTTGTCACTGTCTGCTAGATAAAATTGGCCTTTCTAATATTGCACCAGTTTGGTAACACACACCAAATAAACGAGACTGTTTTGGTACAAATGGCCATTTTTATAACACGACAGAGTATAGTTCACTAACTACCAATATCAAAAGCCTACTAGGCCTACTAAAAGCAAAAAGCTTTATGTTAGGAAATAGTTTCACATTTCATTCATATGCACCAGTTTCTCAAGCATGAGATCGAATAGTATTTCGAAATTTTTATATAACTTTGGAATGTCTCATTCTTCGATAATTTGTGTGATGTCCCCGTTTCTTCTCCTTCCTCGTTCTAACAAACAATCTTGTCATCACCAAATCTGTAGCTATTCCTGCCATTGTCAAAATTTGTTCACTGACCCTGCCAGAATCACAGCTTTAGTTATCCCACGATTATTTTCCGGTTAGGTGTTATTACGTGTTCCTACAACACGTTTCCGCATTACTTACAGAATAGAACTTATGCGGCTGCAAGCCGGGGAATGTACTAGTGTAGCGATCTGGCCAAAAATTTTCTGTCACAATTTCATTTTCTTGGATGCACCGAGAAGATAATACGTAATCTTTCTCATTTGTTATTCCAGTCAGTCGTTTATTTCCATTCTGGTAGTCTGAATCTATGGATTTCGCTAGTAATCATAACAACGCTGATCATTTACAAGCCCAATCAACCACATAATCAGACAGCGATTAGCATTCATCCGTTCGGCTTTGCTCCGCTCAGCTCATATAGCCCCGTCCCCTTTTGTCTGCAGAAAATTTATTTCTAGATGCGACGAGGATTCTCCTGACAGAGAAATCACGTACACTATGCACGCATTCAAAAATCAACTTATGATTCATTCAGAAATCAACTTAAAATGTGTTCAAAAATGTTCAAAAAGCAACACGAAGCGTTTCAAAATCATATGAATAATAGACAAACGTGCGCTGGAAGCTAGGCGCTTTGTGAAACAAGTTTTTTCCATATGAATTTGGCGCCCCATTTTCCCGGTAGCATCTGGCTGCTTGCTGCGACTGCTTGCACAAAAAATGGCTCTGAGCACTATGGGACTTCTGTGGTCATCAGTCCCCTAGAACTTAGAACTAGTTAAACCTAAGTAACCTAAGGACACCACACACAGCCATGCCCGAGGCAGGATACGAACCTGCGACGTAGCGGCCGCGCGGTTCCAGACTGTAGCGCCTAGAACCGTTCGGCCAACCCGGCCGGCAATGCTTGCACAGCCAACAGCCACATTCCTGTAGCCAGAAGCGAGGGAATCTACTACTCAAACGCGACTCAACTGCGCATGCGCCCGCTCGTAACTGCTAAAACGAATCTAATGTGCCGGCAGGGGTGGCAGTGCGGTTCTAGGCACTTCAGTCCGGAACCGCGTGACTGCTACCGTCGCAGGTTCGAATCCTGCCTCGGGCATGGATGTGTGTGATGTCCTTAGGTTAGTTAGGTTTAAGTAGTTCTAAGTTCTAGGGGACTGATGACCTCAGATGTTAAGACCCATAGTGCTCAGAGCCATTTGAACCATTTGAATCTAATGCAAAACAGTTGTGACTTGACGCTCATCAGAGGCAATTAAGCATTGCATAGTCTTCCTAAAGTCTTTGACACATTTTGCTGTTGGCAGACGTTTGCATGAACACTATGTGTTGTTGTATATGGCGCATTTCCTTTGCAATGTAAGTTATTTCCGTTTTCTTCTCTCGTTTATGTTGTATTGTTGGAGTATTATTCTGCAGTAGCGGGGTACAGTAATATCCTTCGTTGGAGTATCGCTTCTTACCAGTCAAAATTACAAAAATCTAACTGAAAACTAAAACAATGAAAAATTCCCGGAATTCTTAAAAATTCACGGGTTTTCCCGGTTTTCTCCCGGATGAAAAAATTCCCAGGCATTTCCCAGATCTCCCGGTTGTCCTGGTTCGTATACAAAAAAAAAAATGGCTCTGAGCACTATGGGACTTAACATCTGAAGTCATCAGTCCCCTAGAGCTTATAACTACTTGAAACTAACTAACATAAGGACATCACACACACCCATGCCCGAGGCAGGATTCGAACCTGCGACCGTATCGGTCGTGCGGTTCCAGACTGTAGCGCCTAGAACCGCTCGGCCACACCGGCCGGCTGGTCGTATACACCCTGTACTTATATTCCCCCCTTGTAATTTTCTTCAAACTCAGTTTTAAACTGGCCCTTAGGTACATTTTCAGTGCGAGTAACGTCCGGGAATTTCTTAACAAACTTCACTTCTCAAATCGCACATCGGTCGTACAAAGCCTCGCTGTTCCACAATGGTCCGCTGCACTTCCTAAACGGGAAAGGGAGCCACGCAAGTATATGTTGCTTCCTCTTTCCAATCTGATGCTTAATTATTTTTATGTGTGCAAGAGCTCACGTCGTGAGCCAACCACATCTGACTTCTAAACAATCTGCATTACAGCACCAAATTGCAATCATTATATTTTAATAACAAATATCTAATAATATTTTCTTGCATCTGATGTGGCGCAGCCCGAACAGGGACTCGAATCAAAATCATAGCTAATCCTCTTGTTTTTAATTTCATGTGGGACCGGAGGCGGAAATTTTCTGAAAAAGACGGACGTGGAACATATACTAGTGACTACCAAAAGAACGGTAAAATACAATTGGAGGCCGTAATTGCAGTTCCGAGCTGCTGTTTCAAGACAACGTAAAGTGAGTAGAATCCTTTGTGTTTACGAAAACCCTGCTTTGGTAATGCATTTTCTGACATTCAAATGTAATGTTCATTTAAAATCCAGCTTTCCCGCCAACGCCGCTTCATTTCGTAAATTCATTTAGATTAGTTATCTCAAAAACGTTTCTTTGCAATTTTTAAAGTCAGTTTTGTTAAAGTGCAAAATTTTTATTGCTGTACTGTAATTGTCTGTATATGTTCTCTTGTTGTCATTCTTGTCATTCAAAGCCAAGATGGTGGAAATACAGCGTTGGTGACGGGCAGCAGCGTTGTCTTTAATTGTTTACATTCAGTGGAATCCACATTGCCTCTTTCGTGTTGTGCTATCCAATTTTCATTGCCGTCAGTGACAACTGAGTGTTTTAGTAACTCAGAGATAGACACCCCGCGTGAGCAGTTCAGTAATGTATCTAAAAATATTACGAGTGGTTCTATCGCGAAATCTTTGGTTGCAAACATGGCGGAAAACAAGCGAGTGGGTAATTCCGCAGATGAGCTTTCCGATAACAAACGCGGGTACATACCAGCTCTACTCGCGTGCAATTACTGATCGCCCGGAGTCCCGCCATGACGTGTTAAATATTGAGGACGAGGAGCGTGAGCTAAGACTTGGACAAACATAGCAGACATGTGTATTGAAATGTGGCAGAGAGATAAACGCGAACGGGAAGAGGAAAAACCGAGAGAAAAACGCGAACGTGATGAGAAGAAAAGACAACCCGGAGAGGAGTGGGACGAGAAACAAGCCTTGTTATTCTCCAATTTAAAATCGGACATGGAAAATAAATTTGATTCAATGGCAAGTAACTTGAAGACAGATTTAAGAACTGACTTGAAGGCGGACTTAAAAGCAGAAGTAAGTTCGGTAAAGGCAGATGTATAAACTAAACTTGACTCAATGAATAATAATTTGAAGGCCGAATTAAAAGCGGATATTGGTAAACTCGTATCACAAATGGTTACAGTAACGGCAGAAATCGACTCGGTAAAGAGTAATATGAAAACTAAATTTGGTACAGTGGAAAGCAAGATAGATTCGATAAAGGACGAATTAAAAGAAGGTCTCAAACATGAAGAAGACGCGGTTGAAACCGACTTACGTGGGCAAATAGATAGTACAATTTCAACGGTAGCAGATCAAATTGTGAAGTTGGAAGATGGCATGAAATCAATGGCCGACCAACTTCAGCTTCAAGTAACCGCTTGCCAGTATGAGGTGGCGAAGACGCTGAAAAAGTACTAAGTGTTTGGAAACGTCAACAAACTAGACGACAATATCAAGAAAATTGGCGATAAAATGACATAATTGTTAGATGACATGTCTAAGTTGAATATTGAAAGTAAAATAAAGCATAGCTTAGACACATACTCCACAGAACTGAATAAGAGATACGAAGATTGGGTGGAGACCAAAGACAGTGAAATTTCCGACAAGGCAACGAACGAGCTCAAAGACGCCGTAAAATCAGCCACAGGAACTTCAGGAGACACAGTTTGTAGCGAGTTAGGGCAGATTCGACGTGTCTTCATGGGAGATTTACCAGAGTGGAAACGCAAACTTGACGGTCAAATTGAGACAATAAACACCGCTTAGATGATCTCCAACACAATGACGCGCAGGGCGAATACCAAAGCGTATTACCAACAGTAAATAACTCGTCGGAATATTTCGACCGCCAGCATCAAGCTTCCGCATTATCAATACCGAAGCAAGACTACCAACCTTTACAACAGGAACAAATCGCTCAAGTATCGCTCGCGAATGTATTGAAAGAAGAGAGCGTATTGAAACATAGTCTTTCAAACATTCATACCAGAGAAAAGAAACATTCACCCTGTCGTATTTTAATTTTCTGGCGTATTCCCAGAAAGTTGGTCAGACCGCCAACGCATACAGTTTGTTATCAAATTCATTCAAGGAGAAAATGCGTTATGGGAAACAGAGATGCTCCATAGATGTCATACCAATGCCGAACTCTAACACGAATTTTTGCATAAGTTTTGGAGCACAGGAATACAGCAGAGACTTCGGAAAGAAGTGTAAATTGCCGAACCTTTTCACGCCGTATTTGGGAGTCTAAGGAAGTATTTCGAGAAGTACTTGAAGATTCGCTATTGGGATACACCAATCACCACTAAAGATATAATAATGATTCTCAAGTCGAAATTGCCTATATCTATAAGGGAAAAATTACTAAACGTTCCGGATGTCGACCAGGAGATGTTCTTATCCGTGTTGAACTGTTTAAACCTCATCCATGAAGACGCGCGTGTTCAGAACAAAAACAATTAAGGATATCAAACGCCAAGTGCACCGGCCGCCAACAACCACGGCAGCGCGAGCGGGAACAGATCAGTCAGGGTAGCCAACAGGGAAACAAGAACTGGCAGCCAAGCGACGGAAAGAATAATGGCAACTACAGGAATGGAAACCATCGGAACAGACGTAACAACAATTACACACAACCCTATTCTTAATGACAGTCAGAAAACTATGGCAATGGCAACAAACGAAATAGATACGGCAGCGGTTTCCAACGTAACGACTACGGTGGGAACCAATACGGCAAACAAAACAATGGAGGCTACCAAAATCGGTCGCGAAATCATAATTTCAGCAGCAGAACCAAGTCATGCAATACCAACAAAATGCGCCACCACAGCAAGCAACGAATGCAAACAATCAGCAACAGTTTAAACAAAATCAGAAGCCGCATGAAAGATACAATCAGCCCATTCTACACCCAAGTCAGTCCTCCGCCGAACTTTAATTTTGCCAACCAAATGGAATTCGTACCAACGGTAACATGGTATCCAAGCCCTACCTTGACGATAACTGAATACAATAGCACGAGCGCTACATCAAACGGTAGTAGCGCAGCCCAAATGAAAGCGGAAAACTAGACGCAGCTAGTCCAAGCTTCTGCGGGTTGGCTGCGGAATGCGCAGGGGGCGACTTCATGTCGGAGTCAATAAATCTCAGAGCTCAAGATATATGCGAAGAATTAATCGGAGAAAAGGTGACCAGGCCAACAGAAGACTTATGGGAAGACCTAGTACAAGGTTCTGCGCAGATATATATCGCTGATTTACCCATCATTACGATTACTGATACAGGTGTTAACGTGAATGCAATGTCGTTGTGTATTTTCAGAAAAGTATCTGCATTAATCAAAGTACCCACTCTACCTGTTCAAGGCTGTACAGTCACCGGTGCTGGCTGTTCCATGATTCAAAGAGTAAACCTTCAAACCCAAATACCAGTCCGAATAGAATCAATGACAATCGCATGTGTGTTTTTAGTTGTGAAAAATCTATCCGTTCCTTCCATACTCAGTATGGAGTTTCTCCGCAAGACAAGAGCAGTAATTTATATTTATAACGGTACAGGCAAGTTAACAGTCAACGAGAAAGCAATTATGGTTCAACTTTTGCGTGACAAGATAAAAGTAACAGATCAATGTCATGTTTTGATGCGCTGACTGTACAGGAAGAGTAAAGTGCGCAACAACCACCTGTTGCATTTCAGCCAACACATTGCCAATTGTGACGAAGACGAGAAAATACCGGCTCAAGAAGAAATAATCCGGAAAACCATGGAATCATGTGAACTAACAGACGCCCAACAGCAAGACTTATTAATGAGATATTCACCCTTATTTTCTACCAAGCCAGGGATGATAAGAGGCTTTGAGATCGACATGAGATATCATGACACACACTGCAAGACCACCTATTGGGTTCCGCAATCCAAGAAGGCAGCCGTCAGAGACGAATAAGAAAAATGATCAAGTGGAAATTATTGAAAACTGATTCACCCTATTGCAGCTTCTTAGTTTCTATTTTAAAGGAAGATGGCAGCATGAGGTTGGTACTGGACGCTCGCAACATCAATAAAATAATATCACCAATTTGCTCGAGGCCTGAACCGCTCGAAGAGCAATTACAGAAATTTAGAGGTGTAAGGTATCTGTCTAGCGTTGATCTAAGATACTGGCAGGTCCGCCTGACAACAATCGAGGAAGTACACTGCATTTATTTTCACCGGACGGACGTATCAGTTCAAAGTAGTTCCGCTTGGTTTGAATATCAGTTCCGGAATCCTTACTGCGGCTTTGAATCACGTACTGGGACCAGAAATTTTAGACGAAGTGACGGTGTACGTCGATGACTTGCTAACTGCCACCGATTCATGGGAAAAGCATATCCAGCTGATAGAGAAGGTATTCAGAAGGTTCACTGACTACGGAGTTACTGCCAACCTCAGGAAGTCAAAATTCGGGACACAAGAGATCAAATTTTAGGCCACGTTATATCTTCAGAAGGAATTCGACCGGATGCCAAGAAACTACTACACTCGAAGGTGGTGCCTTTTCCTACAGGATTATCAATTTGAAATTGTCCACATTACAGGAAAGGACGTCATAGCCGACGCCCTATCACGCATGCCGGAGAGAATGCCCGAAAATTGTGAAATCGAGGAACAATTGCGCAACGGACAGATATTGTTAATGAAAGACCCGATTCACCGGAACTACTACCTACAGCTATGTAGACAGATGAAGACCTTGCAAGACGCCGATAGAAAATGGAATAAAGTAAAGGGAATACTTACGTTAAATCAACACCAGTTAGCGAAATTTTATAAATTACATGAAGGAGTATTATTTCATCGGACGACAGAAACAAGAAGATGGTGCGTCTGCATACCCCACGCCTATGTGGAACATTTGTTGTGGTATACCCACCTGTCTTGGGGACACTTCGGCCTCGAAGATGCAAGAAGAAAATATCGATGTATTGCTACACTCCTAATTTGCATGGAAAGATACACAAACTCCTACGAAGTTGTCCAGTAAGCCAGAAAGCCAAACCATTTAATCTGTCAAATGCTTTGCCATGAAACCCCATATTAACCCAGAAACCAGGGCAGATAGTAAGTACAGACCTCACTGGAACGCTTCCGACAGGAAGAGGAGGTGTGAAATACAGGAAGAATAGAGCAGGGTTACTTCCCACGTTTCGGCAAACCGGAGGCCATACTTTCGGACAATGCCTCGAACTTTATCAGCAAACAATGGAGAGTTTTCTCGCCGAACAACATGAAGCAAATTTTGACTTCGAAATTCAGACCCCAGTCAAACTTGACGGAACGCGTATTGAAGGAATACAACCGATTTATCTGCACATATATTCCGACACACCAAACAAAATGGGTGGAATTTGTAACCCCGTTCGAGCAGGTAGTCAACAACCTACCCCACATGTCAACCCACGCCAGCAGAACTAATGTCGAATCAAAGAGAACGCAACGAGAGGAGGGGATCGGTCCGATACCTAAAATTCAGAGGGATGAGGAAGAACTCGATTAAAAACTATGACAGACCATGATTTCACTTACTGTTCATGCGAATATCAGAAAAAGAGCACACGATAAGAAGATCGGGAAAGTGCTAGTCTACAAACTTAATGAAAAAATATTAGTGAGGACGCATTACAAATCTTCATTACTGTACCGTCTAAATAAAAAGTGGAGTTACTTGTACTAGGGACCGTACATAATTTTGCGCAAACCACTAATTGGTTGATATCTGATAACCGATCCCGTCTCTGGAAGAATAAAGGGTATATACCTCCATCAGGACATTAAGAAGTATGCTTCGAGCCGAGGAAATAATAATGATCATTGAGGAAGATTTTGCCGACCATATCTACAAAAAGACCGCTGAAAGACAAGAAGAAGAATGAATCCACGAGTCAAGACACTGCCGCACAGAGAAGAGGAAAGAAGAAAATTACTTGAGAAAGTCGCCGACCAGATTTACAGGGGAAATTATCGGATTCGTTTTAAGTTTGTTATTAAGAAGATGAAGTGCTACGCGACTGATTGCCATGGATGCCGATTTATATTGAGACTATTTGAATACAAAGGAAGGGCGTAGCCGGTGAGCCGACTTCCGACATTCTACATGATGAATTTTGTTAGATTTAAGACGAAGATAATTTTATCCGAGGAACAGACGGCGCGACACGATGGAGAGAGAACATTTATTCTCAACCACCGCATGTAACGACAGATATAGACACGCGGATTACGAAAGAAACTCCAACGGCAAGTGAGATAATGAACCACGTGGACTGAGTGGTAAGAAGAAAAACAAGGCAACGTACGACGTGACCCTGATGGCAAACACGCACGGAATTTGTCAGTCATTTGTCCATTGACACGCCCAGCTTAAATATTTACGGATCGCCGCGCGAAGCGAATACTACACAGTACAGATGGGTCGTTCGCGAGCTAACGGGTCCAAAGGAACGGTTCATCAACATGAACGGTGAAACGTCCCCTTAGGAAAATTGTACACGACTGTCCTTAAACTGATACACAATAGTTTTTTTAGCGCAACGCAATCTGACTTTCAAAAACCCCTACAAAAGAATGGCCCTGACTAACATTAAACTATACCTTTCACAAATCACTTACCTCACAAAAATCTTCTTCGCTGCTCAAGCTACTGCAATACAGCGAGCGCCACTACTGCCAGCTAAATAAAAGATTCAAACTATGGAAGGCACTAACTACTGATAGGGATAGTTAGCAAATGAAAGATATTAGTAGAGAACAAACAATGTATTTACCTTGATATCATCATATATAAATATAGCAGTTCATGACAAATTACAAATCTCCGCCATCTCTCTCCCCACATCCACCACTGCTGGCGGCTCACCTCCAACTGCGCAATGCTGCGCGCTGTTCACAGCCAGCTGCCTAACACTACAATGGCGAGTATTACAACAATGCAAAGCAGCCACAGACAGCACACAGCACAGCCAGTGATTTTCATACAGAGGTGGCGTTACCAATAATAAAACCTAAACAGCCTACTTACATAGCCCCCATGCTACCCAAAAAAATTTTACAAATTTTTTTTGGGCACTGGCCAATACATATTTGTTAAAATTTTTTTCACAATTACAATAACAAAGAAATCAAAGGCACACACTTATTGATACAATGTTGGTCAAAAGCTAAAATTTTCTCACAGTCCATAAAGACAGTCCCCATCATTCGTCACAGTAAAATTGCAGTGTTTTTTTCAAAGTCTGAGCAGTAAAAGACAATGCACACAGACGTAGTGGATTTCCATGCAGTCTTGAAGAAGTAGTGTTGTCCTTCCAACGGAAAGACAGTGCTGACTCGACATGCAGACAGGTAATGGGCCACAACAGAGTAAACCCACAGCAGAGTCAGTCGACGTTTTGAAGAATATTGGTAGTTAGGTCATCACAGAGCAGACCCACTGTAGTCCTGGTAGAAATTATGGTACTGGTGGGCCACCAGAGGTGCAGACCCACTGCAGTCCTTGTAGCAATTGGTGGGCCATCAAAGATGCAGACCCACTGTAATCCTTGTAGAAATGTCCAGCAGCCATCTGTTGCGATTGTGCAGGTGCACATTCACCATCGAAGAGTCTTGCGGAGAATATAGCAAGTCCATAAACCACCACTTGTGCACTCACAAACTTTTTGGAATTGTCCTTAGAACCAGCAATGCTGTTATCCAGTCCCTTGCTGAATTATTAACACACGTGCAAACACTATCAGTCCCTACTTCTCACATATTGTCCATGTACTATGACCAACAGAAACGTGTGCAGTGAAATGTTACTTAATTTGAAGAACTGGTAACAATTACAATTTGGTAACATAAAAATACAATAACAAAGGTACAAAATACATCATTAAAGAACATAATAATACAGATAACATTTGTAGTACAGGCTTTACAAATGAATCGAACTAACATATACATCAGTGGAATTATGACATGAGTACATACATAAAAGATCACAATAACTTTTGAAACAACTTCACATGTGAGCAACAAACCAGAATAAATAATGTCTAAGCATATTTACAAGGTAAATAACATATTATTAATGCCAATTATATTTGAGGATAACAGTATTCCTCATCATAGTGAATGTAGCTTAGTATTAGAAGAAGAAAAAATCCTATGAAACTACACAGAGACAGGAAGAAAACAAATACACAAGGGTACACAAACATATAGTGGGATAATACAAAAGGAAAGGACAGGGTTTGTTGTACTGCAGTATTTTGCAAACAAAACTTTCTTTACTTCTTGGAGATCTCCCTTCATTCATCATTATTCGCAAAAAGTCCTATCTAAGCCTGCCTTCTGTATTTTGTTCACATCCTCTGTCAATAATAGTTTTTCTCCACTGTACAGTATCCTATTTCTTATAAATTTATAATAGTTAGTTTCTTATATAGTCTACCCCCTCTTAAGCTAACTTAAATCTACTGAGCTCAGATGCTAAACTAAGGGACGAGGCAATGCAGCAGCACATAAAACAATTAATATAAACAGCAATAAAAAAAAATGGAAAATCGCAAAGCAAGCTACAGTAAATCTAAATTACCAAGCAATTCAACATTACAACTAATATGAGCCAATGTGCAGCAACAAGAAAAATAAATCAGTAGTAAACTGGCTTAGCAGAGTAACACAAAGTCAAATTCAGTAACACTATGCCTGGCAAACAGCAGTAACTTACCCGTATACCTAAACATGACATAGCTCAAGCAGAAAAAATATTACAGTAAAAACAACAATGCAGATAAGGGAAATGTATATTCACATCTTAATGTCTATGTAATTAAAGTGGTGCACCACAACAACTTATTGTAAAAAAAATATTACCATGTACTTGAAAAGAAAATTATGTGTCAAGTTACTGTTACTAGTCCCTTCTTATTGTTCTTTCCTTTCCAAGTGCTCCTTTTTTAAAGAATGTGGATTACAAAATTATCGTTTAATAGATCTGTTGACAGAAAGTGTTCACATTAGCAAATGCATTTAATTTTATTTTATGAAACCAATGCTGCAACACAGCTGGAAAACAGATGTCAAATGAAATAAGCAATTACGCAAATCAAAGCATAAAAATATCATTCAATAGTCATGTGACATTTCATAAGTCAGTAGCTCTCAACTCTCGTAGAAAGACACTTGTCATTATCAGGTTTGCAGATGTAAGAATATTTCCGAGGATAATGGCCTCCCCCCCTTTTTTTTTTTTTTTTTTTTACCTGTGCCGCTGAAAGGCTAATGGCTTTTTTTTGGGTGGCTGTCGCCCAGGTGGGTGCCCGCGACGCATTACGTGCAGGTGGTCACTTAACTTTCTTACGGAAATATTTACGACAGCAGTTTCCACTACAGTGACAGTCTCACATAAAAATATTTCACAGGTCAAGAATTAGCGTTGCAAATCTGTAGAAACAAAATCCTATGAATATAACAGCGTCCAAAAAATTTTCGCCAGCATTGTGATACATTCACGCATATACACACACATTTCATAACTCTTAAAGTACGATTCTTGGTTTCCAACAACCTTTTCCACAAATCAGAGTCCCTAAACACTACTCATTATTCCTTACCTCATTATACATATACATATTCATCGACACTTCAATATTTCATCATGAGAAATACGTAGCATAATAAACATTCCTCAACAACATAATACACATCGTTGTCGTAATAATAACATCATAACACCTCAGTCAAATCTCAAAAACGTCGTAGCTTTCTGCAATAATTTCAAACCCTAAAAAATATTCTCTGCTCATTTCAATAATGTCATCTACCTCAAACGTACTTTAAAAATCATGATCTCATACCAAATACATCATTCAAAACTCTCATAGTATCACAATGGTTCCGAAAATATATGAACAGTTCACAAAGTACAGACAAAATACAATTTCGTAAGTGTGAAGTTACCCAACTGTGTAATTACGTAAACATCTGTCACTGACGTAATAAAAAAGTTTGTCTCTCTCAGTTAAATGATCAGATAGCTGTGTAATTTGTGTTAGAGAAATATGGTACCGATGTGTAAAGTTGTATAAGCAAATACCATATTAGCTAGGGCTCCTTGTGCTTGCCAAACACATGGTACACAAAGTAAGCGTGTACCCCCCTGAGGATTAATGTAATTATACCCTCAGGTGTTACAGATTACAGCAATGGAATGAAATATATCACGGAAAACTTTCTTTGTAATTCAAAAATCTTGAAAAATAAATGGTTTAAGTACAAAATTCATCACTCAAATGCGTATCCTGTAGCGCTAAATGTGCGTCTTGCTGTAAGATAATCTCTGTTAAAGTGTCGTAGTTATTGTCCTCCGAAAGCTAAGTTCTGCAGAAGTCAATGTACTTACCTCACGATAAACAAAAGTGAAATGCTTTGCGTATAGATATCTTAGTTATTACGCTTATTGCCGTGATGAAGAAATTACTGTGCTGTAACGTATTGTTGTGCTACGGAAAAGGCAGTCTCATTGTAGCTATACCACAAAAGTTACTACTAAAACATGTTATACTTTCCAGAATAAAACAGAAAACTGTACAGATATAAAACAGATACACCGCAAAAGCAACATTGTAAAATGGTCACTCATTAGTAGTGTCGTGATAAAATCGTGTAACTGTCACATAAACTAACCACTGTGTCGTCTGGTATCTCACAGAAAGTACATTAAACCCAGAATGTATTTTCAAGTAAACCAAAATGTTGCATTAAAATCTCATTAGCAGTACCAGTATGTGTCCTAAGTATGTAAGCCTGATAGTCGTTACGTAATCGTGCAACTAACAAGCAAGAATGTACAAATACAACACTGTCGTCTGTTCACTATAACAATGCATTCGTAATTTCTGTTTAAAAATGTTCCCTAGGTTCTAGACTGGATATTTAACTTCAAACATTGTTGTATGTTAGCAGTTTCTTAAGTCTAACACAGCATACTAGTAATGTAAAGGGAAAAGTTATATGGCAAAGACAAAGTTAAAAAGCAGATTATCTTTCAATAAACGGTTTTACATGTGAAATGTGGTGTAAACCTTTACTCTTCCTAGTGCACAGAGTTTCAACTTCAAAGCAATTATCATGTTGTATACATCGGTAAAGAATGCTAAAATTTTTCTCCAGGCTAGCGTCTTATGTTATTTTTCTCGGAGCCAGCGGGCGCACGCGGCTGCCTGCTGTGCGAGTCATTGTCTGTCTCTTTGTTGGCGCGCGCCGTTATTGGGATTAGAAGACCTAACTTCTACAAATTCACTCTGACGAGAAGGCCCTGCCCTGTTTGAATCCCGCCAGTTCTGATGCAATTCAGGTCTGTCGTTACGATCACATCGTCTGTCGTCATGTCGGTAGTTCCTGTAGTTTCTTTCTTGTCGGTTAAGTGGTGGAGAATTTCTCCCTGAATCGTAACTGCACGCTGAACTGTTGCGTCTGAAGTTATTCTGTCTCCCTTGATAATAATTATTTTGGTTCCCATATTGTCTGTTTCTCTGATTGTCTCTGTGATAGTCACTACCGCGGAGAGGTGATCTTTCCCTGTAATTACTACTACTCTGCCAACGGTTGTCGTACGGGTGGTGTCTATTTTGGTCACGATTTGCGTTGTAAGAATAGACCAGTCGTGTCCGGTTATTGTTTCTGTCGTCACGGAATTGTGATGGATGTGCCCTGTAATTGTTGTGTCCTTGTTTTCGCGTTCCGCGATTATCAGTGTCAATTTCTAGTTCTTGTAACAGTCCCTGAAAAGCTTCAATGTCGTCTTTGCAACGTCCTGCTAAAATAATATGCCGTAAATGTTCAGGTCATTTGATTAACCAAATGCGGATGAGTTCTGAGGGGCTGTATGGGTTTGACAGGTACTGATTCTTGTGCAACATGTCTTCAAAATATTTCACAAGACTGGAGAATTCAGATTGTTCGAAATGTTTCATCATTATGATACCATGTTTTACTCGGTCTTGTGTGGCTTGAGACCAATATGCTGAGAGGAAGGCATGGTAAAACTCTCCTTCACTGTGGCAATCGTGAATGACCGATCGCATTCTTACAGCTGGTTCATTCTCTAAGTAGCCACACATAAATTCTAATCTGTGTTCCAACGACCAGTTGGGAGGAAAACAATGAGAGAATTGATGGAGCCATGCTTGTGGATGAATGTCGTTGCCAGAATTCTTAAATGTTTTGAATTTATGTGTAGTAATGAACAGCTTATAGTCAAAATCATCATGTCGGCGAGTCGCATATCGGTCATTGTTAGGTTGTGTCGGCCGTTCCATCTCAAAATTCGGTGCACATTGCCAATTTCTTTCATAACTTCCGAAATGCCCTGTGTTATTATTTTGCGGCTTTTCCGTGTTTCTAAGTCCCTCTTCCCGTGTTGGAGCGCCAGTGTCCTCTGAAATACGTAATTCTTGTATTACCTGTGTCAGCTGATCTTGTACTTCCCGGATTTCTCTTTGGTGTTGTGTATTAATTTGAGTCTGATTTTGTTTGAATTTTCTTATTTGTTCATACTCCTCTGTGTCAGTGAAGGCTACAGGTCTTGTGTCATTCAGATCATCATCTACCTTTGTAGATAAGTTAGTGACCTGATCCGAAAGTTCGGCTACTTTCTCCGATAGTGTACTTATTTCTTCAGTGTGTTTTTTTGAACCAAGTTTCAGAGTATCTACTGTGTCCTTAAAGTTTTCCTGAGTTTTTGCAAGGTGCGTAACCGAATCGGTAGATGCAACTGAGTCAAATTTAGCTTGCAAGGTCTCATGATTTTCATGAACAATAATTTGCAGTTCTTTTATGGCTGCTTCGTGATTCTGTAATGCATTTTCATGCCGCGAAAAAATAGGTTGAAAATGCTCACAAATTTGTGTTTTTACGTCATTACAGACTTTTTGACATTTCGATTCAATGTTATGTAACTCAGTAGTTAAATCTTCACCTGTTTGTTCAAGTGTTTGTTCCAATGAGTCTAACTTTTTAAGATTTTGTTCCACTGTGTCTAACATTTGAAGCTTTTGCCGTGTTTGTCTCTGATTTTGTTCCATTGTGTCTAACTTTTCAAGCTTTTGTCCCATTTGTTGCATTAATTGTAATAACAATGCATTGGTGTCCGAAACATGTTCCTCAGTGCTTTTCGGCAGTGAAGTTGCACCGGCAACATTCACATTTTGACAAGCGGAAAATGTGTCTTGACTCATTTCAGAAAACGGTGAGAACCCAAAACCTGAGTCTACAGTATTTGCAAAATTGTGTCCTGTCATTCCCGATTGCTGAGGCGAGCTGTTGCCGACCGATCGATCGATAATGCGTCCCTCTTCACTAATTGTTTCACTGTCCACGCCACTGTTTGCCGCCCGCTCCATTTCCCTATGCACAGTTACCAAATTACTACTTTGAATGTCTGTTAATTCATTACTCTGCGGCGCTAACACACTGCTTTCGTTTTCACTGTCATTTCTCAGTTTACTTTGGAGCCTAGTATTACGTTTTTCACACGCCATTATTGTCACAGTATTTCACACGATAACACAGAAAAGCGCAATTTGAAGAGCAAAATAAAATAACATAGCAATGGAAATAATGTCTACTTAATTGCCAGCGCAGCTGCGAAATACTTGGTGCAAATCTACATGCATGCCACAACTGTTTTACTGTACAACAATGAAAAACTACAACTACAAAGGAAATTCTCTCTATAATTACGCGCTAGCAATAAACAATAGCTACACTAATTACACAAACTACAAGAAAAAAAAATCAGAAGATTCCAGTGAGGTATCCTAGGCCAAGGGTCGACATATGAAACGTCCCCTTTTAACAATTATACATGACTGTGCTTAAACTGATACACAATATTTTTTTTAGCGCAACGCAATCTGACTTTCAAAAATCCCTACAAAAGAATGGCCCTGACTAACATTAAACTATACCTTTCACAAATCACTTACCTCACAAAAATCTTCGCTGCTCAAGCTACTGCAATACAGCGAGTGCCACTACTGCCAGCTAAATAAAAGATTCAAACTATGGAAGGCACTAACTACTGATAGGGATAGTTAGCAAATGAAAGATATTAGTAGAGAACAAACAATGTATTTACCTTGATATCATCATATATAAATATAGCAGTTCATGACAAATTACAAATCTCCGCCATCTCTCTCCCCACATCCACCACTGCTGGCGGCTCACCTCCAACTGCGCAATGCTGCGCGCTGTTCACAGCCAGCTGCCTAACACTACAATGGCGAGTATTACAACAATGCAAAGCAGCCACAGACTGCACACAGCACAGCCAGTGATTTTCATACAGAGGTGGCGTTACCAATAAAAAAACCTAAACAGCCTACTTACAACGGAACGAACGAGGAACGAATTCTAAGGAGTCTTTCATAGTTCACTTCGGTCGCGGATCTCTACTTATAGTTCCCAAGAACGGGAAACGATCGGTCTCGTTCCCGCAACGGCACGTCGGCCGGTCTCGTTCCAGCCTCGGTCCCGTTCCCGTCTGTCTCTGCCTCGGTCTCGCTCGGCCGGATTTCTACTCTTAGTTGCCGGGAACGGGATACGGTCCGTCTCATTCCCCCAACAGCACGTCGGCCGGACGGTCCCATTCTCGTCTGTTTCGGTCTCGCTCGGCTGGACTCGTCCTTCGCTTGGCCACTCGTCGCAGTTCCACACATAGTTCAGTATCGAGTTTTTTCGTTCACTGCGCACGCCCATTCTAGATCTGTTTCAAATCTTTTTTGAACTCTGAACTTCTAGTTCCTTTCGTATAAAAAAAAATGGTTCAAATGGCTCTGAGCACTATGGGACTTAACATCTATAGTGATCAGTCCCCTAGAACTTAGAACTACTTAAACCTAACTAACCTAAGGACAGCACACAACACCCAGCCATCACGAGGCAGAGAAAATCCCTGACCTCGCCGGGAATCGAACCCCGGAACCCGGGCGTGGGAAGCGAGAACGCTACCGCACGACCACGAGATGCGGGCCTTTTCGTATCCCATTCAGCGTCCATGACCGGTAATTAAAATGTTTTTTTATAATTACGTATATTACATAAAAATTACGTGGTATGTAACACATACAAAATTGATCCAACGTAAGAGAGCATGTTCATTGTTATGCGAGGCAGACCGACTTACAGTCGAATGAAGCCCGCGGTCCATAATCGAGAATGTGGTGTCACATTTTGAAAAGAGAATATGATAACTTCTACAATACCATTTCAGTGGCACAGGGTGGCGCATGAAAAATCGGCCCCGAGTGCTGGACTATTCATTGTCGCCCACCGATCTTCATCTATTGTTTCGGAGTAGTTGTTTGCATTAGCTTATTTGTTATTTATTCACTGCCTAATTATTACATGTTTATCTATTCTGCTCGTCGTGGTCAACATAACGTACGTAACTGGCGAGCAGTCTGTACTCAGGGCCTGTTTTTCGTGCGCCACCTTATTTTGTTTCACTTCGATCAGCCACATAACGCTACAGTTGGCTAAATGAGAGGTTTTGCAGAATCACGAAAGTTACAAGTATGTGAGAATTCTGTTATGAATAAAAATTCTGCACTCCAGGGGGGAAGCAAGTGCTCCCTCTTGGCGCCTTCGATCTTCACTCACCTGTGCTACTATAGTCCGTGAGACGAGTGATTGGTACTGACAGTTCCGGCGGGCAGACGGCGCTGTTGCCGAACGTGGCTCACAGCACACGGCGCCCTGTCTGCTACACGCATTCTCTAGCAGCAGAAATAAAAGCGAGACAAAATACAAGTCGTATTGGTACGCGTGAATTTATTTAAAGTTGATGCTTGAAATATATTAACTCGAAAACTAATAAGAGCTATGTAGTACAAGTATCTAAGATGCTGAAACATAATAAAGTTATTTGTTAAACTTCACAACTGAAATGAAAACTATTTTCGCAAGTTGTTGAACATTAGCAGTTTTGGTTCCCATCGTTAAGTATTAGCATTATTAATTTGTTCTACTACAAGCTACAGAATAATTGGTCAGTGTATTAAGAGTTATAATCTGAAGAAAGTACTCACAATATGATGATCTGGTTGTAGATCGATAGCAAACTCCCTTCTTACATTCCTGAATACGTTGTAGTTATTGTAATGGAAGAACACCACTCACATCACTGTCAGAATCTGATTTGACATTGTCTTCCTCAGCACTACTCGAACTAACACTGCTCTCTCCCAGGTATATAATTAAATTTTCGACGCATTCTTCCACAACCCCTTCGGTTTTGGCCACCTCTATGATGGCACTCGCAGTGCTGTTTACAATTTTAGCCCACGTCTCGCTTGTCACTTTATTGGTAGCTGCTGGAAGGAGAGTTTCCACTTCAGAGATCGTGAATTTTTTATTGTTTGCAGCAATGTAATTTTTTATCTGCGTCCACACTCCTTCAATTGCATTGAAGTGACAGTGGTATGGAAGAAGCCGAACGATTTCATGCCCGTGCCTTTTAGCAGTCTCGTCAATTACATATGTTGGAAATTGGGGTTCCTTTTGTGCCACAATTTCGAGCAGTTCCGCCTTCCTTAAATCTTCTCTGAAATCTACGTTTCGCCGTTTCAACCACTGAATGATATCGTCTTTTTTTTGTTGCCAAGGTTGGTGCCTTATCGTGAACAACGGAATGATAAGGTGCATTGTCCATAACAATCACTGATGGACTTGCAAATTCGTCATAAGCGATGTCTCGAACCATTCTTGAAATACTACACTGTTCATTTCTTCATAGTAATCTCCCGTCTTTTTTGACCGAAACATTTTCAAGCAGTTTGGCACAAAACCTTTTGATGTTCCTGCATGTAAGACAATAATACGCCCTCCTTTGCCAATAGGCACTGCCATTGTCCCCTCGGGCGTTCCATCATTCCAGCCTCTACGTAAAGAATGGCTGGCATTGACCCAAGTTTCATCTAACCACACTATACTTTCGAACTCCACACCCATGATCCTGCTTAGAAATCTGCACCGCCATGCAACTACATCTGGCCTTTCCATTAATATTTTGCGTCCGTTAAACAGTGAATAGCTGAAGCCTATGTCTTAAAACACTGTACGCAATGAAAATTTGCTCCCTTTAAAAAGATCGTCTTTCTGAAGCGACACCAGTAATTTAGATAGAGTGGGATGTTCCCTTCTCTTATAATAGCTGTATATATGACGACGAATAGCGTCTTTCTGAAAATCGTCCAAAGCTGTCACCTGCTTATTTCTCGGTCGCTTCTTTCCTGGTGTGTGCAGCTTTGTTGTGCGACTCTCGTCACAATCTACACTATACTGTTCTTTCCCTATCTTTACAACAGTGTTCTTATTTTCAATGCTGCTGCAGTTCTCTTCACAACCTGAACAACAGGAATTAAGGGCCCACCTTTGTCCTTTTCTTTCGCAAAGTAATCCCTCACAGAGCGCACGAATTCACGGGCCTGGGTGTGTAGCACACTTTTCTTCCTCCGTTTCACTTCTTGTGTTGGGCTGGTACTACCCGCCGCACTAGACATTGTTTGCAACGAAACAAACAAATAAACACTAAAAACAACAAAAACGAAATAAACTGCGAATTCAACTTCAGAAAACGACGAACGACCGCACCGCCTGCACGCGAGACACTGGCAAGTTTCATAAGCGCGCACGACCGGGTTTCAGAGCGGCAACGTGGCCCTTGCCACCCGCTCAAAGTCAGGCCGTCATTGGCTGGCTGCCTGCGGTCGCTAGGCAACGGAAAGACGCTACCGAGCTGTCAATACCAAAGACTCGTCTCCCAGACTAATTATCAATATTTCATAAGAACCATATACCAAAAACAAATGAACGGTGAACGAGTAAAAATGAACGGTTTCCAAAAAGGAGCGACCACCAGTGAACTAGTTCCCAAGGATGAACGAGTTTGCCCATCTCTACTACATTATCCCAACGGGATAATGCAACCACGCCTATTCAAAATGAAAGTTTCCACTCTAAAAGATATGATCAAGCTACTACAATATTGAAGAGTTACAAGAACGAAGACCAAAATCTTTTGCTATTTATCAAGAAGTGTGCAACCAATACAAAGGAATGATACATAAAGTCTACGAATTTTAATCTGTACTGTTCTACTATTAAAAGCCAAATGTAAATACCACCACCTGTGAGGAGGCTAACCTGATACAGACATTCTCAATAAAATGTAAATAGATAGAGAATAGTATTAGAGGTAAATTTAGAAGTAATTTGATTTCATTGATACTTTTGATGTGGCAGAAGTGTCACCGAAATTTTTTTGTCTTGAAGACTTCAAGGAACTTTAACATTTTCTTCTCACTATGTATATATGTATATATCCATGAGTTCCTACCTATCCTATTCCCATCCAAAGGGAGCATCAGTAGTTGAATGGAGGACATGTAAGCCGAATGCGAACACACACTGGATGCAACGGATTCTAACACTTCGCGATTCCGCATATCTTCCAAATTTCTTTTACCCCTTTCACTAACTTTCGTTCCGCGATCGCATATTTTGTGATAGGATTTCACCGCGTATAGTCAGGCTATCGGTCATTTTTCTACTTTTATTACTTTCATCGACTGGAACACATGCTATTGAAACTCCAAATGCCGTAACACTTCCAGTTGGATAAAGTCACGTTCTCGCTGTTGCGAGTAGGCAATTTATCTGTTGGCAAACAATTCTCTCTAATGCACAATCAATGAAAGTAAATGGTCTAGAAATCATAAACAAGAAAGTAATAGAAATCTGTAAAAACCCCATTAATTTTAAAGAGTATCTTTGTGACAGAATTCAAAATTAAAATTACTCTGAAAGCGAAACCGAATGGCTATACCGACACCAAAAGGACTGACTTGTAAATAAACTGTACACATTAGTGATTGAGCAAACATTGTGACTAGTAGCAAGTTTTCTTCGTAAATTGAAACAAAAAAAAATATGGACAAATGCACTGCTCACGTGAATCAACGGGTGACAAAATTATCAACTTGTCTTTTACTCATGTGAATCGGATATAATCACCGATTAACACAGAACATCACAAGACACGTTAGGCAGTGAAAATTATAACCAGTGCTACGATTTGCACTCCAGCGTGCACGCTGAAAATTTTAAATGTACTTACCTGGAGGCGAGCCTTGCAGCTTGCAGACGAAGAACCACAACAGCGATCCAAGGACCACAAAGTGAAGTTCGCCCTGTAGTGAGCTTGACTCACGACGCAGCCAAGTAACGAGTTATCAACGAAAAGGCAATATTTCGAAGGCAGTTTAGCTAACCCGCGCGTACCGGCGACAACCGCCAAACCTGCACTGCGCGCGAACGACTAGCCAAGTTCGACAACAGTGGAATGCGTCGCCTCTGACAACGCCAGCTGATTATGAACTAACTCAAAGATCGTACAAATGTACAGACAATGATCAGTGTATGAGCAATATACCTTTGATTTCCATGTTAGATCATAAGGTCAGCAGGACTGAATTTATTAAATTTGAGAATAAGAAAGCTAGATCAAAGTGTTGTATAATTATTTTTCAAGGAATAAAGGTCACCGCCTGTCCATTAACAGACGAACATAAACGACCGTGGCACCGACCACAATGAATTGAAGCATAATAATGCGAAAACAATGGACTTTAAGTTCAAGGCATAAACACTTCTATGCACTTATTTGATAAATATTAAGGATATTATGATATATACGTTATGCTAACACTTGGTTCAAGAATCGTGAAAGAAGGTTGTATACATGGAAGAACCCTGGAGATACTAAAAGATTTCAGATAGATTATACACTCCTGGAAATGGAAAAAAGAACACATTGACACCGGTGTGTCACACCCACCATACTTGCTCCGGACACTGCGAGAGGGCTGTACAAGCAATGATCACACGCACGGCACAGCGGACACACCAGGAACCGCGGTGTTGGCCGTCGAATGGCGCTAGCTGCGCAGCATTTGTGCACCGCCGCCGTCAGTGTCAGCCAGTTTGCCGTGGCATACGGAGCTCCATCGCAGTCTTTAACACTGGTAGCATGCCGCGACAGCGTGGACGTGAACCGTATGTGCAATTGACGGACTTTGAGCGAGGGCGTATAGTGGGCATGCGGGAGGCCGGGTGGACGTACCGCCGAATTGCTCAACACGTGGGGCGTGAGGTCTCCACAGTACATCGATGTTGTCGCCAGTGGTCGGCGGAAGGTGCACGTGCCCGTCGACCTGGGACCGGACCGCAGCGACGCACGGATGCACGCCAAGACCGTAGGATCCTACGCAGTGCCGTAGGGGACCGCACCGCCACTTCCCAGCAAATTAGGGACACTGTTGCTCCTGGGGTATCGGCGAGGACCATTCGCAACCGTCTCCATGAAGCTGGGCTACGGTCCCGCACACCGTTAGGCCGTCTTCCGCTCACGCCCCAACATCGTGCAGCCCGCCTCCAGTGGTGTCGCGACAGGCGTGAATGGAGGGACGAATGGAGACGTGTCGTCTTCAGCGATGAGAGTCGCTTCTGCCTTGGTGCCAATGATGGTCGTATGCGTGTTTGGCGCCGTGCAGGTGAGCGCCACAATCAGGACTGCATACGACCGAGGCACACAGGGCCAACACCCGGCATCATGGTGTGGGGAGCGATCTCCTACACTGGCCGTACACCACTGGTGATCGTCGAGGGGACACTGAATAGTGCACGGTACATCCAAAACGTCATCGAACCCATCGTTCTACCATTCCTAGACGGCAAGGGAACTTGCTGTTCCAACAGGACAATGCACGTCCGCATGTTTACCGTGCCACCCAACGTGCTCTAGAAGGTGTAAGGCAACTACCCTGGCCAGCAAGATCTCCGGATCTGTCCCCCATTGAGCATGTTTGGGACTGGATAAAGCGTCGTCTCACGCTGTCTGCACGTCCAGCACGAACGCTGGTCCAACTGAGGCGCCAGGTGGAAATGGCATGGCAAGCCGTTCCACAGGACTACATCCAGCATCTCTACGATCGTCTCCATGGGAGAATAGCAGCCTGCATTGCTGCGAAAGGTGGATATACACTGTACTAGTGCCGACACTGTGCATGCTCTGTTGCCTGTGTCTATGTGCCTGTGGTTCTGTCAGTGTGATCATGTGATGTATCTGACCCCAGGAATGTGTCAATAAAGTTTCCCCTTCCTGGGACAATGAATTCACGGTGTTCTTATTTCAATTTCCAGGAGTGTACATGACATGCATATTTCATGCGTCGGCTACGGGCAGTGGTGTCGCAGTTCTTCTCAAAGAAGATTTAGTAGCCACCGATATACGTTACCCATCGAATGTCAGAGGCATGACGCTTACGGTCCCAGGTATACACTTTGTCAATGTATATGCTCCGTCGGGTAATAGAAAGGGGCTTGAACGTTCGCCGTTCGTTGCTGAGGAATTAACGCAATTATGCCAAGGCAGGGAAGATGATAAGGTGATCGGCGGCGATTTTAATTGTACACAGTCTTCCAAAAACCAAATTTCTCGCCATTAACCATGCCCAGGACTCGGTGAGCTCAGTTTGACAGACACTTGAGACATCTTCTTTGCTGATAGACCGGGTTGGACGCGCACTTTACGGATTGTTCGTCTAGAAGAATTGGCGGATATATACTTCCCGCTCTCTCAGGGACGCGGTTACGGCAGCAGAGTTGTGGCCGCCAGCATGTATTGACTACACTGCTTACATCTGTACCATTACGCTTGTACGCCAAGATGATAAGGTCTATCAGGCATCACATATTCAGCGTGTAGCACAGACACTGCCAATGCCTAAACACATACCCTGAGCTTCATGGTACCATTCGCTCATATGTCAGCGCTGGGATGATATTTAAGGTTCGATAAGACTCTCTCATTCTTTCTAAAGAACGCGGCGGACTTGTCAGTGTTCATCATCGAGCAGTGTCTCTATATCTCACTTCAAGCTCAGACGTCGGTGCCCGACCATTCTCACGGGCTTGCTAATGGAAGCTCTAGCTCTTTTGACCCTTCAGTGAAGCTTACTAAGCTTCCTGTCTCATTTTCCTATTTTGGGGAGTTTTATCTGGAGTATAGCTACCTACAGGACTTCTCCCTGTCTCTTGCTTACCAACGGCCTGCGACATCTACCACAATTTACTTCGCCGCTGGTAGCCTGATGTCGTCGAACTGACATATCCTGCCGTGCACTGGAAGATAGAATGGCACACTGTCAACGCGGTAACGCTAGGTTCAAACGTACTTTCGACCTGGTATGTGACGGTGAACAAAAAACAGATTACTTGACAGTGACCTCATACGATCCATCTTGCCTGTTCGCCTTTATTTTGTGTACATTGCAACCTTCGGGATACAGACGAACACCGGCTACATTGTGGGCCGGCGGAAGAGATCTGTGTGGCAAACTTTGGCTCTCTTTTTACGCATGTTGCCCGCTTATGTCAATTCACGCACCCTCTCCTACACGGACGCTGTTTATTACCCGGTGACGAAACACAATGCCATCACGTGGATCAGACGTCACGTGATTCATTATTTGTTTCGAGGTAGTGTCATAGGTCTCATGAACTTTTGAAACTATTTAAACGAGAGTCAATGTCCTATTGTGAAGAGCCCTAGGTACAGCCAATACTATTCGAACTTTTTGGGGAGCATCTTCCACGATCGGCCCCGTAGCTGTATCATTCATGGTAGGAGATGAATTTGATACATCTACACGTAGAAGACTGAACAGATAACGATACCTACACGACATTGCGAAAAGATAAACCATGAAGATGGGACGGCGGCATTCGTGGAGTATCGACGCCGCATGTGCGTGTTCCAGAAGTATTATCTTGTGTTTTTTTTCTTTTTTTAAGACAGTAGTACATACCCCTTCTTCTTGTAAAATCTTGGCCACAGAGACACGTCATGGAAAAATCTGATTTATTTTTTGTCAATAAATAAATTGGTATTCTCCTGTGGCCGTTTAATCCTCTCATTTCTTTCTGTTTGGCGATGGAGACATTGTGGTCAGACCTCCTAAAATGATCCCTGGCCTCTTTGCCCCCGCAACCATAATCCCTCTAAATAAATAAATAAAACCTCAGTGAGACGAGGCAGTGGCGTGGGGAACGGATATGCAGACTCGCTGATGTTCGAGCGAGGTTCGTGTCAAAAACAGATAGGTTTTTCAGTAAAAAAAAATCAGTTTAACTCCATGAAAACTTGAAACCGAAACTATCAATACTATTAAGTAGTGCGCTGAAATTCCAAAAGATCAACAAAACAACTTCATCAATAATCGACAAGGCAATATTTACCTATACATCCTGAAAGTAGTTGTAAATGGTTTTCAGTGAAAGTTTATGAACAATGGATTACCCACCGCCTGTTTATGAACTATGTGTAAAATTGTGCGCAACAGTAGCTCCCTTGAGGAAATATGTCAACAAGTGAACGTTTCCTCCTTAAACGAAATTTTAGGTCTTACTGAAGCAATTCACGACAACTAATTTCATTTCCTCGTTTTAGTCTTTTCAAAATATGCTAGAAAATACCTCACAGTGTTTTTGATATCTATACACGCTGCACGCAGATATGACCAAGATATTCTTGATCAATATTACTAATCAGTTGACTTTTCAGGTCTTGTTACTTTGTGCAGTGCGTAAACGACAAAACAGAGAATTACGTTTAACGTAGGGAGCCTTATTACGTGGAAAAGTTGGTGGAGTAGAACAGAAATACGCTGTCCTCGCTCGCCGTGTATACCAATGTGAGTGAGTGGTCAAAGCTGAGCGATTCCATCAGCTACATACCACCGCGTACTGACGATAAGATTACAGGTAACAGCCGACCTCAAGCTCCACAGTAAATTCACGTCAGAAAAGAAAGAGTATTATGACGGCCAGTCATCAATGGCGTGTATCCGGGCTCGCGGCTGGAAGTCCTCTTCGAATCAATATTTGCTGTAGAATGACAACCCTCGTCTTCTCCTACCCATTTCTCAAACAACATTTCAAACGCGACAGATTGATGATTTGTAAAGATAGCACCAATGTGACAACAATTCACGCCTTTCTATTTTGTATAACTTAAAATATCTTGAGGAACGCATAATAATAAATGTCGAAAATTGTAACAGGGGCTTACCTAAGGTTATAAATAACGGTAGCGCTAGAGAACGCTGCCGGTAGCGGAAAGGAGACGCTGTTACGAACAAGAAGATCCAAAGATACAGAGTGTATTGTTTTAGGTGAGATATTTTGACCAGTGAATAAGCACTTTTTTAATGAATGAATACAAAACGACTTCGGACAAGAACAGAATAGTGAAAGAACTATGGAACGTTCAGCTCGGCGTTGCTGCGCACTGGAACAACTAATAACGCCGTGGGTATGGTACACATGGGAATGGTACACACTGCTTGCGACGGCGTAATAATGTTTGTTCGTAAAACGAGAAATTCTTATGGTAGGCGTACCTTGCTGAGGAAACATATTCTTACAGAAGTTTGTAATTCTAAGACTGAAGAAATGTCACATCGAAAAAGTAATTTTTTTAAAATTATGTATGTGCTAAAGAGCACTTTGGAAAGGTGTATCGTTCTGACATTGTAATTCGCTGTATCAGCTCTTTGTGATATGACACCAGGCGTAGAAATCATCGAAATGGTTTTACTTCTGATACGAAAGCTTTACAGAGGCCATTGCATCTTGAAATAAATTACGTTTAGGTCAGATTTGGTTCAACGATTGCTTGTAGTCTAACCAGAAAATCTTCCCAAGCACTTTTCTCGTGAATTTAGATCTGTCTTAGCTGTGTCCAGGAAAGAAGATTCGTCGGGAAAGTTCCTGCAACAGACGGTAAGAAGGTGCTTCAGATCAGCATAATAAGGTGAGTAATTATAATTCTGGCCGGCCGAAGTGGCCGTGCGGTTAAAGGCGCTGCAGTCTGGAACCGCAAGACCGCTACGGTCGCAGGTTCGAATCCTGCCTCGGGCATGGATGTTTGTGATGTCCTTAGGTTAGTTAGGTTTAACTAGTTCTAAGTTCTAGGGGACTAATGACCTTAGCAGTTGAGTCCCATAGTGCTCAGAGCCATTTGAACCATTTGAACCAATTATAATTCTGATTTCACTCATGGGCCTACCTCACGGCATCAAAAGGAAAATAGAACTGAGATTCATTTACACGCGTTTCAAAGACTTGTTTCATTCTTAGTTCCCCACTCCTGGAACATCACAAACTTCAGAGGGAATTGCGTCGGCTGCAAACATGTAGCAGAGTTGTACGTGAAGAAACCATCCTCACCCCCGCCCACGAAGTTTCCTAATTATAGTGGTCGGTGGGCGAAAAGGAACTAGCACTGGACTATGGAGAACTTGAAACTAGTAATCGTTTTAGTGTTTGCATGTGACTGACGTGTGGTGTTGTTCTCAACAAACACCTCAGGAGGCCTTAAGCGACGACTGCACGCATGGGTCGCAGACCTTGGAGTAGGTTCTATGAAATTTTGGGTATGCTCTGATAACGCGCAAATGAGTCCTTGATTGAAATGACAACTCTCTATAATTGTAATGCTATTTATAGTTAATGTTTATTTGTTACCTTGTTGAGGAGGGTAACAATAAGGCCCGTTTCACACTGGGACGCTGGTGACGGTCACCAGCGACAGTCACCGACAGAGATACATTTGTTTGAACTGGAGCGTTCACACCGGGATACTACACTGCCTCACCGAGCCACTGTGACCCAGCAGTGACTCACCCTCGCCACATATGACGGACAACGCCACTGTGTTCACAGCAGTCACCGCCGTACATGCATTAGTTTGAGTTGGAGTGTTCACACTGGAACGCTGATCACAGACACAGCGCTGCAGATTTGCCAACCAGCAGGCAGTCATTTCTGAGACAGTGACGCGAAATATTCGTTTTACATTTTACTGTACACACTGTATTCATAAGTTTAGATTTGCTTAACACGAAAGATTTTGCAAGTGAAATAGAAAACCATCCTGCTATTTGGGATGTGAAAAGCGATGACTATAGCAACAAACTGATGTAAACGAGTGCGTGGCAAGAAATTATTACGAAGTTTGTGCCTGATTTCAATGAGAAGAACATGGATAAGAGAAACAAAATTGGTAAATTGTATGTTCTTTTTTTCAATTTTAATAACTTATTTTTCGATTTTTCGAACCATAAGACGCTAGCGAAATTTAGTTGCTACCCCTGTACGAGTCCATTTCACTAACTAATTAGTTGGCAATACCTGCGGTGTCGGACACCAGTGATCCGAGAATGTTCACCACAGTCAGCGGTCTCCATCACTGGCGATCGTCACCAGTGTCCCTGTGTGAAACGGGCCTAATCACACTATCTTCCGTGATGACCATTAGTTAGTCAATTGGGCTAAAACTGCTTGCTTGCACGGAAACATTTAGCACCAGCCAACTGACCAACGGGTCCCCGAATCTGGTCGCCCCTGCATGCAACTGGGGTGCTCGGGAACAACGCTACAAACGCCAGTCAGTGTCCGCACTATTCGGTCGCTCAGAACGAGTTCTAGTGCTAAGAAGGTCTATTATCTCGTATATTTTTCTGCCTTCCGTCATGAATAAGAACTATGTCGCAAAGTTTTAACGAAACAAAAAGTAGAAATTGAATTAGTAACGTCGATCTGAGATTACGTAGTTACAGATAAGGATCTAATGTTCATCTCTGCTTTACCAGCTTACTGTGAAATAAAATTTACGGTTCGTGCGTGTAGGGTTCAAAAACTGAAGCGCCTAGAACCGCTCGGTGCGTGTAGGGAAAGGCAATTAAAGGTAGGGCAGATCTTCTAAAAATAAGTTGGACTGTAAAGTTGAGACAGGGCCTGAGAAAACAACTGTAAATGAGATATTATCATTTGTCAAATAGTAAGACTGGTGCTTTACACGCTTTTTTATTGTTTTTCAAGACTCGCACGACATATAATGGCGACAATAGCCCATTTGTGAACACTTCTCTCTGAGGGCGAAATCGAACTCTCTTGCAAAAAACGTATACATGCCATCTTCCTCTGCCGGAGGGGATGGAGAAGGAGATAGCCAGAGATGTACGTTTGATCCTTATATGAGACCTTAGGTAATCTTAGCTCCAGGTTACTCACTGAATTACTACCTAATATTTTATTAGAGATTTACGGTATAATTTCTATCCACGCTGGAAAGCGGAAGATACGTGGGATGTTATAAGCGTGTGGACACTGATGTTTCCTGTATCCAGAAACGTGTCCTGTCAATGCCGCAACACAATATTGTTGCTATCAAGGGCTATGTTGAACTACACGCAATCACGGCGACAGTGATTTACTTTGAAATAGTTACAGGCGCACACCACTTGGAGGTAGGTACTGTAACTGTAAACTGATGATGTCTGATACCAAATGGTTTTAAATAAAAGTAAATTTAGGGCGCACCGCTGCAGTTTTGCTTATAAAATACATCTAGTGGCAGGTGCCGCGTGTTGGAGATTCGCGTTCGGTAGCTGGCCTGTGGGCTGGCGACTGGCAGCTGGCCTCGCGCAACAGCGCGACGCGACACGGACCGACGTGACGGCCGACAGAGACGGATCGCCGTTGCAGACAGCACTCTGCAGGCTGCAGGCTGGACTGCCTCCTCCATCATACAGCGTGAAGCGTTCTTTGGTGGCGAGGACCTTCGATATTTTCTCTATCACACGGCTGCTCCAGAACAAAACTACATTGTGGAGTAAATTATCTGATCAATAGTATCCGGACACCTATTGTGGATACTAATGTGGGGTGTGTCTATCGTCGCTTTTATGGTGCCCTGAACTCTGCTGGGGACACTTTCAATGAGGTGTATGAATGTCTGTAGGGAATGGTTACCCATTCTTCCTGAAGAGGCGAACCAGTGATGCAGATTGCTGCCGTTAAAGCTTTCACACACTGAGAATCTTGTTAAGTAACATATTCTTTTTAACCCATAATTTGTGAGTAGTGTGAATGGATGAGTTTCATTAGTGATGATACACAATGCATCATAGCCAAATCGTTAGTGATCGTTGTTTTGCTTCCATCAGTTGCGACTGTTCAAAATGGTTCAAATGGTTCTGAGCACTATGGGACTTAACAGCTGAGGTCATCAGTCCCCTAGAACTTAGAACTACTTAAACCTAACTAACCTAAGGACATCACAAACATCCATGCCCGAGGCAGGATTCGAACCTGCGACCGTAGCGGTCACGCGGTTCCAGACTGAAGCGCCTAGAACCGCTCGGCCACTCCGGCCGGCAGTTGCGGCTGTTATTTGCACACGGAGTTCTGACTCTAGAAGAGAAAAGGAAGTGTAAGGAGCGATCAAAACGTTTCCGATCGAAAGCCGTACAGTACATAATCGGTAAGCGGATCGCACAAAATCGCCGTGAGCATTGAGACAGTCATCCAATCAACGCACTAGGTTGAAAATGGTCGTTTGATAATCACCCTATTCCGCCACCTGAAGAAGTCCGTAACTGCCTGCTGCACATCCTCGTCCGACAGGAATAGCCGATCCTTCAAGGCTTTTCTTAAGGGACCAAAGGCGGGAAAATGACGTGGAGACTGCAGCGCATGTGCTCGAGTGTCTCCCACTTGAGTTGTTGTCCGTAATGAAAGAGGTTGGCCTCCCAGACTGACATGTGTCTTGTGTCGAATCGCGACCAGCACGGAACTTGGCGCACCATTTCCAACGGTGGTTTTCGACAGGCATGCTGCGTTCTCCGATGAATGTCTACCGCTGATGGTCCTTCGGCAGCCAAACCCTGTTTGGACACATTTAGTAATAACGTTGTCATAGTTCACGTTTCCACATTTACCGCACCCACATCGGTAAGACACGAATGCAACACTAATCCCGAGCCTACAAGTCCTTGCTTATACACTGAACCGCCAGAGAAACTGTTATAGGCATGCGTATTCAAATACAGAGATATGTAAACAGGCAGAATACGGAACTGCGGTCGGCAACGCCTATATAAGACTACAAGTGTCTGGCGTAGTTGTTAGATCAGTTGCGGCTGCTAAAATGGCAGGTTATCAAGATTTAAGTGGTGGTATATTCGGCGCACTAGTGATCGTACACAGCATGTCCGAGGCAGCGATGAAGTGCCGATTTTTCAGTACGACCATTTCACGAGTGTACCGTGAATATCAGGAATACAGTGAAACATCAAATCTCCGATATCGCTGCAGCCGGAAAAAGATCCTGCAAGAACGAGACCAATGACAACTGAAGAGAATCGTTCAACGTGGCAGAAGTGCAACTCTTCCGCAAATTATTGCAGATTTTAATGCTGTGCCATCAACAAGTGTCAGCGTGCGAACCATTCAACGAAGTACCATCGACATGAGCTATCGGTGCCGAAGGCCCAATCGTGTACCCTTGATGACTGCACGACAAAAAGTTTTACACCTCGCCTATGCCCGTCAACACCGACATTGAACTGTTGATGACTGGAAACATATTGCCTGGTAGGACAAGTCTCGTTTAAAATTGTATCGAGCGGATCCTGCCTGTCAGCAGGGGATTGTTCAAGCTCGTGGAGGCTCTGTAATGGGGCGGGGCGTGTGCAGCTGGAGTGATATGGGACCCTGAGACGTCTAAATACGACTCTGACAGGTGATACATAGATACACATCCTGTCTGATCGCCTGCACCCGTTCATGTCCATTGTGCATTCCGACGGACTTGGGCAATTCCAGCGGGAGAATGCTACAACCCACACGTCCATAATTCCTACAGAGTGACTTCAGGAACACACTTTTGAGTTTAAACACAACCGCTGGCTATCAAACTCACCAGACATGAACATTATTGAGCATATCTGTGATATCTCCACCCCCTCGTACTCTTCCGGATTTATGGACAGTCCTGCAGGATTCATGCAGTCAATTCCCTCCAGCACTACTTCAGACATTAGTCGAGTCCATGCTACGTCGTGTTGTGACACTTCTGCGGGGACTCTACACGATATTGGGCAAGTGTACCAGTTTCTTTGGCTCTTCAGTGTATATCCGCACCGGAGTAGCGGTGCGTTCCGTACACGCTGCAGCAGCACTTTCAAACGAAAACTTTTCGATCGCCCGCTATACTTAACATGTTTCTTGTGGTGGCCATTTTCGCTGCAGGTAAATGCAAATTGAGGAGTTTAAAAAGAAAGACGGCTTTTGTATGCTGCTAATATTTGTTTTTGATGTAGTTTGGATTGAGACACGTTTCTTGGCATTCACAAGGCCTCTTCAGTGGTGTCGGATCAGCGTCGAATTGATTTTTTGTAAGCCGAACAGCTTTCTGGCGGTGAAAAACTGCTTCAAAGCTTGAATTTTTTGATTTGGTCACTCGTTTTCCGAAACATAGCGCTGTAACTCCAATTTCAATTATAGCACTGCAACTGCAATTTCATGTGACACAAAGAGTGGCAGTTACATTGCCATGTCTTGAAAGCAGAGCAACCACAAGAAAAATTTCAAGCTCTCAAACAGTTTTCCACATGAGAGAAAGCAGTTTGGCTTACAAATAACACTGATATGACACCCGTCGTAATGTCTTGTAAATAATGTGAAACGTGTATGGGTGCAAAAATAAAACAAAAAATTAATGTGGAGCATACCTAAAGCGTCTTTCTTTTAAACTACTGCGAATTATTTAAGCTTACTGACTTAATTAAGCGTTGCAGTATGCCCAGGGCCAGTGGATCAGATGTTCCATGAGCACTGGCCTCCTGACAGCAGACACGCATCCCATCGTACCTTTGCTGCACTTCATTGACACCTTCGAGAAGCAGGGAACATTTAGTGAGAGGTGCGAAGTGGTGTGTATGATTTGCAGCTTAGCAGGGGGATCTTAAGGACCGACCTCTTCGATTTCCTTCATACTTTGGAGGTGAGTACCTGAACATCGATTTCCTAAGGCGATACGATGCACTTACCAAAAATACTCGAAAAATCTATTTTGAAAATTCTGGAGCACTATTAAGTATAGAACATATCGAGTATTTTAATAAAGGCGCCGTTAGACTTGTTTAAAGCGCAGAAGTCTCATATCGTAAAGTAGCTGTTCCAGTTTTCAGTATTAGCAAAATTTTTTAGATTTGTTCTAATTCAAAATTTATTTTCAACTGGAAATTTTAATTGATAAATATTGAATCATAATTTTTTTAAAATGCTATTTCGTTTTAGTTACTAATCGCACAAAGTTGCCAGTATTCACAGTAGATTAAAATTTACCTGAAAAATGCGAAACATCGGATAAAAAATCAAATACTTTTAGGTACTTAATAAACGGTTCCCTTCATGTAAAGATAAGACTCTTTCTTAGTGTGCGCAATAACAAGATAAGTAACTATCATCACATAATACTCTGAGGGTACAAAAGTCATGTGATATCTCCTAATATCGTGTCGGACCGCCTTTTGCCCAGCATACTGCAGCAACTCGACGTGGCAACTACTCTATAAGTCGTTGGAAGTTCCCTGCAGAAATATTGGGCCACGCTGCCTCTATAGCCGTCCATAATTGCGAAAGTGTTACCGGTGCAGGATGTTGCGCGCGATCTGACCACTCGGTTATGTCCCATAAATGTTCGGCGAAGTTGATGTCGGCCGATCTGGACGGTCAAATCATTCTCTCGCATTGTTCAGAATGTTCTTCAAACCACCACCAGCTTGCACAGTGCCTTGTTGAGAACCTGGGTCCATGGCTTCATGAGGTCTGCGCCACATTCGAACCCTGCCATCTGTTCTTACTAACTTAAATCCGGACTCATTTGACCAGCCAACGGTTTTCCAGTTGCCTAGAGTCCAACCAATGAGGTCACTAGCCCAAGAGGGGTGCTGAAGGCGCCGCACTGTCCTAAAGGATACGTTCGTCGTACGTCACACATTGATTCCTGCGGTTATTTCAGGCAGTGTTGCTTGTCTGCTCGCGCTGACAACTCTACGTAAATGCCGCTGCTCTCGGTCATAAAGTGAAAGCCTGCGGCCACTACGTTGTCCTTCTTAGTGAGAGGTAATGCCTAAAGTGTGATATTCTCGGCACACTGTTGACGCTGTGGATCTCGGAATATTGAATTCCCTAGTGAATTCCGAAATGGAATATCCCATGTGTCTATCTCCGACTGCTTTTCCAAGTTCAAAGTATGTGAATTTCCGTCGAGCGGCCATAATCACGTTGAAACATTTTCACATAAATCACCTGAGTACAGATGACAGTCCCCCCAATGCACTGTCCTTTTGTAACTTGTGCACGCACTACTACCGCCATCTGTATGTGTGCATATCGCTCTCCCATGACTGTTGACACCTCAGTGTATACTGTTATCGTCCCATCGGTTACTTTATGTAAAGCGCATGCGACACCTGCACACCACGGGTGGCGGTTATCGCTGAAAAAACCGGTTTTCGATTATATCAGTTTTTTCCACACCAGTTTAACCCGACTGTTAAAACCGCTTAAAATAATCGGTTTCTGAAATAGACGATTTTCGGTTTTTTAATCCTATATTTTCCGTAATAAACATAGAACTCCAACTAACACTGAAAAGTTTTGACTCTCACAGTTTCATGGTACATAAAAATCAAAATATTAAATTAAATAGGAAAATGAAAGAAAACTTATCCATCCACCGTTTTAGCTTTTCTCGAAGGGCGATAAGTGTTTGAATACTGCAAAAAGAATCACCAGAATTCTCCTACCGGAGCGTTACGAATAGTCAGTGTTAAACGGTGAAAACTGAGGTTGGAGAACTTTATTTTGATGTTAATTTCTTCGTTTCCTAGGTCTACAAGCAGATAAAGGCATATTATGTAGACACGGGCAGTACATCAGCTATTTTCTGTTTCTTTGTGTATACTGCGAATGAATTGTTCTTAAGTTCTTAATTTATTACTTGTTGCATACTTTCGTTCTTCTTTTATTATTTCACAGAAATGGCAGGCAGATCATTAATCTTTTAAAGCTACTGGAGCATTGTACTTCACTGCTACGTCATTCCGTGAAAATATTCCCAGACTAAGGTTGGTGTCTTTCTCCAGTACAACGGATGTCCGTGTAGACCAAGCATGGACAAGTCTTGCAAACTGCCCGTACACCCATACCTTACAAGCTACGACACACCGCAACACGGACATCATTGTCTCAGCAATGCTGCACTGATGCTTATGCCAGGTGTTTCTTGCTCGTTTCTGTCGACACTGTTATCAAGACAGTTCTCCCATTTTCTGTAGTAACGCAATATTTCAAACCAATGCAGATTTTACGATTAAAGATTACTCCTTTTTTAAAAAAAAGGTATATTTAAAAACGAAAAATTTTACCACTGCTGCTATGGCTAATTGATATTTCGGTTTTGTTACTCGGTTATTAGTAAAAAATAAAAAAACACGTGTTATAAACGAAACCAAACAAATACCGAAAAATATCGGTTATTCAGACCTAACACACCGACATCGGTTTTAACCGTTCGATTTTTTTTTCATCCCAACAGCACACACTCCGATCCTCACGCCGCGACAGGTAGCTTTGTCTTGCTTGCTGGAGAGCGCCGTCTTGTCGGTGTTGGTCATTCGCGACGTATGTGTGGAGTGACCTGCTCTGTTTATACGGATTTAACAGTATCATGGTATCCATAATTTTTTCGTATAACAATAATACATTTCACATTTCTGTATTAAAATTTAATTTATTTTCTTGTGAATAGCAATAAAAAACAGAAAAAAGACTAGAGTGTGATAGTGCACATCCCTGTAATCTTAACTGTTGTGACCGGCTGATTTGTAGGGTAGCCCAAGGTCTAGGTTACGGTAGAACGTGACAATTTAACTATGAGTTGGTTATTTTTACACTACTGACTATTAAAATTGCTACACCACGAAGATGGCGTACTACAGACGCCAAATTTAACTGACAGGAAGAAGATGTTGTGATATACAAATGATTAGCTTTTCACAGCATTCACACAAGGTTGGCGCTGGTGGCGACACCTACAACGTGCTGACATGAGGAAAGTTTCCAACCGATTTCTCATACACAAACAGCAGTTTACCGGCGTTGCCTGGTGAAACGTTGTTGTGATGCCTCGTGTAAGGAGGAGAAATGCGTTCCATCACGTTTCCGACTTTGATAAAGTTCGTATTGTAGCCTATCGCGATTGCGGTTTATCGTATCGCGACATTGCTGCTCGCATTGGTCGAGATCCAATGACTGTTAGCACAATATGGAATCGGTGGGTTCAGGAAGGTAATACGGAACACCGTGCTGGATCCCAATGGCCTCGTATCACTAGCAGACAAGATGACAGGCATCTTATCCGCATGGCTGTAACGGATCGTTCCGCCACGTCTCGATCCATCAGTCAACAGATGGGGACGTTTGCAAGACAACAACCATCTGTACGAACAGTTTGACGACGTTTGCAGCAGCATGGACTATCAGCTCGGAGACCATGGCTGCGGTTACCCTTGACGCTGCATCACAGACAGGAGCCCCTCCGATGGTGTACTCAACGACGAACCTGGGTGCACGAATGGCAAAACGTCATTTTTACGGATGAATCCAGGTTCTGTTTACATCATGATGGTCGCATCCGTGTTTGGCGACATCGTGGTGAACGCACATTGGAAGCGTGTATTCGTCATCGCCATATTGGCGTATCGCCCGGCGTGCTGGTATGGGGTGCCATTGGTTACACGTCTCGGTCACCTCTTGTTCGCATTGAGGGCTCTTTGAACAGTGGACGTTACATTTCAGATGTGTTACGACCCGTGGCTCTACCCTTCATTCGATCCCTGCGAAACCCTACATTTCAGCAGGATAATGCACGACCGCATGTTGCAGGTCCTGTACGGCCCTTTCTGGATACAGAAAATGTTCGACTGCTGCCATGGCCAGCACATTCTCCATATCTCTCACCAATTGAAAACGTCTGGTCAATGGTGGCCGAGCAACTGGCTTGTCACAATACGCCAGTCACTACTCTAGATGAACTGTGGTATCGTGTTGAAGCTGCATGGGCAGCTGTACCTGTACACGCCATCCAAGCTCCGTTTAACTGAATGCCCAGGCGTATCAAGGCCGTTATTACGGCCATATGTGGTTGTTCTGGTACTGTTCTCTCAGGTTCTATGCACCCAAATTGCGTGAAACTGTAATCACATGTCAGTTCTAGTATAATATATTTGTCCAATGAATACCTGTTTATCATCTGCGTTTCTTCTTGGTGTAGCAATTTTAATGGCCAGTAGTGTATTTAAAATATCATGATTCTATATTTGTTAACTGACAGTTCCACTTCGAACGAAATGTAAGATTTAAATAAAATTAAAAAGAAAGTTCCTACAACCGAGAACCGAACCAGCAATTTCGCGGTTGTAGGAATTGCCACGCACTCGAATACTAGCAGCTGTGTTAAAATGTCCAAAATGTTTTATATTTAACAGTGCTCCGATATCTTCTAATCTTCAAAGGCGATTTTCGAGTTTCAGAATACCGTCATATTGCTTTAGGAAAGTTATGTCTGGGCACTGGCCTCAAAATCACTGTAAGTATGCAGAAAATCCGTAAGTTTCCCCTTTATAACACCCCGTCCCGTTGGACGATTATGTGTTCTATGAAATATTTCCTGCTATATCGTCGACTGACTAAAGAATTTGAGTGTGATTTTTGTGAATGTTAAATTAGTATGTGGGTAAGAACCACTTACATCCCAAAGGGGTGGGGTTAAAAATAACCGAAGCTCATGACGCGCAAATAGTCAGACTATATTCGTCGTGTGTTTGAGAACGTGAGCACACAGTGACGTGCAGCAAGCTTTACACATAATTTCTACATCTACATCTACATCTACATTTATACTCCGCAAGCCACCCAACGGTGTGTGGCGGAGGGCACTTTACGTGCCACTGTCATTACCTCCCTTTCCTGTTCCAGTCGCGTATGGTTCGCGGGAAGAACGACTGTCTGAAAGCCTCCGTGCGCGCTCTAATCTCTCTAATTTTACATTCGTGAACTCCTCGGGAGGTATAAGTAGGGGGAAGCAATATATTCGATACCTCATCCAGAAACGCACCCTCTCGAAACCTGGCGAGCAAGCTACACCGCGATGCAGAGCGCCTCTCTTGCAGAGTCTGCCACTTGAGTTTGCTAAACATCTCCGTAACGCTAGCACGGTTACCAAATAACCCTGTGACGAAACGCGCCGCTCTTCTTTGGATCTTCTCTATCTCCTCCGTCAAACCGATCTGGTATCTACTAAGTCATTTATGTATATTGTGAAAAGCAATGGTCCCATAACACTCCCCTGTGGCACGCCAGAGGTTACTTTAACGTCTGTAGACGTCTCTCCATTGATAACAACATGCTGTGTTCTGTTTGCTAAAAACTCTTCAATCCAGCCACACAGCTGGTCTGATATTCCGTAGGCTCTTACTTTGTTTATCAGGCGACAATGCGGAACTGTATCGAACGCCTTCCGGAAGTCAAGAAAAATAGCATCTACCTGGGAGCCTGTATCTAATATTTTCTGGGTCTCATGAACAAATAAAGCGAGTTGGGTCTCACACGATCGCTGTTTCCAGAATCCATGTTGATTCCTACATAGTAGATTCTGGGTTTCCAAAAACGACATGATACTCGAGCAAAAAACATGTTCTAAAATTCTACAACAGATCGACGTCAGAGATATAGGTCTATAGTTTTGCGCATCTGCTGGACGACCCTCCTTGAAGACTGGGACTATCTGTGCTCTTTTCCAATCATTTGGAACCCTCCGCTCCTCTAGAGACTTGCGGTACACGGCTGTTAGAAGGGGGGCAAGTTCTTTCGCGTACTCTGTGTAGAATCGAATTGGTATCCCGTCAGGTCCAGTGGACTTTCCTCTATTGAGTGATTCCAGTTGCTTTTTTATTCCTTGGACACTTATTTCGATGTCAGCCATTTTTTCGTTTGTGCGATTTAGAGAAGGAACTGCAGTGCGGTCTTCCTCTGTGAAACAGATTTGGAAAAAGGTGTTTAGTATTTCAGCTTTACGCGTGTCATCCTCTGTTTCAATGCCATCATCATCCCGTAGTGTCTGGATATGCTGTTTCGAGCCACTTACTGATTTAACGTAAGACCAGAACTTCCTAGGATTTTCTGTCAAGTCGGTACATAGAATTTTACTTTCGAATTCACTGAACGCTTCACGCATAGCCCTCCTTACGCTAACTTTGACATCGTTTAGCTTCTGTTTGTCTGAGAGGTTTTGGCTGCGTTTAAACTTGGAGTGGAGCTCTCTTTGCTTTCGCAGTAGTTTCCTAACTTTGTTGTTGTACCACGGTGGGTTTTTCCCGTCCCTCACAGTTTTACTCGGCACGTACCTGTCTAAAACGCATTTTACGATTGCCTTGAACTTTTTCCATAAACACTCAACATTGTCAGTATCGGAACAGAAATTTTCGTTTTGATCTGTTAGGTAGTCTGAAATCTGCCTTCTATTACTCTTGCTAAACAGATAAACCTTCCTCCCTTTTTTTATATTCCTATTAACTTCCATATTCAGGGATGCTGCAACGGCCTTATGATCAGTGATTCCCTGAATTTCAAACCTTTACGAGACTTTTTCTCGCTAACGCTCCTCAGAAAATGATGAAATGAAAATAACTTATCATTTACTACAAGGATGTGCTGAAAAGTAAAGCCTCAGTATTTTTTATTTGAATACTCTTAAAGTTTTTTGAATAAAACAAATTTTATTAACTTTCAAGATCGTTATTCTTCATGTCCACGTATTTTTTCACAACGTAGTCACCCTGGGGACGAATACATTTCGACCAACGAGAAACCAGTTTGTTGATACCGTCACTGCAAAATGTTCGACCTGTTGACAGAGACACAACCTCACCTCTGCTTGCACCGCTTCATCATTTTCAAGGTGAAGTCGTCGAAGGCGCTCTTTAAGTTTTAGAAACATATGAAAATCGGACAGGGCCAAGTGGGGACTGTATGGAGGATGACCGGTGAAGGAGAACCCAGGGCGTCCGATTGTCACATAAATCACAGTACTCGTGTGTGGGCCGGCCACGGTGACCGAGCGGTTCTAGGCGCTTCAGTCGGGAACCGCGCTACTGCTACGGTCGCAGGTTCGAATCCTGCCTCGGGCATGGATATGTGTGTTGTCCTTAGGTTGGTTAGGTTTAGGTAGTTCCAAGTTCTAGGGGACTGATGACCTCAGAAGTTAAGTCCCATAGTGCTCAGAGCCATTTGAACTACTAACTCTATTCGCAACACATTTCACTGACAGTAGCCGCATATACCGCTGGATGTAACTGCAAAATTATATCACTGTACGAGACATATGACGCCGTAAACAGATATGATGCCGTAAACAAAGAGCTGCATGAAAGCGAAATAACTGGACGAAACTCGCTGGAAATAAACATGAAATATGTGGTAAAATATGTGTGAAATGCGCTAAATACATCTGATATCTGCGTATGCGGGCAAAGCCGTGAGTAAATAGCGCCTTCTAAACTGCTGCATCGACTCAAAACAAACTTTCTGGAAAGAAATACTGTGAGGATAAGAACCTCTTATTTTGGAGGGTGTGATAGCGGTGAGAAGGGGGTAGGAGGAGATGGAGAGACAGAGAGTGGGAAGGGAGAGATGGACACAGATATGGGATGTACGGTGTCACTCCTAAGTGTCGTCAGGCGCTTTTTCTCTGGTGGTTCAGCAGATATTTACAATTTCGCCAGCGACCATACTATATTGAATACACCGAAGTTAAGCAACATTGGGCCCGTTTAGTATTTGGATGGATGACCGCGTGGTACCACCAGGTGCTTTTGGCTCCCCTTCAGTTCTTGCCGCGCGGAGTGGCCAAGTGGTCTAGGGCGGCATGTCACGGACTGCGCGGCCCCTCCCGCCGGAAGTTCGAGTCGTTCCACGGGCTTGAGTGTGTGTTGTTCATAGCATAAGTTACTTTAAGACAGTTTAACTAGTGTGTACGACTAGGGACCGATGACTTCATCAGTTTGGTCCCTTAGAAATTCACACACATTTGAACAATTTACAGTTTCGTTTTTGCGTTGTGAACCTGGAGTCAGCCCGAACAAACAGTGCTCATCACGTCTTTCATGCGACGCCCAGTGTCGGCGGAAGGCGCCGGTTTGTTCTCTGTTACAAACAAAATTATTTTTAAAGCGGAATTTTAGTTGCTCACTCGATAGAGCGGTCCCAGATTAGTCTAGTGCGATATTTGCTTTGCCGATATATATATATATATATATATATATATATATATATATATATATATATATATATATATATTAATAGTGACAGTATAGCACGGAGAATAACCAGTACTCCAGCAGCGAATGTGCAACAGCGTAGCTCCGTGACGGTAGCAGTCGGCGCCGGCCAGGCCAGTACTGTCGCTCTGAAGTGTTGGGTTTGTGTTTTGCTGTCCCTGTTGGAAAAATGGAACTGATCGTATGGCATTGTTGGCCGGGAGGCCCCATTCGGGGGAGTTCGGCGATGTTTTGCAAGTCCTCTTTAGTTGACGTCACATCGGCGACTTGCGAGTCAATGATGATGAAAGTGATGAAGGACACACAACAGCCAGCCCCCTGCCGGGAATCGAAACCCGGCCTCCTGCGTGGTAGGCGGTAACGCTACTACTGCGTTACGGAGGCGGACGCTGCCCCTGTTAATACACATTGATGAAACGAATAACGCACTGGACCAACTTGGGATCTCTCTGTTGACTGACCACATGAAATTCCGCTTTGAAAAATCATTTTGTTTGTAAAGGGAAATAAACCGATGGTCTCCTAACAAACTGGAAATCGCGAGAGAGACATGATGAGCAGTATATGTCTGCGCTGATCCCAGTTACACAGTGTCAGAACGAAATTGCAAATATCTGCTGAAACACCACAGAAAATGCATGATGTGTCACTGCCAAGAAACACGCCTCCATGAAACTTGGGCTATACCAGGTGTACCGGTATGAAATGAGCGTTTTTTTTTTGTGAAAATGAAACACTAATTTTGAATTGAAAAGTAAAAACATTTTATTCAAAGTACTGACCATTGCTTTCTATACATTTTGACCACCTTTCTGGCAATTTGTGGACACCGCGCCAATAGGAATGTTCGTCTTTTGAAGCAAACCAATCAGACACCCAATTTTCGACTTCTTCGTAGAAATCGAAGTGTTCCTCAGCCAATGCGTGTCCCATTGGTGAAAACAAATGGTAGTCGGAAGGGGCCAAGTCTGGTGAATATGGCGTGTGGGGTAGCAGCTCCCAGCAAAGTGTTTTGATTGTATCCTGATCCACTTTTGCTTTGTGTGCAGGTGCACTGTCGTGTAAAAGAATTACTTTGCCATGTCTTCTGGCCCATTCTGGTCTTTTTTTCGATCAATGCATAGTTCAAATTGATCATTTGTTGTCTGTAGCGATTAGTATTCACAGTTTCACCGGGTTTTAGAAGCTCATGATACACCACACCTTTCTGATCCCATCAAACACAGAGCATTGTCTTCTTGCCGAAACTATCTGGTATTGCAGTCGATGTTGATGGTTGTCCCGGATTAACCCATGATTTTTCCCGTTTAGGATTCTTAAAATAAATCCATTTTTCATCGCCAGTAACAATTCGATGCAAAATTGATTTCCTTTCATGTCTTTGAAGCAAAATTCGACAAATGGTTTTTCGGTTTTCCACCTGTCTCTCATTCAGTTCATGTGGCACCCATTTTCCACACTTTTGGATCTTTCCCATAGCTTTCAAACGGTCAGAAATTGTTTGTTGTGCAACATTTAGCATTACTGCCATTTGCTTCTGACTCAAAGTATCATCTTCGTCCAATATTGCTTGCAATTCGGCGTCTTCGAACTTTCTTGATGGTCTTCCACGTTCTTCATTTCTTACATCAAAATCATTATTTCTGAACCGTTGAAACCATCTTTTGCATGTTTCTTCTGATAGAGCATGATCACCATACGCCTCGACAAGCATTCGATGCGACTGTGCAGCACTTTTTTTCAAATGAAAACAAAAAATTAATGCTTTCCGCAAATCATCACTTTCTGGTACAAAATTCGACATTGTTAACACGATGAAAACATATGATGTTGTTTGTTCCATGAATTGATGTATACTAAATATCTTTGAGAGATGTCATACCAACCAAACAAAACAAATTAAGGGTCGTTCACAACAAATGTTCCCTATCAACACATTTGTATCTTAACGCTGATTTCATACCGGTACATCTGGTACCTAGAGAGAACCAGCTTCAGTACAGTACAGAAGTTAACTAAAATAAATACGCAATGAGACGCCCATAAATTATACTTTATTCAAAGACAATAACTGTACTAAGTCACCGCGATTTATGAAGCTCCCCTGGCCGCTACAAAAGGCGGAACATGGTTCTAAATAGTGTCTGCAATCAACACAGAAGGCAGTACATGCTCTGCAACGTGCTCCCATGCTGGATACAAGGTTGGAAGGAGATCTTGTCAGTGGTGGCTCATGAGTATACATTCTAGGTGATCACAAAGTTTTAGATTCAGATAAACTTGAGAGTGCGAAATTAATAGCATCTGATGTATAACAGTTATGCTCATCAACAATACAATTACAGTCACTGCCAATAATAATAAGATGCATAAAATATCTGACGAAATAATTGTGGAACTTTGTTGTTTTGTACATAATTAATTACAGTTTAGGGAAATATCGAAATAATGCGTTAGCTTTTGCACCTCTCCATTTCCCATTTTTGTGTTAACTGGGAGTTTCCGTGCTTCTCCATTTTTTCGAACAATGTACAAAATCATTAACAGCTGTATTAATTTACGAATTTTCTTCTGTGCTGAAAATCAGATTATCTTACGCTGCACTCACAAAACAACTTGTGCTAGCTCTACACTTCCTTGTTAACTGTACACTGAAATCAACATGCTTCTGTGCTTGGTTTGCTTCTGAGAGCTGATTACAGCACAGGACACGTGATCGAGGTTGTGGCTGAGAATGAAGTGAGTCTCAGTCACATGTCCTGTACTGTGACTGGCTGACAGAACCAAACCGAGCAGCCGCCATACTGATTTCAGTGTTTTCGTAGCTAATACGCCATATTTGTTGAGCCGCTGTGGCGGGATTGTGACGTCGGCCTACGGTACCAGTATCATCGGAGGATGTGTCTTATGTCAGTGAACTCTTCATCTCTTTGTGATAATATTTTGATGAATGGCTGATTATTTTTATGAATGCTCCATCTTTCTGGAACGTATGTATGTTTGTGAATGGACAAGTTTTTTAAAGTAACACTGAATTTGGTTCATTAAGACAGACTACTGCTATGCACATGCAAAAATCCTTATTCACTGATCATAATTTTATCCTAATAACGTTTCACATACCAGTTTAGCAGCAATATTCCAGTTTGTCAGTGATAACAGTAGTTACAAGGTGCCATACGTGATGAAATCAAGTTTGCGATCAACATGTCGCCTTTGACTAATGTGGCAATCATCATGGTAGTTGTGATGTTGTAATTACTCACTCAGTTAAAAACTTGAACACACAAATGTCCAGTATTTATTAATATGCCTAGTAATGTGAATCAATTAATGTATCAGAAAATTGTGTAGCTGTCGCAGTCTTCGCGAGGCATTGAAACTTTTCGATGGGGGTATGCTTTGTAACACCTCCTTCTTCTTCCAAAAACGTAGACCATATTCAGAGAGTGTCATATCAAGATGATTTGTAGTATTCATCACTTGAATATTCAGGATTCATCAGTTTATTAAGAACAGTAGCACTGCCATGGAACTAGATTTGATATTTTTATTAATCACTTTCCGTCACACAGTTTCATATTACATGTCACAAAACAAGCAGTTTTAGAGCAAAGCAATTTACCTATGACTATTTATACCCGATACGCTACAGAAAGTGACTTGAACATTAAACCGAGAGTATCCCAGGCTAAGACAACAGCCGGCAATTTCAGTAAAAGGTTTGATCTTATCAGAATCGACAGCAAACCAACACAGACAACGATATTTCTGGCATACGTGCCAACGTCACAAGCTAAAGATGGAGAGATAGAGAAAGTATATGAGATGTGACAATAAAGTAATGAGACTGATTTTCTTTGTAAGATGTGGCAACCCTGCAGGCTTGCGTAGACACAATATCTTTGATCTTGGTCTATAAGCTGCTTCTAGTCCAAGTGGCACATCGATGCAACTGCTCAGTCGCGAGTTGTGCTGTAATAAATTAACACGTGTTTGCGTCTGTCGTCACGGAATTGGAACCGCATAATATTGCGTAACGATATGCCATTTCTTTTTGCGTTAAATTGGGTGAAAATTACGGTAAGCTTCAGAAGGCTTTTGGAGAGGAGGTTATGTCAAGAGCTCAAGTTTTTCGTTGGCATAAAATGTTTAGTGTAGGCAGAACGAATGTTGAAGATGAAGACCGCAGTGGACAACCATCAACCTCACGGACGGATGTCAACTTGACCAGGGTGCGTGAACTCGTCCGATCTGAACGAAGATTATCTTTGAAAATGATTGCAGAAGAACTGAACATCAATCGAGAAACGGTTCGTCTAGTAATAACTGGATTCTACATCACGATAATGTACCATCCCATACTGCTCTGCCAATACAGCAATTTTTAACCTCAAAACAAATTTCAGTACTACCACAGCCACCTTATTCACCAGATATCGCTCGGTGCGACTTTTTTCTGTTTCTAAGAGTCAAAACGGCGCTCAAGAGACACCATTTGCAAACAACACAAGATTTCCAAAAAGCTGTGACGAGGGTCTTGGAGGATATTACAGAAGATGAGTTCCAGAAATGTTACCACCAATGGCAGAAGCGCTGGAAAAAGTGTGTGCAATCAGAAGGGAACTACTTTGAAGGAGACAACACCAAGCTTGACTAAAACGGTAAGCAACATTTTTTTTTTCCACATCAGTCTCATTACTTTATTGTCGCACCTCGTAACTCTAAAACATATTGCTCTGCTACCTTTACCTTGCAAAAATTGTACCTCTGGCGATCAAAAGCCGTAATTACTCTTTGTAAGTCCATTACTGACCATGGGAACGAAATAACAGGAATCGAAAAATTGCACATCAGTTGAGATTTTAGGTACCTACATTAGTGATTCCTTTTTCCCTGTCTCTCTCAATGTGTTCGTGTGGATGCCCGAATGGGAGAGAGAAAGACTTCCCCCATAGCATGAGCAGCAGAAGATAACATATTTGCCTTAGCGCAGATGGTATAAGATAACTTCAACAACAGATTTTAGCCACACCTCCTTACCTTGCACCTGATTACACTAACTCACCAGTTCGGCAACAGCCCGAGATGCGGTTATATCCAGCAGCGCCCAGGGCGCCTGCGGAGTCTTCGGTGTAGGCGAGCGCCGGGCCGCTGCAATAACTACCTGTTACGGAGCTTCTGGAGGTATGCTAAAATACGCTTCCGCATCTCCGGCGAAATTACGCTCAGTATTAATTCTGAATTTAGCGGAGCTGCAGCAGGCGGAGGTCTACCGGTGAAAGGGCAGGCGCATGCGCGTAGCGCCGCACAGCACTCTGCGCACAGCTACAAGACGAGTCTACATGGTCAAGAAATAACGGATGAAAAAGATATAAGACATATATATATAAAAGACACATGATGCATTATTAGTATAACAGATCATCTCAAAAACATTCAGAAGAAATGTAATTTAATATTGTATTAATATCAACAGAATTTGCCCAGTTCAAAAACTTTGTTTTAAACTCAGTGACAGTGCACTGAGAGTCTGCACAAACTACGATTTTCCTGCACAGACGTTTGTTTACTCCTTTTCACTAAGATCAGTTTCTCTGCAGGGTGTTCGTAAATTCCCTTTACAAACCTCTGAGACTTGTAGGGCGGGGGGGCGGGGGGGGGGGGGGGGTGAGTACATAATATTTTGAATAGGAAATTACGTCGAGAAAAGTACCATTTCCGTTCTACAACGGTTTCATTTCAAATGTGTAGCGTGTCCATGCCTGCTGAGAGAAAGAGAAAAGTCTTAGAGTTGCTCGTTCTAGTTGCAGTAAGGTATACAATATGGATGCGTACTGCTTCTTCTGGGGTCGTGTGCAAAGTTTAGTTCGCTAGACTCCTATAGAGACAGAGGATGATCTGCTGATACGAGTTCCGTCCGCTGCGCTATAAACTCAAGAGTCGCAAGGTGAGATGGGGAGTGTACCAGAACATGCTTCATAGGTACAATGTCTCTAACACATCGAGAAGCTGTTGTAACGCATCAGTACTGCTCTGTACGAACAGTTTGCTGGGTTTCGTTTTGGAATAATGTAAACAGGTAATTTGTAAGTGTTAATACCAACAAATGTGCTTAACTGATAAATGGATAGCCGGCCAGGCTGGCAGAGCGGTTCTAGGCGCTACAGTCTGGAACCGCGCGACCGCTACGGTCGCAGGTTCGAATCCAGCCTCGGGAATGGATGTGTGTGATGTCCTCAGGTTAGTTAGGTTTAAGTAGTTCTAAGTTCTAGGGGACTGATGACCTCAGAAGTTAAGTCCCATAGTGCTCAGAGCCATTTGAACCATTTTATAAATGGATATTCCGTTATGTTTCCTTTCGAATTGTTATCTAATAATCGTATTGCCTCAGGCCTAATTCAATTCGTTGTGGCCGAGCGGTTCTAGGCGCTTCAGTCCGGGACTGCGCTGCTGCTGCGGGCGCAGGTTCGAATCCTGCCTCAGGCATGGATGTGTGTGCTGTCCTTAGGCTAGTTAGGTTTAAGTAGTTCTAAGTCTAGGGGACTGATGACCTCAGGTGTTAAGTCCCATAGTGCTCAGAGCCATTTGAACCATTTTTTAGAGAGAGCGCGTTAGCCCAGGCTGAAAATGGATAGAGAAGGAAGTCGGCATACTCCTTAAATAATACAAGGAAACCAACAAAAACTACACTGAAGCGCCGTCGAAACTGGTATAGGCACTCATATTCAAATACAGAGGTATGTAAACAGGCAGAATAAACCGCTGCGGTCGGCAACGCCTATATAAGACAACAAGTGTCCGACGCAGTTGTTAGATCGGTTACTGCTGCTACAATGGCTGGTTATCATGATTAAACCTGCTGTTATAGAGCGATGGGGCACAGAATCTCCGAGGTAGCGGTGGAGTGGCGATTTTCCCGTACGACCATTTCACGAGTGTACCGTGGATATCAGGAACCCGGTAAAATATCAAATCTCCGAAATCGCTGCAACCGGAAAAAGATCCTGCAACAACGCGACCAACGACGACTAAAAAGAATCTTCAACGTGACAGAAGTACAACCCTCCCGCTAATTGCTGTAGATTTCAATGCTGGGTCATCAACAAGTGTCAGCGTGGGAACCATTCAACGAAACATCATCGATATGGGCTTTCGGAACCGAAGTCCCACTCGTGTACCCTTGGTGACTGCACGACACAAAGCTTTAAACCTCGTCTGGAGCCGTTAACACTGACATTGGACTGTTGATGACTAGAAACATGTACCCTGGTCGGACGAGTCTCGTTTCAATTTGCATCGAGCGGATGAACGTGTACTGGTATGGGGACAACCTCATAAATCCATGGAGCCTAAATGTCAGGAGGGGACTGTTCAAGCTGGTGGAGGCTCTGTAATGGCGTGGGACGTGTGCAGTTGGAGTGACATGGGACCCCTGATACGTCTAGACACGACTCTGGCAGGTGACACGCACGTAAGTATCCTGTCTGATCACCTGCATCCATTCGTATCCATTGTGCATTCCGACGGTCTTGGGCAATTCCAGGAGGAAAATGTGACACCCCACGCGTCCAGAATTGCTACAGAGTGCCTCCAGAAACACTCTTCTGAGTTTAAATACTTCCGCTGGCCACAAAACTCCCCAGACATTAACATTATTGAGCATATCTGGGATGCCTTGCAGCGTGCTATTCAGAAGAGATCTTCAACCCCTCGTACTCTTACGGATTTACGGACAGCCCTGCAGGATTCATGGTGTCAATTCTCTCCAGCACTGCTTCAGACATTAGTCGAGTCCATGGCACGTCGTGTTGCGGCACTTCTGCGTGCTTGCGAGGACCCTACACGATATTAGGCAGGTGTACCAGTTTCTTTGGTTCTTCGGTGTAAATGAAGTGTTAGTTTTGATGCAAACTCTGTCACTAATGTTGAGTTAATGACCAACAAAGCATTCTATACGGAAATGTTTCGTTCTAATAGTGCTCTGAATATCGCAACGAACAGAAAAACAATCATACTAAATCATTAGTCGTGAGTCCAGAAAGATTGAAGTTTTCTCCCGAGCATGAAATTAGTGGATCTTCATCAAAGCTATGAATCACTCTATCACAGATCTAAGCTGTCTGACGATAAATCTGGGTTGTTGGAGGCAAATAGGATTCTATTTCTATCGTGTGGTGGAGCCGCTGCGTTAATGCAGAGGAATGGCGCTAGGCACACGAATAATATTTAACTACCGTATTCTGGAAGGGTTTTTAAAGGAGCTGTGCATCTTTCCTAGCTGCATAATACTGTATACACGGAAACTAAAATTTGATTTTGGAATCAGGTGTGCTGTGGTAAGCGCAGCTGGAATCTCCAGACAGATACTGTCGTCTAAATTAAAACCTTGTTTCTGCCTGCTGGCTAAATGCTATTACATCATAGACTAGCAGTACACGTAATAAGGACGTCAAGTAACTAGAGTGGTTTCGCGTAGTCCATCAAATCAAATGGAATCTCCAGACAGATACTGTCGTCTAAATTAAAACCTTGTTTCTGCCTGCTGGCTAAATGCTATTACATCATAGACTAGCAGTACACGTAATAAGGACGTCAAGTAACTAGAGTGGTTTCGCGTAGTCCATCAAATCAAATGATCGTAGCATCTTCAGTCTTATACATTTCCCTCATTTCTCTTTCCTCACGTAACTACCTACAGGTAGCTATAGACGCTTGTTCGTCTCTTTCCATATAGTTCGTTCAGCTGTCGTCTACCTCCGCATTAGAAATAAAAATTATTATTTTTAGTATATATCATAATGACGTTGAAGATTCCAGGGATACACTACAGCTCCCTGCGTGTCGCTCCTGTGGGGATCGTGAGCACAAGATTAGATTAGTTGCAACACATATACAGGCATTTAAACAGTCATTTTTCTCGCTCTCCATACGTCAATGTAACGGGAGGAAATCCTAATACTGGGACAGGGGATGTACCCTTTACAGTGCACCTGGCAGTCATTTGCGAAGCATGGATGTAGATGCAGATGCTCAGCTTCAAAATACAATCTCTAATGCCGTCGTCGTGGACGGGACATTAAACATCCACGAAACAGAATGCACTCGGTAATACCAAATCATTTCACTCACCACAAGTTTTGCAAGAATTTTATATGTTGTTATGAATCTTAAGGAGACTTAAATTCCAATTTTGTCGTGTTTCAAAAACATATTTTTTGAAATTGTTGGTTTCCGATTTTCTAGAAGCAATTAATAAAGCTGGCCAATATTTTAATTTCTTTTTTTATTTACGAATTAATGTAAATATTAGTAATTAGTAATTATTAATAATTTGTAATGACTATTTGGTGCAACTGTCTGCAAAGGAGCCCTGGCAGAAAAACAATGTATTTATAGTTTCCTTCAGTTCTAGATTTTAATTTTTTTATTGAGAGAAAATGTTGTATATAGGTGCTGGACGAAAGTACGGGAACAGCGTGAGAAATTCATGTTTGAACATAAATGCAGAGGCAGCCAAGCCCGCAGGTTGTGCTGTTGTATTTGACCACGAACTGCACCTGTGCAATGATCTCAATACGTTGCAGGTGTCATTCGTGGTCAGAACAGCGTCCTGTGTAGTTGTAAGCGCATTATGTTGGAGCCAAGTGTATTCGAAAGAGAAAAAATTGTTGGTGCTTGTATAACCAAGGGAATCGAAATGTTTGGTGTTTCAAGAGGCTTCGTACTGAAGGTTTATGCCTCATACAGGGAAGGAAGAAACATCATCCGCTAAGTCACAGCGCGGGCGAAAGTGTGTGTTGAGTTAGCGTGACAGACAGTCATTTAAGAGAATTGTGGAGAAAAATTAGATGATGACAGCTGCAAAGGACACTATAGAGCTCAATGTCGCACTCGCGAACTCTGCCAGCATCAAAACAACACTAAGCTACCTACATAACTAGGAAATTATAGATCGAGCTGGAATTCCAAAAACATTCATCAGTGATACGAATGCCCTCAACAGGAAAACGTGGTGCCGAAACCATAAAACCTGGACTGTGGAGCACTGTAAGAATGCCATTTGCTCGAATGAGTCCTGTTTCACACTGTTTCGAACCTCTGGCCGATTTTACACCCCAAGAATGAAACAATGCAGTGGTTCAGTGATGATTTGGAAATCCATATCGTGGTATTCCACCAATGATCTCTATACAACCTGAATGTAGAAGTCTGGTCTCTGGGTATAGAACTGCAGCGTGTCTGCAGATTCGTGTGCTCTGCATCGTCCGCCATGTTGTAGTTTGCAAACAAACTTGCATCGGGCTGTACGTGACGGAGAATTGGAGACTTATTTCTTGTCTTGAACTTTACGTCAACATGTGATGTAATAGGGTCATGTGGGGCGGAATAGAAAAGTATTTTCTTTTCGTGTTCTAGTGACACATCTAAGCACCCATGTTGTAGTTTGGCAAGAAACGAAATATGAGCATCTATGGCTGGCACGATCAGACAGCTGAAGCTCAACATCCAGGTAGTATAGAAATAACTGTATTCCACAGATCCCATAGTTTCTCTGGAAGATATTACTGCAAAGGACTACGTGACCATTTTAACTAATCTGGTCATGCCATGGTACAAAGTTTGTTCCCCAATGGAGTGCTGTGTTTCAAGACGACAGACCTGTTGACACAGCTCTCACTGTCCAGGACTGGTTTCTTGAGCTCAAGGATGAATTGTCGCATCTCCCCTGGCCCCCACAGTCACTAAATCTCAATATTATTGAGTCTTTGTGGTCGACTTCGGAGAGAACAGTGCGTGATCGCTATTCACCTCCATCGTCGTTACCCGAACTTGCCATTATTTTGCAGGAAGAATGCTATAAGATTCAAAAGAGAACCATACAGGTCCTGTATTTATCCATTCCGAGACGACTGGAAGCTGTTTTGAATGGCAACGGGTTTCCTAGAACGTATTAGGCATGGTAAAGTGTTGTGGTTTTGATGCTTCCATATTTTTGTCCACCCATGATCAAAATGGTTCAAATGGCTCTCAGCACTATGGGACTTAACATATGAGGTCACCAGTCCCCTAGAACTTAGAACTACTTAAACCTAACCAACCTAAGGACATCACACACATCTATGCCCGAGGCAGGATTCGAACCTGCGGCCGTAGCGGTCGTGAGGTTCCAGACTGAAACGCCTAGAACCGCTCGGCGACACCGGACACTTTCAATTACTATGTTAACTCCTTGCTCCGACAGTTGAAGAAATTCGTTAGCAAACTTTTCGGTATCTATTACTGTTCTTCATTTCGGTTGTTGCTGTGTGGTTCTTCTGGTCCACAGAATACAAAGCGCTTAAAATAAGTGGTACCCAGTTTCTCGTTTAATATAATATCCTCGTACACAGTACAGTGCTATTCAAATACAGAGGGGTCCAGAAAAATTTAGACACTGTTTGCTAGTCAATAGCAATGGAACAAAATGACATAATGTTACGATTATTGGATGGAGAAGGAAGGTTATCTTATGAGTTCAAAGTGACCCCCATTAGCAGCCAAACAACGGCGATGCCGCTGAACTATTGGCCGAAATAACGTCTGTCAGTGTTGCTGGTCTGATAGCCACACAGGACACCTCGATGGTTTCTCGTAGCTCATTCAGTGCAGCTGGCTTTTGTTGATAAACTTCTATTTTCGAGGTCCGCTTTAAGTAGAAGCCATTGGTGTAAGGTCTGGAGACCGTGGTGGATACTCAACAGCTCGTCTTCGACCTATCCACCGTCCACGTAGATTTTCAACAAAGTGGGCTCTGACATCTGTGTGGTAGTGAGGCGGAGCGCCGACTTGTTGTAAGTAAAATCTTTCATATCCAAACACCTCTCGGATGGCAGATAAAATCGATGTTTGCAGCATATTAAGATACACCTTACCAGTTACGATACCTTCAACGAAGACTGAGCCAATCAAACCGCGCGATGACACACCATACCACACCACACATTAACATCTGGTAGATTAACATGTTTGTCCACGTGAACGTGAGGATTTTCAGGAGCCTAGTACATGCAGTTGTGGCGGTTTACAGTGCCGTTCGGTTTAAACTGCGCCTCGTCAAACCAGATAACCGTCCCTGCTAACCGTTCATCCTCGCGAAATGTGCCTTCAAACCACACGCAGTACTCGTATCCTTCGGTCCGAGTCCCCATCGTTCATAGCGTGCAGCGATCTTGTGAGGCACACTTTCCACTTTGCAGCTACAGAATTCGTTGTACGCTTCATCGGTTTATCTCGCTCTCACGTACACCCTGCTTCACAGATTTTTGAGGTGACGTAAAATGGTGCAATGCAGCAGCACTGGAAGCTGGGCTTTCCTTATGTACACCCCGAACAATGCTTCAAATTTATCCGGAATACGATAGATTGTTGTGCGTGTTGGTGCCTGAGTTCCGTAACAGTACCACTTCAATAAGGCATTGCCTTGCTCAAACGACAATCTTACTCCACTCATTTCTGCACTGTCATCTGCCGGTAAATGTGCGCCAAGATCTGTTAAGAAAACAATAGGCTACGCTACCGCGAAAACTGCAACGATATGTCGTTTTGTTCCAACGATATTAACTATCAAAGAGTGTCTACATTTTTTGAACCTCTCTGTACATGCTAACGAAAAATAACGGAACAGTACAGCTGTTTTCCAGTCCTAGAAGATGCCTATGAGAGGGGAGATGCAACTTCTAAAATTCACGAAGTAGCCTGTTCCCTGGTGCGAGGTATTTGGAGAATACGAAATGACTATTTTCTCTGCGTTACAGCTCGGTCATTGCTTTCTGAGAGAGCTTCCTTTCTTTCGTGATTTGTAACGTCACGTTCTTCGCCATCAGTCGGATTTTGAGACATATTTTAAGTAACACTGTCATGAGATATCAGTTAGAGGACAGGTTCCAAGAGCTGACGAGTCAGGAGGAGTAAGGCAAAGTTTTGTTAACAGGATTTCCCTGTAAGCTTACAAACATTCTACGGTTTTTGTAATGATGAAGGTCACTAGAAGAAGAATGACGCAAATCAACAAAATGTTCACCACACCAACCTGAACGTAGGCAACCGTACCTTAAATCGTAATAAAATGAAACACTTACAGCGTTCCTTTCGATGTTATTTATTGCATGACAACCAATTTCTGTTACTCAGTACACCATCTTCAGGCCTTAACTGACGCTGAAGGGATGAACTCCAGTCGTATACACGATCCCAGCAGTGGCCAACAGCTATGAACTGGCTTCCGTAGACTAATATAACAGCGTTGTTGTGTCTGCAACCGTCAGCTACCAACATCACTTTTACAGTAGTGTACGGAAGCCAGTACATAGAGGTTGGCCACTGATGGAATAGTGTATACGACTGGAGTTCATCCCTTCAGCGTCAGTTAAGGCCTGAAGATGGTGTACTGAATCACCAAAACTGGTTGCCATATCATAAATAACACCGAAAGGACGGCTGCGGGTGTTCAATTTTATTACGTAAGTGAACGGCCGACGTCTCACAAACCTTCAGTCATAAGAATGGACATACAAACACGTACTATAAATAGTTTAATACATCGATGTTTCTTTGATTTTATGGCAGCCGTTATTCTAGTCCTGCAGTGGAAAAAGTGATGACATCACATGAACGAAAATGCATTTCTAGGAGAGATGAAGTTTAGTCTCCCTTCGCCGCAGAACTATGCAAACGATTCGTTTATTAGATTTGCAGAGAACGAGATATCCTTTTCAAGATATGAAGCTACGATTTAGTAGCTAGTTTCTCTGCTCCCGTCAACAATTCGTTCCTAGCGCAGTTTTCTTCTGAGATCGTAATTGAAATCGAATGTTCCTAGAAAACAACTAGAACTCCAGACAGAAATTCTCGATTGAAGGAGGTTTATCAGACTGCACGGGAAAGAGTAACATCTCTGTTCTTGACTCTGGATCGTTTTGTAGGATTACCTGAGAACGATCTACGTAATCTCATAAAGTCTAAATCAGAAAGACTATGGAAAGCGCTATCGTCAACGATTCCTCTTCTCTTCCCGTACTTCAACGTGTGCCATCTTGCAGTGCTTTTCCATTTTGATTCAGTCTAATGTTACGTTAATAGAGACAAACAAGAGGTAATGAATCGGTGACTGTAGTGTTCATGTCAAATGAGGTATAAAACAAGTACAACAAGGGACCACGACTCTCTCTCCCTCCTCTCTCTGACATACACACACACACACACACACACACACACACACACACACACACACACAGACAGAGAGAGAGAGAGAGAGAGAGAGAGAGACAGACAGACAGACAGAGAGAAAGACTGCGTCAACTAAAATACACATTCTACATGTCGACTGAATTTGATAGCTAGCAACTTGTAATTCCATGAGACACCGAGGGCTTATGATCCATAACAGCATAACAGGGGACCTCGGTTCACGGAGTTTGATGGTGTCTGGATCCCACGTTCTCACACATATCAGTCGATGGCGTCCGAAATGTGCTCTATTGCACTGAGGTCAGGTGACCTTGTTGGCTGCTTGGCACCTTAATTTAATGTCCGTGGAGTGTTGCTGAATCATTCTGAGACGGTAAGGCGATGGCTTCTGTCCAGTCACTCGTTCACCAGTCTGGTGTGGCAATAGAGGGAAGCAAAAGGAAAGCCGAAGTTTTAAATTTCACGTTTAATAAATCGTTCACGCAGGAGGATCGTACAAACAAATCGTCGTTTGACCGTCGCAAAGACCAGCGTTTGGAGGATGTAGTAATAGGTATACCCAGTGTAGAGCCGGCCGGGGTGGCCGAGCGGTTCTAGGCGCTACAGTCTGAAACCGTGCGGCCGCTACGGTCGCAGGTTCGAATCCTGCCTCGGGCAAGGATGTGTGTGATGTCCTTAGGTTTGTTAGGTTTAAGTAGTTCTAAATTCTAGGGGACTGATGACCTCAGAAGTTAAGTCCCATAGTGCTCAGAGCCATTTGAACCATTTTGAGCCCAGTGTGGAGAAGCAACAGAGAGAATAGAAAACAAGTAAGTCGCCAGGTGCAGATGGAATCCAATGCGGTTTTATAGAGAGTACTCACGGCATTCGCTCCTTACTGAATTTGCGCATATAGCGATTCTTCCGCTCAGCACAAAGTCCCAAGCAACTGAAAAAAGTACATACGAGCTGCATAAAAGAAAGCTAAGAACTGATCCGTAAAATTACAGAACAAAATCGTTAACATACGTTTCCTGTTGATATTTTCGGTTCGATTACAACAAATTTCCTTGAGACCGAAAAGATTCTGCCTACAAATCAGCACGGTTTTAGGAAGCATTGCTCGTGCGAAACCCAGCTCACCCCTTTGTCACGTGACATCCTGCGAATTGTGGATGAAAGGCAACCGATTTATGAAAATCCGTTGACACTGTGCTCCACTGCAGACCGTTAACGAAGGTACGATCATACGGAATGTGTTCCCCGATATGTGAGTGGTGCGAAGTCTTTTTAAGTAATGGAGCTCACAAGGGAACCTCCCCATCGCACCCCCCTCAGATTTAGTTCCAAGTTCGCAGAGTGGATAGGCCTTGAAAAACTGAACACAGAGCAATCGAGAAAAGAGGAAGAAGTTGTGAGGAACTATGAAAAAAA